>NC_079402.1:18102357-18474857 GCF_029220125.1 Pseudoliparis swirei | reverse complement strand
TCGAGGAGTGAGCGCTCGGCCATCAGCTCCTTATCGATGGAGTCCTGAAAGCACATGGGGCTGGTGTAGGTGCGCGACACCGTCAGATCGGGTTGCATGGATGAATTATTAAGCAGCGGGTTTGCTGGAAAACACACACAAAGAGAAAAAAAACGATAATTACTGTGAAGAACTAGAATGGGCACTTGGTAGAGCGCATACCTTCGCATATCACAAGATTGGGCATTGAATTATGAACATTTTGGCATTAGTTGCATGCCAATTGGACAAAAATGTATCGTGCTATGGTAAAAAAAGAGTTTGACCTTTCCATGACCTTGACCTTTGACCCGATTGATCCCAAAATCTAATCAAATGGTCCCCGGATAATAACCAATCATCCCACCAAATTTCATGCGATTCAAGAACATTTTGACCTGTTCATAACCTTTGACCTTGACCTTTGACCCGATCGATCCCAAAATCTAATCAACTGGTCCCCGGATAATAAACAATCATCCCACCAAATTTCATGCGATTCGGTTCAATACTTTTTGAGTTCTGCGAAAGATTTTGACCTGTTCATGACCTTTGACCTTTGACCCGATCGATCCCAAAATCTCATCAACTGGTCCCCGGATAATAAACAATCATCCCACCAAATTTCATGCGATTCGGTTCAATACTTTTTGAGTTTTGCGAATAACACGCATACAAATAAATAAATAAATAAATACACGGCGATCAAAACATAACCTTCCGGCATTTTCAATGCGAAGGTAATGACATCTTTAAAAGAAGGATGTGGCGACCTCTAGTGGCGAGGCGGCAGTTTGCAACCAACTACACTCCATCGACAACAATTCCCGCCGCGGCACTCAGGTTTTATCCACCTACGAGTTTTACTAGCACATCATCACCTTGGAGACACGAGTGGCAAACACCTTCCTGTACCTGTGTTCCAATTACAAGTGACACCAGGAAGTCTCTTGTGCTTATGGCGCCCCCAGTCTGATGCATACATTTTGTGTTATCGGAAACCAAACTCAACGCGAGCCACTTGGCCGATCGGACCCCGATGCAAGAGAGATTCCATCTCGGACCTGACGGTCGGTGTCTAGTGACACGATGATCGGATGACAAAAAAGTCGCATTGAAATGCACGCTCGGCATTTTGTGCACAGATGCATACATTAATCTCCATGGAATAAGTACAAGTTAAACTACATTTTCGATGCATACGTTTACGTCGTGGATCAAATAGGAAACAAAGACGAGCGGTTACAGATGAGATCAATCTGTTTGTTTTCAGGACTCGCTGGCAGATGTTTCGGCGAGCGTGAAATGACGCCGGCGAACGCGGCGGCTAAGTAAAACTGCGTGGATCTCCTTAATGGGCAAAAAATTGCCGATTAATGTCGTTGGGAATTGTGCGCGCTGCTGTCTGAGAGACTCGTGATCGAGGACGTGATTGCGAGAGGGAAGTGAAATCAAATGTGTGTGTGTGTGTGCTTTCTGGAGCCAGCGTGTGCTGACACACACAGGAGGAGGGAGGGCCTGTTGCATTTCTTTATGGGGGGGGGAGGGGAGGCTGATTTTGTCGCTCCGTCAAGGAGAACGGGGACGCAAGATTAAAGCTTTCCCCGGCTCCTGCTGTGCTATCAAAATGAACTTTATGACGCCCCGCTGAGAGCTGTTGCCGCGGCGACCCATAATGCCAGCCCTGTAAAAAAAAGAAATCTGCTTCAATCTGTCGTGCAGAAAAAAACACACGGCGCTGCTTCTGAAGCTCGGGTGTTTGGAAACTCGGGGCCACAAATGCTCCATCCGGGAGCCGCGAGAAACAACAACTTTGGGGTTTTTTTTTCACCATGAATAATTAACTGCGGTTTTGTCGCATGCAAGATAATAATAAGAACCACCGATAACGCCACAAACCGACTCACCGCCCTGACGATACTTTATTATTTTCGCTAAAGTTACGGTAGCACAGAAGGTCTAAGTAATAATAAATAAGTAAGTTAAATACTTTTTTAAATGGTTGGGAACCCAACACGTTTGCAGGGAGCGTTTATTGCTATTATTATTATGTTTGAAATAAAGCAATAAATGCATACTCCTGTACACTATTGGACATTTACTGCACTACAGCACAGGCGGCAAGAATCTCCACAAGGCTGGAGAAAACAAACGGGGACAATTAAATCCAGTCATTTTGGCCCCTGAAGCATTTCAATAATTGATGTAGTTATATCAACTTACAAGAACATGTATGCATAATTCATGTATCCCTTTGCATTAATACAAATAAACAAGTAACATTTGTAAGTACAGTCACAGTATTGGAGTACAAGAGAATCACCACAACGTGTACGTGTGTGTGTGTGTGTGTGTGTGTGTGCTTTATTTCATCTGGAGACGAGCTGAGAAATGAAACCTGTTCTGCCTTTGTGCGTCGTTCTTACATTTGGAGGAGACTGACACTTCATTTATATTATAATGCCCTCTCACTGTGTTACCGGGCAAAACTGCAGACTTAATTTAAATGTGGATGGATGTTCAGGGTGCTTTGGATCATCACACCAATTAGAATAGTATGATTGCAGTCAAAAAGCTATTTTTTTTTTTACCCCTAATCTTCTTTTCCCCCTTGTCCTTGTCTTTAGAGTCCTCCTCATCGTCTGATCCTACATCCTCAATCTGTGGTTTGTCCTCACCCTCCTCTTTCTCGGTCTCTTCCTTCTCCTCCTTCTCTTTTTACATTTTTTTTATCCAACCCTTTTTGAATAAAAGGACCATTTTTTGGTCATTTCCAGAGGCCGAAGGAACCCACTTGCTTCAAGGTGGGCGTAGCGGTGCAGGTGGGGTTATATTTATCCAAAGGAGGTGGTGCAGAGTGATTTCAGCACTTTATCAACCTCTCACTGTGTAAAGAACACTTTCTGTACCTGTCGATGGTGAAGTGGCTCTTCAGAATCACATAAACCCCTCTCGACTACTTTGAGGTGTTTTTCGTTTCTTATTCAGATAACAACTTTTTTAAATATCTGGTGCAAGTTCAAATGCAAATCACAGAACACAAGAGTTTAAATAACTTCACCAAAGTCATCATGCACAGCTGCCGGGCTTATTAAATACCTGCAGCTATCACACAGCAGCAGGAGTGACAGTGTTTGCATTGAAACGTATCAACGCTGCTCTCTGATTTACGGGATGTGCTGATTGTGATTATGCACGAGTCAAACCGCGCGCTGATGCTTATTAATTAATCAAATCAGCCCACATGGCCCCGTCAGATTATCCACACAACCTAATGCGCTGCATACTCTGAATGTACGTGGTCCCATATCTAAGATGTCCTCCGCGGGACATGATCCGACCTCGATTAGATTATCAGTGGGACAATATGGAGGAACTTGCATTAAATATTGCATCACTACGTAAGCAGTGGTTGAAATACGGTAAATGGTAAAGAATTGGGAAACGATGTAATATAGGCAATATTTAATGGGAGCTCTTTACTGCTTACTCTTTATACTTCGAACTCACTTTGCTCTGTCTTCTTTGTAATCTAGTTAACTTTTTTTCCTTCTCTTTTAAGAAAAAAAGTGTACCTCGTAAAGTGAGATTTGCATGGTTGATAACCTTTAAAGAAATGAAATCTATAGAGGAAATATGTGTGGGAAATGAAATAGAAAGGTGCACTGCCGCATTGTGTGATTGAATAATTCAAACCAGTGCTGCAGAGCGTCGTCAAACCGACTTCAATTCAAACTCAAACACACGCTGCTCTGCGCCGTTTTTTTGGGCGGGAAGTCGTCGCGTAACACTCGTCATGCAATCCCGCCAAAAACTCAGAAGGTAAACTCGACGGATGCCACGCACTGTCCCTTTAAATAAGTCTTTCTCCTGATTTACCTTTTCCCTTCAAACGTATAATTAAAACATCTGCATTTAATTAAAACCTACGGACTTCATTCTGGGAACTGTTTGTCAGCAGCATTGTGCTTAAACAACACAGCGCCCCCCCTCCCCTCCCCCCTTACTGGAAACCAAAGTGCTCTACCTCCTCGCCACCCAGAAACCTTATATTTAGCACCGCGCGGCGTCATTCTGAGTGTAAATTGGATCCGCTCGGCGCTCGGCGGCTCACCCTGACGAGAGGTCTTGAAGCTGAAGGACTGGAAGCCCCCGGTGAGGGCGGAGGAGTCGATGACGTCGACGCCGTACTCGCTCTGGCTCCTCCGGTAGAGAGCGACGGCGACGATCAGCAGCACCACCGTCACCACCCCCGCAGCGAGGCCCGAGTACAGGGCCACGTCGCTGCTGCCCTCCACACCTGGGGAGAGTCAGCGAGAGAGAGAGAAACAGATTTTTGAGCGACTTTTTTCTTTTGCTCTCTAAATCTTTCTGTAATTAGGAAGCTTCGAGACATTTTCTCCCAGAATAAACTGAAAATCTGTGTTGCCGAGGAACAAGTTGAAGATACGAGAGTGTTTCGCAGGAGGCAACTCTACCCCGGTTGGAAACTACTTCAGCTACTACTTTTGTATTTTTGGTGTGTGCTCCTCGTCTTCCTCGTCTGGCTCCTGAAGCACAGCTCCGTTGTTCCATCGTGGAGCGTTAAAGCCACTAATGAGGAACCTCGGAAGGAAGGCGATTATAATCAACCCGGCACCTGACTGTCATTTCAAACACTGCTTGGCTCTGGTGTTGGAGGCGCCGCGCGTTCCACTGGGATAATGTGACAAAACCAATTCATTAAATTAGCTCATCGCCGATGATTACGGTCCCACCAGTGCAGCGGCGTCCAACTTCTCCGAGAAAAAGAACGAGTGGGGAAATAAAGGGGGCTGCTAGCATGTTCTGGAAAGATAATGAGATCTGCGCTGACGGCGGGACATGCTGCGAAATCCTCTAAGTCGCCTGAAGCTCAAAACGAGGAGGAATGGACTAAATATGCAGAGCGGCATTAGCCGCTACAGTAGCAGGTTAATTGGGGGCTCGGGAAGTTTTGGCAGCTCGGTTGCATTGACAAACAAAAACATGTCGCTGAGTTAGAGGACGAGTCGGGACGGAATGTGGAAGTAATCGACACATAAATGGCCCTATAACCTAGAAAGTCAAAGTTATTTATACATTTGGGTTGTGAATGCTGAACCTGGTGTATTAATTAGTTCATTAGGAGGGGATAAGGCTCGCAGAATCAGTAACTTCGTTTTAAACTCTTCTTAAAACCCATTTTTATAGAGCAGCTTTGAAGTGATGTCGTCCTTTTATGCAGTTTTTTGGTTCCCCTAATTCATTTTTTATTTAAATTACATTTTTTAATTAAATTTTCAATTTTTTTGCCTTGATTCTTTGTCGAGCACTTTGTAAACCTTGTTTTTAAAGGTGCTATATAAATAAGGTTATTATCATTATAAATATTATTATTCTGAGGACATACGTATTAATACAGTTGGGAACAGATTCAGTTGATAGAATTGTACCTCCACAAAAATCTTTAAAAATTATAGGAGTACATTTATATTTTTTATATTTTAACTGCTCTGACATGCTTTTCAAAACGGCCGTCACCCGGATCGCAAAAGTTTACATTTTTTCAGATAAAATCTGTTTCTGAAAACATTCGAGGGGCGAAATCGGGATTTTGACAGATTGATCGGAATCCACGATCAGTGATTGGAAGCTGCGTCGGGCGCTGCTCGGATCTGATTGGTTGTATCCGGGCGCGGTGGACTCTTGAACATGCCATCAGGAGCCCTGAGGGGAGGCAGAGGAAACTCATATTATCCTGGTAACGTGTCTCATGTGGTGCTGTCAGGAAAGTTTGGGAACTAACTTTTTGTCGTTGTTTCCCTCCCAACAATGACAAAAAGTCATTTGAATAAATGTTACCCAGCTGCAGCTTTAACGAGCGACTCAACGCACAACGTCTTATTGTAGATGGATGACAAGGGCGGAGCAAACGCTCACTAAACACCGCCGCCTTCTGCCGAGAAGTTTCCATCAGAAATGTGTTCTGGATATGACAAAAACTATTTTTTTTAAATCACTGGAAAATGGAAAGCTTCTGACAGAAATGTATTCCCTCTCCCATCTGCTGACATATTCTGTTTCGCATTCCCCACTTATTATTCATACATCTTGTCCGTCAGAACATCTGCATCTGAAACAATTCACAATGAGTGTTCTCGCTTTCGTAGCCACACCTGTCAGAGTGATTTATCCCTCTGATGCCATGACTGCTTTCCACACATTTCAGAACACAAGTATTGTTTCCCGTTTTGTGGCCACGTGTTCCCCGTTTCAGTGGAATTACCGATGTGCTCGGCTGAAGCTGCAGTCGGACACGTCGCTCTCCCTGACTGCCTCGATAGAAACACACACACACACACGTGTGGACTTCCTGCTACTTCACTACACAGGGTTCTTACACATTTTGACCAATGGATTTCCATGACTTTTCCATAACTTTTCCAGGACTTGAAACCAAATTCCCAAGACCAAATTGAAATCTCGGTATATACATGAACAATTTAGAGAATTTTGTATTCAAAAAATGAGAATTCCAAAGCATACAGTTTACCTGAAATGAAACGAATGAATGAGACAATAGTTTGATTGAAAGAATAAACATTTCTATTCATGTTTATTCCTTTAAACACTTATATAAATGTTTATTCTTTATGTGCAAATCCATCTGTTTATATTAATTATTTCAAACTCGGCGTAAATGAAGATGTGAATATACCAACATTTCCATGACTTTTCCAAAACTTTTATGATTTAAGTTTTTTTCCATGACTTTTCCAGGCCTGGAAATGACCATTTTAAAATTCCATGACTTTTCCATGTTTCCGATGACCGTACGAACCCTGACTACAGCTCATAGTGGACGCTGTAGCCTGGCAACCGCTGGAAGAAGCGGCGCAAGTATGAAGTCGTTTTTAAAGTCGTTTCAAAACAGCACGAATTCGGTAAAAAGCAAAACATAATTCACTTCCTGGCAATATTCAAAACAATTTTAGAGATAGAGAAGGGGAGTATGACTTAAGAGGGAGGTGGAATTTGAAACAAGCAATTGCTCATACGACTCTGAAAAGCATGTGTGTGTGTGTGTGTGTGGGGTGAAGCAGTGGAATAATTGAACTGATGACATCAAAGAAAGTAAAAATATGGTGCAATTCAAAAAAAGTAAGAAGTATAGACTTGACGGTATTGATAAAGCATAAGAAGTTAAGAATGACAGATTATGGGGACAAATGCTTGAATTTCTGGTTTGTTTGTTTTGTTTGTTTTGTTTTTTATATTTAATTTGTAAGCACTTAGAAGCTAGATAGCTTCAGCCTTAACCCTTTCGGTCGGCCACATATACCTTTCTTCTTTTTTAAATTAAAATTACTAGTGGTTTTATATTTTGCCGATCGAAAAAAAATAAAATAAAGATGTTGCTGAATGAAAACAATGAACGTCTTCCAGCCAATCAACATCGAGGATGATCTGCCCATTTCACAAACTAAATCATCCTTCCCGGGCCGTGGCTGCAGACACGTGACAACGTTAAAAAAACAACATAACAGGAAGTTATGGACGCCGAGGAGGAACTCACCCTGCGGCTTAGCATCGTGGAGCAACTTCCGATCTGCAAAGACAGAGAGACATCGGAATTTAGTTTGAACCCTCGTCTTATTTTTGATTTAATCACCACTTTGTGCGTGCGGTTATGCCTGTGCCCGGTGTGGAGCGGTGCGGGTGTGAAAATGGATGCGGGATGCTGGTAATGAGCCTGATTATAATGAGGATCAGCCGCCAAAAAGGTACGATCGGTAAATCTACAACGGCAAAGTCCCTGCACACGATGGGGCCCGACAGAAATGACGCAACACGCCATTTCTCTGTCTTTCCTCTCTCTCCTCCTCCCTCGGTCGGCGATGGTACCCACTCTGCGTGCACAGGCCGCCGGTGCAGTTGTCCGTCGCCAGCGCCACGCCGTCGCACAGCCGTCCTCCGTGTTTGGGCTCGGGCGCGGTGCACTCTCGGCCGCGCTGCCTCTCGCAGTCCGAGCCGCACGCCGACCACTCGCTCCACTCGCCCCAGCCGCCGTCCACTGAGGGGGGGGGGGGGGGGGGAATCAGAGGGGGGATCAGAAGTGTTTGAGAAGGCAAGATATGACAACGATCGATGCTCAAAGACTGAGCGTCACTCGCTGACAGAGTGTTTGAAGGTATTATTATTCACACATTCACAAATACACTTAGGCATTCATGACGGAGGCCCGAAATGTAAACACACACATTTGAAATGTAAAACACATTCACAAAAGAAGAAAGAAAAAAAGAGGATGTAATAGTCAACAATATTCTGAACCATCGATGTGCTAATACATTGCATACATGTATTAAACAACTTTGAAATTGGGGAGCTTTCATCTTTACCGTCGCATTGAAAATGTGGAAGGTTATGTTTTGATCGCCGCGTATTTATTTGTATGCGTGTTATTCGCCTAACTCAAAAAGTATTAAACCGAATCGCATGCAATTTGGTGGGATGATTGGTTATTATCCGGGGACTATTTGATTAGATTTTGGGATCAATCGGGTCAAAGGTCAAGGTCAAGGTCATGAAAAGGTCAAGATCTTCTTGAATCGCATGAAATTTGGTGGGATGTTTGGTTATTATCCGGGGACCATTTGATTAGATTTTGGGATCAATCGGGTCAAAGGTCAAGGTCAAGGTCATGGAAAGATCAAAATCTTCTTTTTACCATAGCACGGTCAATTTCTATCCAATTGGCATGCAACTAATGCCAACATGTTCATAATTCAATGCCCAATCTTGTGATATGCGAAGGTATGCGCTCTACCGAGTGCCCATTCTAGTTATTTATTATTATAACGATGAAAGGTGTCGACATGGCGTCTCAGTGCGAGTATCTGCATGATGTCGTGTTTTTATATAAAGTGCTATTTTGTTCTTTTTATTGTGAATCTGTGCATCAACAAGGTTAACGTTAAGTTTACGACGGCACACCACCAGCGATCTGTAAATTGTATTCCATCCATACTAATAATGTCTATAATCAGGACATTGGGCACAATACAAGAAATTGATCATCTCCACCAGCCGTCCACCGATCATAGTCATCAGCAATAAAGTCCTCTTTGAATTCTGCCTAGAAGGCCACGCCTACGAGCCAATCAGAAGCAGGAAGGAGGGGCGTCGGCATGTGAATGTTGAGGTACTTCTACATTTCCAGGCAACGCTCTCGCACTTGTGTTATTAATAATAATAATTTATGTAGCGCTTTTTTGAAGGTACTGAAAAGACTCTTTACATGTTACATTCATAAACAGGGAGCAATTTAGGCTTAAGAGTCAAGGTCACACCATCTAGGGCGGGGATTGAACCGCCAACCCCCTGATTGGAAGAGAGACCCACTAACCTCTGACCCACAGTCGCCCCTTACTGGTGCCTAAAGTCGCCGAACGCTGGCCCATAATGACGACTCCCACCGATTTCTAGTGCCATGTGATTGTGCACAATGTGTTGAACATGATTTTGCCTTTTTATTTCTTCTTCACAGAGTTCTCCATGGTACACCTCTATGTCCTTCCATATTTAGATTTGAGAAAGCTTCTGATTCAACTTGTAAATTACATTGTATGTCCGATGAGAGTGTAACCAGAGTCAAATTCCATGTATGAGCACATATACGTGGCCAATAAAGCCGATTCTGATTCTGATTCTGCTTCTCATTCTGATTCTGCTTCTGCTTCTGCTTCTGCTTCTCATTCTGACGTGTGGTGACAGCGAGGTTTGGGGCGCGAATGGGCGAGCACTTTTTATAATCCGCAAATCACCGAATATAAAATCCACGAGCACAAGTTGCTTGGTTTCAAGAGTTCTCTGGAACTTTATGAGAATACAAAACAAGTCCTTTCCAAGGCAACAGCTGCGCTGCTGTAACTTCAGGAAAACATCTCCCACCTCGGGGTACCAAGAGTGTGGAGCCTCCTCGCTGACACGCTGCTAACACACTCTGCTCACGCCAAACTCCATCAAGCCTCCTTTCCACCTCCAGACGCTCCCAAGGTGTTTTCCTTCCTCCTGCTAATCTAAATGCACCCTGGTTATGTTCAAGCTGGGATGCGGGAGAAAGAATCCTTCAGAAGGAGGCAGGAGATAATGTTTGGAGGAGTGCACATGGCCTTCACTGATAACTTTTTTCCTTCTTCTTCTTCTTCTTTTTCTTCTTCTTCTTAAATCTGATGAGCATTTCCTTTCATACCGGCGCTGTGGTTGAAATCATAAATTTAGGCTTGTCTCGGAAAAAAAACCAGTTGGGGCAGAGGAGATTACACGGAGGTTTTGATAACTGGAACTGCTGCTGTGCTCTTTCTCTCACATCCTCGGCTCTGGCGGTTTGTTTCTCTCTCTCTCTCAATTTCCTCTCCATTTCCTGCTGATGTTTTTAAAGGTCCACTGCGTTTGATTTCAAATGCAAAACAACGGTCACTATCGGCGGCGGAGACGTGCAAAGCATTCCCGGTGCTAAAGGGGGGAGACTTTCCCAAGCGTCCCCCAAGCTCTGAGACTGATTTACTACCTTCCAGAGCGACGTTGCTCTCGGTTAACTACGAGTGTTAAAATAAACTCGCCGAGGCTTTAAACGCTCCCGAGTAATCAGTCACGGAGACCGTTGTGTCGCTTTGACGTTTTGTCACATTTACTGTATAATTGTCGGGTGATGCATTCGCGAGCAAAGAGAAATGTCTCCACGGTGATGCGTTCAAGGACACGCTGACATTCCCGAGGTTGGCTGAAGAAAACTTCCCTGGTTTGCTTTCTCTGGCCGGCGGAGGATTAAGAACGAGCATCCACAGCTCAGTTATTAACACGTTACACCTCAACGCCGGCGCACTGGCCGGGGTATAACGTCGGGGTTTTATGGGGTTTGTGCGGCGCACTTTTTTCTTTGTCAAGCTCAGCAATGACAAAATTCAGGAAAGTGACTGGTCTGCAAATAATTAGTTCCAGCACATAACTCTGTGTAAAAGATTTTGTACAAATAACAAAAAAAAGGGATTCTAGGTTGAAAATTCACATTTGTTCTTCATTGTCATTGTATTGTTGATACATTTACTTTTTTATATTTACTAGTATGTATATGTTATATAAATGTCTGTATATTACTGATTATGTCTAATACGTGGCCAACAAAATTGATTCTGACTCTGAAAACAATATGCACACGCATACATGTATTGTAAATGTACACACCCAAAACAACACAACAATATGTGCAATATCACTCTTATAGTGCATGGAGTCGACTTGAAATCAGTGCACATTTGACCGATGTTGTGCAAAGCATCAAACAAGATGCACCATTTGAATGTGTGAACTTTAGGTAGATTGTGTTCGCTTCGGACGGAGCCATGCTAGCCGTTTGCACCAGTTTCCAGTCAGTATGCTAAGCTAAGCTAAGATTATTATCTTTATTTATAAAGGGACCACGTACAGTTAAAAGATAAACGTCTCCATTTGATGCTCTGTACCAGATTGTAGCGATACAGCTAATTTGCATCCGTGGTCCCTTGACAGACCATAATAAACATAAAACAATAACAAACAGTACAAGATAAGACACCCTAGAGCAGTATATGTGGAAAGAAGAAAACAAAATACACGCGAAGCGAAGCTACAGCACATTAACCCTTGTGTTGCCTTCGGGTCAATTTGACCCGATTCAATGTTTAACCCTCCTGTTACCTTTATATTTACTAACATATTTTACCCTTGAGGTCAATATGACCCCAGCTATTAAAATCTCCAGAAAATTATTAGAATTAATATTGTTTTCCAAGTTTAAGTGTGAGGTACTTTATGTTTGTTTGTTGACTCCTGAAAGAACACCGACATTAAACATTGAATCGGGTCAAAATGACCCGAAGGCAACACAAGGGTTAAAAAAAAGCTTTGTATTTAACGGGCATAATTCTAACAGCGATAATTATCGATACCTTTCGCAAACATTTCAAACTAGAATGGGCACTCGGTAGAGCGCAGACCTTCGCATATCACAAGATTGGGCATTGAATTATGAACATTTTGGCATTATTTGCATACCAATTGGATACAAATGGTCTTTGGTCAAAAGAAGATGTTGACCTTTTCATGACCTTGACCTTGACCTTTGACCCGATTGATCCCAAAATCTAATCGAATGGTCCCCGGATAATAACCAATCATCCCACCAAATTTCATGAGATTCAAGAAGATTTTGACCTTTTTCATGACCATGACCTTTGACCCGATCGATCCCAAAATCTAATCAAATGGTCCCCGGATAATAACCAATCATCCCACCAAATTTCATGCGATTCGGTTTAATACTTTTTTACTTAATAAAGAAATAAATACACGGCGATCAAAACATTACCTTCCGCATTTTCAATGCGAAGGTAATAATTCCTTTCACGCAAGAAACAAATGAATCTCAGGACAACATCTCACGCTTGCGATGCTTTTCGAGCACTCGCATCTCGTCGTGTCCTTGAATGCAACCCCCCCCCCCCCCGCGGCGTGCGTTGGCATGAGGGCCACGTCCTGGCGCTCACCTGGACACAGCGTGCTGCAGGTGCTCTTCTGTACCGACATGCCCTCGCAGAAGGCCCCCCCGTTGAGAGGGGCCGGATTGGTGCAGGTGCGAGAGCGTTTCTGGACGCCGCGACCGCAGCGCACGTTGCAGGGCGACCAGTCGGTCCACGGCGACCAGCCGCCGTTCACTGTCGGCATTCCAAAGGACGAAAAGAAAAAAGGGATGAGCGGATTCTAGGAGACGGGGGGAAAAAAACGGCCCACATTCTGTGTTTTTTTCCCCCTTCTTCTTCTGCATCACAGGGCTTCTTCGCTCAAAAGTGACAATGAACGACTCGTCCGGGGGAAGCAAAATACACCTGAGGTGTCTTTAAAAAGATGATCAAAACATGTCATCCCTTCTGTCGTCTTTTTCTCTTTGATTTGTTGCCGAAAATAATGCGAGATGACTGACTAATCAGCTCATTTGCTGTCATAAGAAGGGAAGAGACACGAGTGTTCCACCATTGTACATCTGTCAGAGGCTATTGGGAGTCGAGAAGCTGTCTACCTGTCGCGCCTTCATTAGTGTTAAGGAAATTAATGATTGATGGGCCTCAACAACGGGGCGTCAGGAATAATTTGATGAATTCTTACAGCAGCTAAATGTCCTCCCTGGGAAAAAAAAGAAGAAAGGGAGAAATAACCGTCTGACGGGTCAGTGGAATGAGCAACACTCTGGTTAACAAGGCATTCCTCTGCTGTGGGATGAGGTGATGCTATTATGACATTAGAGTTTCACTTATTCCCCTTTGTCTCTGCGGGGCTTCACGGAGGCTCCAAGCAGCGCTTGAACTTCTTGAAAAGAAAAATAAGAAGAAAAAAAATCTAAATATTGTCTCTGTCTTCTTCTTTTTGCACGTGAGAGATCACTGGCTCATTAGACGGTGAGAAGGAATGGGCTGCACGCTGCGGTTGAGCGCTGCTTTTAATATTAATGACTTTGGGGAATTCAGAGGCGCCACATTGACAGCCTGCTTCATTTAGATTTGGGATTGGAGACGAGAAACCTGGTCGACGTTTGTGTTTTGATCACCCGGAGCGGAAGAGCTAAAGAAAACCTTCAAGACATTTTTGTATTCATGTGTTTCTCGCCTCACCGTAGACCACGACGGCGGCGGTGGCGCTGCGCCTCTTGGCCACGATGTTGCTGGAAACGCAGGTGTAGTTCCCGGAATCGGAGAGCCGGGCTTCGGAGACGACGAGGTTGTGGTCGCCTCTCGAGTCGACGGTGCCTTTGGGGTCCAGGGGTTCGTCGTTTTTTAGCCATTCCACCTGAAAACAGCAGGACGACGTAAACAAAACTGTCGGAACATGGCGGATGACGTAATCTCTTCTGTGCTAACCGTCCTGATGGAATGCATTCGTTTGAACTCTCCTGTTACCTTAGGGTCAATTTGACCCCATTCAATGTTTAACCCTCCTGTTACCTTTATATTTACTGACATATTTTACCCTCGGGGTCAATTTGACCCCAGCAATTAAAACCTCCATAAAATTATTAGAATTAATATTGTTTTCCAAGTTTAAGTGTGAGGTACTTTATGTTTGTTTGTTGACTACCTAAATAGCCCTTTAAATATATAAAAAAGTTGATATTTCTTATATGTTTGACACAGTGAAAAACAGCCTGGGGTCAAATTGACCCGAAAGAACACCGACGTTAAACATTGAATGGGGTCAAATTGACCCGAAAGGTAACAGGAGGGTAAAGGTTGTAATGACTTGCTGATATAATTAATAATAATCAAGGGAAAAGTTTGTGAATCATAACACTGAATATAAGTTAGCATCGCTACGGCTCGCGTGTATTTGTGCGTTTGGCGAATGTATATGATGCCATTTTCATTTAGAAGGGGACGATGCACATTAATCACAGTAACATGAGCCATCATGACGATGCGTCGCAGGCCATCTTTTTTTCGTATTGATGGAAATAAAGAAAACACATGCGAGAGTGCCGCCGGAACGAGCCCTAAAAGCCGGAACGTGGGTCCCATCTTCTACTTTCCCTCCAATTTAGTGTCCATGTAGTGAGTGAAAGTAATAAGGAATTACAAAATAAGGGACGCTCTGTTGACACGACTCTCCTCGCATGACTGGCTCTGTAAATTGCCGTTAATGTGCCACCGGCTTGAGCTTTTCATTGAGGGAGACGAGCTGGAGCACGAGGGAGTGGGCTTTGATTTATGGCGGTGTATTTGAGGATTAAAAACTCCGCCCCACTGGGAGCGCCTTGTGTTTGTACATGGGGTCGGAATCCAGAGTGTGTGTGTGCTTGTGGAGCGTGTCTATTTGCCGGGGGAATATAACAACGGCCAACAAACTCAGAGATTGCTTTGCTCTTTCCAAACACCCTGGAAAAAATTGAGCCGGGGAATCAATAAATCAGGAGTCATGTTGTCACAAACTCTTTTTCCCCTCCTGTTGATGGCCTAAGAAGTCTTTCATCGTGCGCCTTTAATTGAACTCTTTTCATCATTCGGCTCCACAGCCTTCAAGACCGACAAAGCCACCAGCGCGGCGGGCTGCAGCGGTCAGTCTATCAATCCTGGCCTCTCTGTTCTTCGCCTTTCACTACTTCACACCGTAAATGTCTAATCAACCCCTGTGTTGACGTCCGTGCTGCATGACGTCCGGCACAGCTGCCGCCATTAATCGACTCAGCAGTCGGCTTCAACCTGGTGGAGAAATGATCAATTAACTATTTAAAATCAGAATTTTTTTCTTCTTCTTCTTTTAATGCAATTTAAAGGATTCATGCAATTACAATGTAATCTTGGATTTTTCTTTAACCACAGACACACATCCATCCATCTATCTATATATCTATCCACCTATCCATCCATCCACCTATCCATCTATCTATATATCTATCCATCTATCTATATATATATCCATCTATCTAGCTATCCATTTAGAGGTTGTATCTATCTATCCAGTTAGAGGTATTATCCATCCATCCATCTATCTATCCACCTACCTACCTACCTACCTACTTACCTAGCTATCTATCCATTTAGAGGCATTATCCATCCATCCATCCATCTACAGACCTACCCACCTACCTACCTACCCACCCATCTATCTATATTTCTACCCACCTATCCATCCATCCACCTATCCATCTATCTATATATCTATCCATCTATCTAGCTATCCATTTAGAGGTTGTATCTATCTATCTATCTATCCAGTTAGAGGTATTATCCATCCATCCATCTATCTATCTATCTATCCACCTACCTACCTACCTAGCTATCTATCCATTTAGAGGTATTATCCATCCATCCATCCATCTACAGACCTACTCACCTACCTACCCACCCACCCATCTATCTATCTATCCACCTACCTACCTACCTACCTACCTACCTACCTACCTACCTACCTACCTACCTACCTACCTATCTATCCATTTAGAGGTATTATCCATCTATCCATTTAGAGGTATTATCCATCCATCCATCCATCCATCCATCCATCTATATATCTATCTATCTATCTGTCCATTTAGAGGTCTTACAGTCTTTTAAATATAGATTAAAGGATGGTACACTGTTGTTCTTCCTGGCTTCTGTATTTCACTGCGGCCGCATCTAGTATCTGGGAAGTAGTGAATTAACCTTGACAAGTGGGATGTGTGTGTGCTGTATCACCTTCTCTGCAAACACTGCACCCTGTTTCACAAAAGCATGACAGAGGTGAGCGCTGTTATTTTATTATCATTAATTATTTTTTTGCACCAGGGTCACATTATACACCATCTGTGTATTGTCTGCAGTATTTGGGAAAAGGCATCTCTGGGGTCACAGGGAGGCGACGTAAAGGCTTTTTAAAAACAGGTTTGACCCTAAAATCAGGACTCAGCAGCTTATTTTGCTTTTTACTTGTATATCTTCACTCTAAATAAAATGCTAACTATTTCCTATTACAGCATGCGTTTTTTACAATGTGAGAAAAAGGTCAAATTAATTAAAATAAGGATGAAGTCATTTGCCACCAACCCCTTAAAAAGAGGAACTTATATAAGTATGCAGTGCTGTAAGTTGTGCCAACACAAGCACACAGTTCTACCTCTACTTTTTACAATATGTTTAGATTACTGGAAAATACACAAAATATTCTCATTAATTTCAGGAAAAAAAGAAAAGCCACGACTAAAACTATCAAACTACTTTTCCCCTATAAACAATTCTGATGGAGAAATATGCTGAGAATTCCCTGTGTGGAAAATTAACCCCCGAAACGTATTCATCTGCATATTTATAAAGCAGTGCCAAAAAATTGCTCTGGACTGGCACCAATATCTAACCATTATGTTTTGTGAATTAAATAAACGAGAACATTTAGTGGATAATATGTCCCCTCAGGAAACACAGAGTACAGCTTCATGCAGAGACGTGCTCCACTGTATTACATTTAGAAGGTTTCTCTCAATGACAAATCTCCTTTTCTATCACAATGGAGCGTGTCAAAATAATGACTCTGATAAATGTCCAGCTACGGTCTATTTTGCATTATTAATCGGTTATTAAAGCATCGTAGAGACGTGTCTTTTTCTTTTTTCTTCATTTACAAGGAACCACAAAGGCAATGTCATTAGTGCACGTTCATTTTCATGGTTAATGAAAAAATACTGGATATGGTCGTGCAGTACACTTAATGCTTTACTTTAGTGCACTTATTTTGAGAACTGAACATTGTATTTTTATTCATGGTGGTTTTATTACAGATGAGTTGGGTTGTATTATTCGATTTTGTAGGTTTTGGGTTTAAGGCAATGTTTACACACATTATAAAATACGGGAAAGAAACTCTTTTATCAAAGCTGCATCCCTCCAGGTGGCGTATAAACAGTATTAATGTTTCTATAGGTGGCTTTCGGGAGATGGTCCGTCTGCTAGCCTCATCCACTGTTGGGGTTTTGTATCTCACTGTAAACCCCGACTCAATGGATGCTGTATTAACAATCTACGTGAGCCGCATGTGATGTAATATATGTCAGCGTGACACTAGGGGAGAAACTCTGCAAACAATTTAAACATCTGTGAATGGATGTAACAATATCTATTCCATAAATAAACTGTATTTATTGTGAGTCAGCTGCATCATGGTGCCCAATCGGCTCCACAGGGTCAGGAGCACCAATCAGAAAGTAGCTCTCTCAGTGTTAACCCAAACCAGGGTAGCAAATGTACATCTTTTTTAGGGGGCAATTTCTGCCCCCACTGACTGAAATCAAGGAGAATTTAAAAACAAATTGGGGGCATGTGTGAAATAACATTTAACTTTGTTCAAAAATAATAAATATACTTAATTAGGCTTACAGTAAATGAGTAATTGTCATAAAAAAGGGCAATATTAAGACGGTGAAGAAAAATAGGGAAATATTGAAAAGACTCATTAATTGTGTCATGTGTTTGGGTAAACAGGAACTTTCATCTTCATCATCACGGTGAACCTGCTCTGGGTGACAATGCGCTGTTTAGTGAACACACTGTAAAAAAAAGTTGGACTTAAAGCTCAAAGTTTGTGGACCAGAAATGGATAGAAGACGAATATTAATATAACTCTGTTGCACTCGACTATCTTTTTGCCTATTAGTTGAACTGTACTGTATTGTACTCTTCCCCTGCAATTCTCTGAATAAAAATGTCAATTTCAAGGTGACGCAACGCCTGGTTATACTGCGTCTCTGTCTAACTGTATAGTGTCTAGAGCCATGGCGTCATAATGATAGTAATAAGAGGTGGATTAATTCGGGTGGGACTGTGTAGGACCTCACTGAAGGCCCAGGCCCCCACGGCACGCCACTTAATTTGTTTAGCTTATTTCTGAGATCATCATCATATACAAGGCAGTGTACTGAATTTTAATGTTAACACATGAAACAGTGTGTATGCCACGCAGCATCGTAGCGGACGGGTCTGACCGGTCTGACAGAGGACGGCTGTGGTGTGGACTTCTGGGACTTCTGGGACTTCTTTGTCCCTCGAGTCAGTTCACTTGCACAAACATGAAGTCGTCCATCTGCCAGAAGCTTCCAACCACACTTAAAAGACAACAACTTTCTATTCAATCCTTTTGAGTTGGTATCGATAACAAGTGATCTGGGTCTGTGTGTTGAAGTATCGATTGCTGCGGTATCGACCTGCCCTTCACTCGGGATCACTCTCTCCCCTCACGGCAAGAAGTGTTTCAGATGCGACGTGTTTGAGACACCTTCATGTCCCCGTTCCCAATATGGGCTGTATTTTATGCATTTATAGAAGAATGAAGGGCTTTGGCTGCCGCTACTGCAAAATAAATGTGTTTTAAGACGGCCTAATGTTACATTTGAGACATTTGTGGAAAAATACTATCTTGGAATTAGAATGAATTAGTGGGAAAATAATGCAAACATTTGTCTAAAGAAGTGGAAGGCCCTTATTCTAAATAGCAAATAGAGAAATATTCGGGAACTAAAAGTATAGGCATCAACATATATTTTAATGCAAAGACCGAAACACTTTCCATACGCATCTGTCGGGTTTTTGATGTGGCTGTTTTCTTCACACTTCTTTTTTTAATGCTTTAAAATCGTTCTAAATGATGGTAATTCAGTGAATGTACGTACAGTCCACCGCTGATGGTGAATTATAAAGGCATTTGTCAAAGTGACGTCAAAGAGGAAGTAGAAGGGTGTAACTGACCACGCTGCTGCCCCTCCAGTCTCGCTGTGATAGTAGAATACATGCAAAGCTTCATTTTCCTCGTCCCTTATCTCGGGGAATTATTACGCTGAAGCAAATTAAAATAACCATCTTGTACGCCGGTTGTTTTTCCACCTCACTCTGCCCCCCCCCCTCCTCCTTTACTCTCTGCCAGTGTTCGCTGTAGGAAGTGTAAAAAACCCAGAGTGCAATTTGCATTCGGCGTCGGTCCTCGAGTCTCCCCTTCGGGGTAAAGCGATAGAGAGATGCACATGCTGATGAGGAGGGACTCAAATGAGCCTGATAAGCCGCCGCCTGGGGAGCACCGGGGAACAGATTTGCTTAATTGGCTAATTTGTTCCACTTAGATAGCGGCAAACCAGCGTTGAACCGCACCACACCTAACCCGGGCCGACCGGGCCTCGCGGCGGTCCGCTGGTGGCGCGGTTGTCAAGGTCACCGCGTTGACCGTTAAACATCAGCTCATTCTCACGGAAGCTAATGAAAACCGAGCCGCATCCCCCTCGGAAAGTTTTCGCTCCAACTTCCGACCTAGTTTAGCGACGGCTCATTTTCCAGCCTGGGATGAGAGAGAGAGAAAGAGAGAGAGAGAGGGTGCAAAATAAATAAATTCAAGATGTATTGAAAGCAGCACCAAACGGTCAGCAGGGGGTCCGTGAACCATGCAGCAGAGCATTTCTCTCCTGATGGCTCCAAGCTGTTTCAAGGGCTTGAGATGAGACGTGAGGTATCGTTTTGACACAGGAAATAAAAGTATGTCCAGTTAAAGTCGTTCAAGTTCCTCCCATGCATCAGGCCTAAACACTCAATTATTCAGAAAGCAAAAAGCAAGGTCCTTACATTTACAATCATTTAAATGGGAAGTGAAGGCGACGCGAAGACGATCACAAAGCTTTGCGGTAGGTTTGGTTCCATCTGATTTAATTAGGGTTGAGTTTCATTAACGAGCGCTCGCCTCCTCTCACTTCCCTCTCCGCCTTCCCTCAATCATGTGTGGCCTTTTTTTCTTCTTCTTCTTCTTCTTCTCTCAATGCAACAATGACTCTCACAAAATCACATTAAACAAATGAGCCCTCCGAATCTGACGGCGGCATATTCTCGAGGCGGGGGTGGCTAAACCCTTGTTGTGTCCTTGGTTTATCTCCACACCGTCTCTGGAAATGTTATGTTCATCACTGAATAATTACATTTTAAGTACTTCAAATGACTTTGGATGAGAGGCTTGATGATTAATTACACTTGGTATAGAATACTTGGGCGGTTAATGTGGGGCTAATGATTGTAAGACTGTTTTCTTTTCCTAAAGTTATTGGAGATCTTTTTTTATTCTCCACCACTAAACTTTTACACTTACAAAGGCAGCGGGCAGCTTTTCCTCGTTTAGAGCGAGACTAAACATGTTATCTTAAGTAGGCTGTATAATAAATGTCTGACAGTTAAAAATAGAATAATCACCGTCCTGGTTGTGCCAAACAACCTCGAAATCACTTATCTTTTGTCATTAATCCTAAAAATACAAACACAAATTCCATAGTGATAACTGATTTGTGTGATTTTGCTTTTGTGAGGCGATAAAAAAAATCCTGAGTAATAAATAAAAGAAATGCAATTTTCCGTGACAGTTATGTTGCCTTATGGCGTCCAAATTGTCTTCTTAGAGCAACATTAATTATGCAGTCATTATTACGGCCGTGATCGTTATCCTCCGGGGATTTACATTTTAGTGCAGGACTTTTTATTGTTTTCAAGTCAAACTGAATTTAAAAAAAGTTTGTATAACGATATTAATTATACAGGACAAATCTGGTTGTTAGCAAATGGCTAAATAAGACTGCAAAACGTCCTCAAACCGAACGCCAGTCGGCCTTCGGCTAAGTGGTGCTAACCGTGATGTTTGTTTGTAGCTTTTTCCTCGTGGCGATCGCAAAGTCATAAAGTTTGTGTTTATTTGTGAAAAACAAAAGAGGGAATCAGTGCCACGCTATAGGCTACTTCATTCCTGCACAACTCTATAGGTGTTTTCTTTTTATCTGTTCTGTATACAGTATATATATATATATATATATATATATATATATACACTACCGTTCAAAAGTTTGAGGTCATCCAGACAATTTCGTGTCTTCCATGAAAACTCACTTTTATTTCTCAAATGAATTGAAAATTGAATAGAAAATATAGTCAAGACATTGACAAGTTTAGAAATAATGATTAATATTTGAAGTATTAATTTTGTTCTTCAAACTTCAAGCTCAAAGGAAGGCCAGTTGTATAGCTTATATCACCAGCATAACTGTTTTCAGCTGTGCTAACATAATTGCACAAGGGTTTTCTTATCAGATATTAGTCTTCTAGTTGATGGAAATGGGCCTCTATACACCTCTGGAGATATTTCATTAGAAACCAGACGTTTCCACCTAGAATAGTCATTTACCACATTAACAATGTATAGTGTGTATTTTTGATTAATGTTATCTTTGTTGAAAAAACAGTGCTTTTCTTTGAAAAATAAAGACATTTCTAAGTGACCCCAAACTTTTGAACGGTAGTGTATATATATATATACACAGTACATTTATGACTTCTTCGTTTTAGCAAAAGAGAATTTTAATTTCAGTTTGGCATTGAGAGAAAAAGTGATTATGAGATCATCATGTAACAGCCTCAACATCACAGTGCATATCATCTGTTTTCTAAACGGCTCCCTGTCTATAAAAAGTGGAGCCAAGTGAAAGAAGATTTGGCCTCCGCGACTCCCGCCACCAATAAACCGAGGCAGACTGAAGCTCTTTGACTGCGATGCATCCTCTGTGGTCTGACTAACAGATTATTGCCTCTGGCGCTGCTGGAATAGATAATATGGCATTCTCTGATTTTCATCAACATCCTACACAGCAGCCCCCAACAAAAAAAAACCTCCCGCGTGGCTTATAGTTACAGCGAGATGCGGATAAACCCCCCCTCTCCTCCCCCCTCACTGATAGCGATGCTCCTGAGATCATTGGAGAGAGCGCCGCCATAAGGGGATTTCAAGTCGTAAAGTGGGCCGTTTGTGTCTTAAAAAAAACGACATGCAAATTTGGAACTCATTTTCATCGGCGTCGGGTCAACTCGGCAGTCGTTGCGACTGTTAAAGTATTAATCTCCGTCGGGCTCTCCGTTTTCCCGAGTGCAGGAAAATGAAACGAATGATATAAATATGGCTCGGAACACACATGCCTTCAAACAGATCACGCTGCACCGTGACCTCAATTCCTTAAACTCAAGACGGTGGCTGAGCTACAGCTTTTCGCTGAGAGCCAAATTTCCCAGCGCTGGTAACGACAAGAAAAAAAAAGAGGCTTTTAACCTCTCAGCGGTGCCTAAAGTCACGAGAGAAAGAAGAAGAAGAAGAAGAAGAGAACAGCCACAACCACAACTTCTGATGTGAGAGGTGCAAGTCACACTAGAGGGAGCTGGATTTTGTCCCTGCATTATTTACAATTACCATTCTCTTTGTTCGCCGGTCACATTAATACATGCATGAGGAGTTGCCTATTTGACGACCACAATGCGTGGGGGGGGAATGGCGGTACACCGATGTTCCATTTGTGAGAGCTGAATCATTCATCACACACACACACACACACCCTGAGGAGGGAGTGAATGGTCATCTTTAAGGAGTCTTAAATCCCCCATCGACATGATCTATTTTTTTAGATCAATGTGAAAGTACAGAACGTACAATGCAGCCAGCTGGAGGAATGTGTGGGCTGTACACATTTCAGGTACATGTTCACTTATACCAACTTTCATCTTGAAAACAAGATGAGCGGTGGGGTTTCAGTTCACACTGTTTCCCACCATCAGTTGGGATTAAAGTGAATTAGCTGGCTATGTCTGAGAGGTTTTTTTGTTATACTTATTTCCCTGTAGAGCAATCTAGTAACTCCAAGGCCTTAGTTCTCTTTAGAAAAATACAAAATAAATTAAGGCAAAACAAAACAGTCCACATAATGTTAGACACCACATCAAATCAGCAAATACCGTCCAGTTTGAGTAAAATAGACTCATTTAGAGACACATGAACTGCTTAATATTGTAACGCACTGAATCCACTTCAGTGGACGGTTCAAATAAACTCTTTGCAGACTCGGTGACAGAAAGGTGATGAAGACCATGGCGTTCTTGAGATGGCTGTTACATTGTCTAATAGTCTCTCTCTGTGTCGGGGGAAGGGTGTGAATAAAGCTTGAGAAACACCTGTTTTATTCTCAATAATCTTTAGTCTGTCCTATCGATGACATAAATATGTTTAGGTTTTGTTGCCCTGCGGTAATGGCCTAAAAATCCCCAAAAATTAATGAAAATCAAATTTGCTGAATGTGACGGTAAAACAAGTCTTTTAGATCATAATTAAAGATCTCTAACACAAGTCCCTTCTTAAATAAGCCCCTTGAGAAGAAGCAGAAGAAGAAGAAGAAGAAATCACATACAGACGGCGCGATTTGGGAACTTCTATCAGGAAACTAAAAGTAAGTTAAAAGGACCTGAAGGGGTCTCTACGACCAAATTACATCGGCCACATGACCGCGGTGTAATCCGAGTAACTTCCTGCCTCCTGCTCCACCCAGTAAACAGGCCCCACCCACCGCCTACACTACCAGGGAATTCCAGTAGGTGAGAATGCGTACGCTAAACCATCTCCTGTTGTGTGTGATACGAGTGTGGAAGGGCAACGTCCTCACCTGACCCCTCGGACGTTTTTTATTGCTGTTAACAAACATCCCCAATGTGAGCAAAGCGTTAACTACAAGCAGCATGAAAACAAAAATCACCAACTTATTAGCCGTTTCAGTCGCTGGGCCTTTTGAAACGTGCTGGTCGGGCTTGTCACTTTGTTGGCGAATGGATCACGTACTGTGCCTTTAAGTAAATGCAAAGCTCCAGATGCTTGGGCACACAGGCTTTGATATTGACATATCTGCCTGCTGAGCCTATCAGAGCGCGGCACAACACACACCACTCAACGGGCCCGTCCGCAAGAGCCTCATTTTATATTCATAGCGCAAATTAAAATGGCTACGACAGGCTCCCTCTTTCACACACACACACACACACACAGAGGAGTGGGAGAGGCGAATGATAGTGGGAGTGAATTGAATACATGACATCTAAATAAGTCATCGCCGTACAGCCATTTCTTTTTAGCAGAGAACACAGCAAACAGAGAACACAGCGATGCACATGGACGGACAGATATTGCTCCCAGTGTATGAATAACGCCTCCTCTCGAACAGAGCGAGTCTGAGGAAATAAACAAACGGCATCTCCAGCTCATCAACTGCAGCTCGGGCTCGGCGCTAAACTGGAGAAGGGATGTGCAGATGCTGCAGAGCAACGCCACGGCGCCACATGAATACAGAAACCAGACGGGTGGCTGCTCCTCTGCAGGCAACGCGGGAGGAAATGTTCCTTGTTTGAAGTGCGCGAAGCCCTCACCTCAGCCACGGGCACTCCCTCTGGGGGACGACAGTGCAACACCATCATGCCGCTCAGAGGCACCTCGGCGCCTTGGGGGTCCCGCTCAAAGTTCTTCCTCAGGTCTGAGGGGAAGAGAATAAACAACCAGGATCAAAGCACAGCGGGAAAGGAAATGACCTCATTTCCCGCTCGCCTGCGTGAACTTCCGGGAAATGACGGCGGCGGTTATTTTTTTTCCCCGCGGACGTTAAAGGTCATTCCGGTGTCACGGTGGCGCGGCGCTTACAGGCGATGCGGACGGTGGCCTTGCGGCTCTTGGAGGTTCCCAGGTGGCTCCAGGCGACGCACAGGCACCAGTAGTTCTCCGGGCCGTGGAAGTCCTCCACCTGCTGGCGCGACACGTTGATCAGCACCTCGCGGGTCTTCAGCCCTGCCGACAAAGAGAAAGCAGGCGGTCGGTCGCTCGGATCGGCGGCGGATCACGAGGCCGATCAACGGAGAGGAAGAGTTGCAGGGGGGGGGAGGGGCACAGGGAGATGATTGAAATCTGAATATTATAAGATTATCAGGGGTGAACAGAGCTACTATTTGTCGGGAGGAAGACAGAAAGTCATTCGAAGGAGCTTGCTGTACTTGCATCTAGTTTTTGTTTTGTTTGTATTTTTTGTTTGTATTTTATTCAGTCAATCAAATCAAATACAATACAATATTATCCTATATAATATACAAAAGAGAAAGACTGAAAAGGTATAGGTAGAAGCAAAACATGCTTATAAATTCCTATCCTAAATTGAAATCAAAATAAATCAGAAAATTAATTTAAAATAAAGAAGAAAATAAAACAACAAAAAAACCAACAATAAACAAAATAAAAAACAAAATATATTTATATATACTACCACATACATCTTCCATATTAATACGTTTTTAATTACATTTATAACTCTCAAGAATTGTTTTGTAAATAATTTCCATGAAAACCAAAAAGGAGTTCACCATTCTTACATCCATTTCAACATTATTCCATAATTGGACTCCTACAACAGAAACACATCTTCTTTTAATCCCTTTTTTAGCCTTTTGTACCGTGAACTTACAAACATCTCTCAAATCATATTTACACTCATGTATTGAAAATAAACTTTGTACACAGTCTGGCAGTGACTTTGCTTTAGCTCTGTACATTGTCTGCATTATTTTATAATAAACCAAATCATTAAATTTCATAACACGTGATCTGTAAAATAAAGGGTTTGTGTGCTCATAGTAGCCGACATTATTCATGATGCGTATCGCACGTTTTTGTAACACAACTGTTGAATATAAAAAGGTTTTATAGGTCGAACCCCATACTTCCACACAATAAGTTAGATATGGAAGTATGAGTGAGCAATAGATTATGTACAAAGCCTTAGTAGTTAGTACATCTCTACATTTATACAGTTACACTAGTTCACAGCTGTAACTCTGGAATGTGTCCTTCTGGTCACATGACATCTATTGCACCTGTCCATCCTGGAGAGGGATCCTCCTCTGTTGCTTCCCTTAAGGGTTCTTGCCTTTTTTCCCTGTGAAAGGGTTTTAAAAAAATTTGGGGGGGAGTTTTCCCCGATCCGATGTGAGGTCAAAGGTCAGGGATGTCGTTTGTGTACAGATTGTAAAGCCCTCTGAGGCAAATTTGAACATTAATTTGTGATATTGGGCTATACAAAATAAATTGAATTGAATTCCTAGCGCTCACCACGTCATTGTGCACATTCATTCCTACGTCATTAGCGGCCTTTTTGATAAACCTTCTTTCAAACTTCAGATGGCGAGCGACGCAAGACGCCGGTTGGAGTAGAGATTGTCAGAGAGCCCTAATGTCCTCCTTCAGTCTCTGTATAAAACACAATACACACAAGTGATGCTAAATGCCATCCGGTGGAGACATTCAGTGAGCGGAGGACCACATCAGCCTGTTATTGTTTTAAGGGAGAGCGAGAGCGCTCCATTTTCTCTTCTCTGAAAAAGCATTCAAAGAGCTATCATCTGAGGTCATAAAGAAGTGCAAAAACAATGCAATTAAATGTTTCATTTGAACACCGATACTTTTAATGACGACGGAATCATCCATTCCTGCAGCAGGACTGTTACTCGATGTCTCTTCGTTATTATCCGTGTATTGTCTGGGATGCAGCTCGTAATGAGCTCGGCGTCAGACGAGTTTCTCTGAGACGGGTGACGGGAATTTAAAAGCCCGGTGTTTGAATCACGCCAGACTACGAACAAAAGATGACAGATTCAGAACCGTAATGCATTTTATGGAATTGAGCGTCGAGGTAATTGCAGCTTTCAACCAACACGCTGTCCTAAAACCACAGCCGGCCTAAATTGAGGTACCAATATGTGCGTGAATGAATAGATACACAATGCAATGGATACAGTTCTGAACGGATACTTTAAGTGTCTACAGTCACTTAAGAATGGGAAGTCACAATGAAACCGATTATATATTATATGCAATATTTGAGTTTTATGTTTAACCCTCCTGTTACCTTCACATTTACTAACATATTTTACCCTCGGGGTCAATTTGACCCCAGCAATTAAAACCTCCAGAAAATTATTAGAATTAATATTGTTTCCCAAGTTTAAGTGTGAGGTACTTTATGTTTGTTTGTTGACTACCTAAATAGCCCTTTAAATATATAAAAAAGTTGATATTTCTTATATCTTTGACACAGTGAAAAACAGCCTGGGGTCAAATTGACCCCAAAGAACACCGACGTTAAACATTGAATGGGGTCAAATTGACCCTAAAGGTAACAGGAGGGTTAAGTATCCGCGCAAACAAAAAACAACAGTTTTAATCAAAATACATTGTCGAGCAAATATCCGTACCATTGATACAAATAAAAATCTACAGAGGAGCACCTGCTCGAAAACAAACTCACGCTGGAGCGTTTCGTTGGAGCGTTTCTGTGACAGACCGTGTGATTTTTGCCAGTTGAATACTTTGAAGTGTGAGCTTTGCGTTAGAAGTCTCTCAAAGGTGAAAGTAAGGCGGCGTTAACAACGTGCTGCACCTCCTCCCG
The DNA here is from genome assembly GCF_029220125.1 of Pseudoliparis swirei. Lineage (NCBI taxonomy): Eukaryota > Metazoa > Chordata > Actinopteri > Perciformes > Liparidae > Pseudoliparis > Pseudoliparis swirei. Next base: position 18,446,977 of record NC_079402.1, on the reverse strand, counting down.
TGAATCCATCATCGTACACGGTTTGAATCCTGGTTATGAATACAGATATGTAAATGCATACCTTTAAATAACATGAATTTAAATACGGATTCCTTGGTGTCGAACAGATTTAAATCTTCTGCTTTTCAAACCTTATTTTCGAAAGGCAGTAAATCAATAACGGTTGTACTTTACACTGATTCCGAGTACAGCTAACAAGTCACGCCTCGCGACACATCTCACAGCAGCTGTTCAAAAAACACTGTACCGCCCAGCCTCTTGTGGCTTATTGCTTAATTAGGCGGCCCCGCACTTGGAGGAGGCGTCTCTCCACAGGATTCCCAACGTCACGCCGAACATCGCAAACAGCTCAGACAGGAGCCGGGATGAAATGGAAACTAATAATACAAAATGAAAGGTTATCAAAGGGAGCTTAATGAAGGAATGTAAAACAGAAATGTTTTCCCGAAGACACTGTAATCCTCCGCGGTGACTGACTGATATTATGTACAACACACACACACACACACACTCCATTTAGCCCTGTTCCAGCGCTACAAATTATATCCTTAATCAACATCCCTGATGAAGTGAGAGGGAGGCTGATTTAACGACATGGAAATAAAGACACACAATTTCACTCAAGGGGGGGGGGGGGGGGGGGGCGGAGGAGGAGGAGGGGGATAACTTTGCATGATGCAGATTTCTCCAACATGTAACCAGATAGGTCAAGTGCTCAAAACTCAGAAGAGAACTCGGAGGTTCAGAGCGTCTGCTCGCCTCTCCCCGCGGTCGTTGCTCCATGCGGGAGCTCCACAGATGTTCCAGATGTGTAGGTTTGAACATATGATGAGGTGATGAAGCTCGGCTCCGCCTGCAACTTAAAGCCAAACTCCTGTTCCAAAAGTGCAGATTTGAGGAGTTTTTCAGCATCTTTTCATCGACACTTCAAACATCGTCCCCCCGGTTATCTTTCTGAGAGTCTCGATAATATGACATCTCCCTTTGTATTTCAGAGAGGGTTCCAATAGGAATACTGTTTTATCGGTTCATTCATTTTGGTGCTTGATGAAATGTTATTTTCTATATTCTCTTACCAGCTGTTCATATAATTGAGAGGAGTATAAATAAAAAACGATTAGAGACGCTTCCTCACGACCACGGCGACGGAGAGGAGCTTGGCAGCGCACCTCTTCTGCTGCTCCGCCGATGCTTTCATGTCCTCCTCTGCAGCTCAATAAACCGTCTTTTAGCCGACGTAATGGCGACAGTCTTCCACGGAAGCGGCAGCGGTTTGACTTCAGAAAGAATCATTAGCTTAATAAATATTTACTGAACGTGCTTTTTAAAAAATATATCTCAGATCAGTGGCTACATCTGGTTTGGTCTACGTAGAGTCTTCAATTTTGGATTTAATAATTCTTAAGAAGTAACTAAGCATCCAAACTTCAGAGAGTAGTTTTTGACAAGCGGTCTCACGGCTGCGTCGTGACAATAGCGCCGCCGAGGAGACGAGGGAATGGGTTGAGCTACGTTGTCTCCTAATTCTCCCAATCAGACCTCCTTATCTTTATTGATGACGGAGGAAGCAGAAGAAGCTAATGCATAAACAGTCTGCTGCTGACGCGGCGTTTTACGCTCAAAGCAACAACAACAAAACGGAGTCATCGAGGCCCCCGCTCTGCCGACTCACTCCAAAAAGCTCTTTTCGTCTGGCATGAGAACATGTCTGATTTTTTTTTTTTTTAATTGAAACCTTTATTTTAACCAGCTGAATTTCATTGAGATAAAAAAAAATCCAATTTTCGAGGGTGACTTGATCATCAGAAAAAAAAAGAAGAAAAAAAATCAATAAGTTCCGTATCGTAATACAACTGTGCTAAAAAATTTTTTTATTGAAAACTACAATCAACAAAAACAGTTTTGGGGAAATGTAAACACATATTCATTAAAGCACAAATGAAATCAAATCCCCCCACAGTGACGGGGGGGGGGGGTTCTGCTGAAGGCGAGACAAACAAAGAGAGAAATCAGAAAGACACTCGGACTCCCGGGTCCCCTCACGCGAGGCAGGGATCAAAGAGCTCAGTCGCCTCCCCCGAGTGTCGGGGGACCGCTCTCTCTCTCTCTCTCTCGTTTGAGATATTATCCAATAACTGCTCGGCCATGGCGACGACACCGCGACCCGCCGGTACGAGCGGCCGCTCGGCCCCTCGTCCGCGGGCCTCGCCCCCGGCCGCCTGTTTTCCCTTTGTCGCCTCTCCTTTTCCTCCAGGCTCCTGACCGAGCACCGCAAAGCCTTCGCCAACAGCCCTCCAGGCGGAGCGGCTTCCACGCGGCGGCCCCTTTAATCACGTCCTTTAATACGTCTCTAACGTGGCCCCTATAGAGGCGTCAGGGGGAGATACACCGACGCTCACTTATCCCTTTTGTTTCCCCCGTCTGCCTGGCACGGGGCCCGCGCTGGAGTCCAGCCTTTGGCTGAGTCCACGAAAAAAAGGCCCGATGGGAGCCATGTGGTGCCAGATCAGCTCCGGGATCCGATTGGTCCACCAGGTGCGGGGTCGGGGAGGTCTCCGCCTTTTCTTGGTCGGGCGGGGGGGATTTAGCCAACCCTGTGTGTTTGTTTTAGGGACCCTGGCGAGGGCTGGGGGCTGTCTGTCTGACGCCAACGCAGCTTTGGGGAAATGTCCGTGTGATGTGACATCACGCGGCTCGCCGTGTGTGTGTGTGTGTGTGTGTGTGTGGGGGGGGGGGGGGGCAGACGCAGACGAACACTGCTAGACAAGTGTAACATGCTCCCAGCAACATCTTCAGTCTGGTCCCCGCCGTGTGTGTGTGTGTGTGTGTCATACTTAATCCCGGAATCCAAAGGACGCATCACTCCGTGCATAAAGAATAAAAATAAAAAAAATCATAATTCGGCCATTAAAGCGCCGCAAGTTGTTATTTGCGTCATTCCCCGAGTCGCCTTGTTTATGTTTATCACCCCCGAAAAAGAAACAACGGCCCGCCTGCTTATTAGGGGCCAGCTTTGCACACACAAGTAGTTTCCACTCTGTGGGCCACTTCATTTGTTCCACTTCCATTTCCTTAACTAATGCGCGGTGACACCGAGAGACCCCGGGGCGTCTCGCTTTCCCCAAACCGGTCCCCACTTCCCTCCCTCCGTCTTGAGTTCGGGTCGGGGTGATGGTATCTCCCAGCCGGCCGGGATCATGACACACAACAGTGGAGTCAGTCCTTGACAGAGCATCAACGGGAACAGACATCCATACTTCCTCTCTCTCTCCCTCACTGCAGTCAAACGCTTTCCCTCCATCGCCATCTCTCCATCACTGGCCTCCTCCAGACGGCCGACGATGCGGTGTCCTCTTTCCGTCTCGCTCTCTTTGCTCTCCCTCTCCACTTTCCAGCGTCCTCTCTCTTTCCCTTCATCGTCTCCTTCTCTTATCTCCCCCAATCAGGGGTATCGTGCTTTCAGCCGGAGTCGACGGGCACAGATACCCCCCTCCGTTCCGCCTTCCTCTGCGCTCCTCTTTCACTCCGTCCTTCAATAAGCTCCCCGCCTTCCCCCCGCGCGGGGCGGACGCGGGGGAAAGTGGAGTCGTCTTCGTGATAGGTCACGGCGCGCTTTGTTTACAGAGACTGTTCTTCTTCCATTTCCTCTTTGCACATTCAGCCCATTCCCCCATCGATAACCGAAAGGGACGTCGATAAAGGCCGGGTACGGCTCCCTGAGAATCCTTCTGAGGAGTTTATCGGTGCAAGCTGTTCTCCTGGAGGGATGTTCAAATCTGGGCAGCGCTGATTACATCCAGCTGAGCCTCGTCAGTCTTTAGTTCATCAAAAGGCTTAACCGTTGCAGGGGGGGGGGGGGGGGGGACAAATAAACACTGCCGCCATAACTGTGGTGATCAATGTGACAGAATCCAAAGCGTGGGTTAAAAGATTACCGTTGTGCCGACATGAGGAAGAAGGCAACAATTTAGGATGCTGCATTTTCCGTGTTATAATTGAGCAGCTCTCACTCTTTCTCTCGCTCTCCCATGATGCATTTCTCTTCGTCTCAGGTCAATCTCAGGGTGCGGCTTCAGCCATCATCTTGCGTCGGCCTGGAAAACCCTTCAGAGCCACACAGGAAAGTGCCTCCGCAATCGTAGAGTCTGGACTTGAATGTGCTCTCCGCAGACGGTTCTTTCCATGTGTGTGTGTGTGTGTGTGTGTGTGTGTGTGTGTGGGGGGGGTCGGCCATTACTGTCACTTCAGATCAGTTTCCTGTTTTATGGTTGGCGTCGGGCCGGTTCCCTTCAGTGCTGCGGCGGAGGCACACGGACATTTACGACGGAGTTTGACGCTCGTAAAGCCAGAAACTGTGTTTGCTCGACATCATAACGTCCGCTCTGGAAGGGGGGAACGCTCCCTCGCGTGTTGCACAGCACAGATCCACTCGTCTTCTCAAACAGTTATGCGTACCCGCAGGAGAAAACCAGGAAAGCTCAGTATTTCATCTCAAAATTAGTGAGAAACTATTGTGGTGGATAAAATGTTTCAAATTGTTTGCTTCCACAACATATATATATATATATATATATATATATATATATATAAATATATATATATATATATATATATATATATATAAATATATATATATAAATATAAATATAAATATAAATATATCAATATATATATATAAATATATATATATATAGCGTGTGTTAAACTTTTCCATTGTGTTATATTTGGCTTAAATTACATCTCCAAATATGATTTCGAGGGCACACATAGCTCTCTCCCTGCTGTTCCAGTTTTAACCGGGAGTGAGGAGACTGGCTCTTATGTGTTTTTCTCATTATTGTTCCTGAAACTCAGTTTTTATTTATTGTTGGTGGTGAAGTCTCATTAAACGATAACACATCAGACACGGATATTTCCTTTCATTTTGCAGCATCGCAGCCATAAACAAAACATCTGCCAAAAAAAAAGATTTCCAGCTGGGGTTTTAAAGTCATTTCCACCATGGGCCACACCAGCATCACGGCTGCCTCTTAAAGGGCCGGTGTAACTGTATAAACTACTCAAACTTATTGTTAAATAACTCTCTTTGCATTTGATTATTGTTTTTTTTTAGTGTAGAAATATTGAACATAAGAAAATTTCTCTGATATTATAACGGAATTTCTATTTAATTGTAAACCTTCGAAATAAAAGCGCAGGATAATTTTTTTTTTATTTCTTAAAAGCTGATCGTATGTCTTTCAAGCCGTCAGGGGCCATATAACTTAATGTGGCGGGCCGAATCGGGCCTCGTGGATGGAAAATCCAGCCACAAAACTATCTTCATATTATGACATTCAAACTGATAAGATACAGGATATTCAATGCATTTACTTCCTCGAATTCTCACTCTGACTCAGCAGATGTGGACTGCGGCAATACGACCGTCACATTCTGCCCCCCTCCGGGTCTCTTTTCAGTCAAACACAACAATGACAGGCAGCTGATCTGTCACCCGACAGCCTGCACTCGGAAACACGAGAGCTTCTTTAGCCGCCATCACAGATCTCGCTCTCCCCGGTTTTCTTTTCTCTTCAAGCAGTGAACCCTCCATGGGCCTAATTATCCACCACAATAGTTGCTGATTAAAAACACCAAAAAAACATGTTTTTTTCAAACAGAAATCACCCAAATCAATACCTTTTTCTTATTAACAGCTGCTCAGGCACTGCACACCAGGGGAGAGCCAAGTGTCATGATGGATGAGGTTTATGCATGATTAATTATTCATGCTTTATTTGCCAGACATCAAGGCGTTATTCATTTTCTCTGTTCTGTTAATAATTAAAGCGCGTGCTTGTGAGAACTCAGTCGTTCCGCTGTCCCGTGGAAACCATGCGTCTACAAGATGAGGCGATTTTGTTTGCGATAAAATGAAGGATGATAGGTTGCTTTGTGTGTGTGTGTATCTGGAGTGCCGACCAGCTCACACACACAGTTGTTTGTGGGCTTTCTAGATTTGAAAACACCAATCGGATGCGATTCCTATGTTTCATGCATGCTCATTAGAATATGCCACGCCCCATCGGACCAGCTGGAGAACTACCTCTGCAAAGTCCAATCAGAGCAGACTTGGCTTTTTGGGGGGAGGGGGACTTAAAGAGACAGGCGCTAAAACACAGCGTTGCCGACAGAGGTGGGAATACAGGTATATTCAGACAACCTGTATGAACAAAAATATATATTTTTTAATCATTAAAGCATTTGAACATGTTTTAGGAGAAACTCAAAATACAAGTGCCTAAAAATAAGCATGGCATGTCCCCTTTAATGTGTCTAGAACGGGCTCTAAAGAGAGAAGGATCCCTTGCCTTGGTACTGAGCCGACTTCACGAGTACCGGATGTGCTAACCATGTTGGTATTGAGCTGTTCACCCGTAACAGAGACAGTCAAACATATTTCGTCTGGTGGTTTCTAATTCTCTGCGACGTGCAGACTGTGAACGCCTGCCCAGATTGAATTTCAGCACGGAGACAACCCAGAAGGCCCGAGAAGATGTTTCTTTTTCTTCCAGAAATAACACATGACGCAAACAAGCGATGCAATATTTGTCCGTGTCCATGACGGTTGTCTATCTCAGCGTCATGAGGAAACCGAGCCAACGACGGCGACGGTGAAGCCACCTATTATCGTACATTAGCTGGCATTTTCTGCATTGAGTCTATTTAAGGGAACCATATATCTGGGGGAGCGTCGACTTTTTACCTGCACACCAACCGGCTGATTTTCATAGCATCGCAAAGCCTTCCAGGAGGAGTAGCGCTCTGACATGGAGGTGTTGTTCTGTTGGGTGTATTCATACCCTGAGTGTTGGGCACAGAAGGTGCAAAGAGGGGAGGCGCCAGTACTTTCATTCAAATGAGGCAGCACAGAGCGAGGTGTTGGTGTTTGAGATGAAAGACGGATCTTTTTATGTGGTAAGAATAGAAACCCAAACGTTGGGTTTTAGTTTTTTTGGGGGGGAAAAGTGCAACGATTCCAGGGATAATGCGCAAAATTTAAATAAACAGTTTAAACGAAACAATTCCGAGCGAGTAGATGTGATTTCAGGAAGAAAAAACCACTCTGCAGGAGCTTTAGTACGGGGGCTTTACACGGAGACGATGAAGGACACGCCTCCTACGCGTCCTCTGATTAAACCCCGACCGGCACCGGGAGGCAGCGGGCCGGTATCGGCCGTATTGATCCGCTGTGTTTACATTAAACCTCCAGCACACACCACCAGGCGGCTGCAGACCTCCAGCCAGACCTCTGCACACGTCCAGCTGGCCGGTCCGGTTTAGTGATGGACAATGAGGCATGGACACGTGTCATGTGACAGGCACGAAGACCACGGACGTGCTGATCACTCGTTCTCCGCCTCTCAAACAGCTGCGTTACCGCGAGAGGATATTCCCTCGCGCCATCGCCTCCTTTTATTTTTGTTACGCAAAAACCGGCACCGCATTTGATTTCCTGAAATGCATTTATAGCTGTGATATTACACAGGAAGAAGAACGAGAAGGAGAAGAACAAGAAGAAGGAGAAGAATGAGAAGAAGAACAAGAAGAATGAGAAGAAGAACAAGAAGAAGGAGAAGAAGAAGAATCACGAGAAGTAGGAGAAGAAGAAGAAGAATTAGAAGGAGAAGAAGGAGAAGAAGAAGAATCACGAGAAGGAGGAGAAGAAGAAGAAGAAGAAGGAGGAGGAGAAGAACAAGAACAAGAGGGAGAAGAAGAAGAAGAAGAAGAGTCATATAAAACAACTTAAAACACCTCTAACTTTCTATTATGTATTTCTACAGTGACGATGCAGATGTCGGTGAAGCTCATAGTGCAGTGTGTGTCGGTGTGTGTCGGTGTGTGTCAGTGTGTGTCGTGTGTGTCAGTGTGTGTCAGTGTGTTGGTGTGTGTCAGTGTGTGTCGGTGTGTGTCAGTGTGTGTCAGTGTGTGTCAGTGTGTGTCAGTGTGTTGGTGTGTGTCAGTGTGTTGGTGTGTGTCAGTGTGTGTCGTGTGTGTCAGTGTGTGTCAGTGCGTCGGTGTGTGTCGGTGTGTGTCAGTGTGTTGGTGTGTGTCAGTGTGTGTTGGTGAAGCTCAAAGCGGATTACGAGGAAATTGGAAGCGTCTCTGGACAATAAGAAGGGAAACGACGTCTCTCTAACTCTGTTCTCTCAATGTCGCCACAACTCCTCATTAAATGCTGCACCATCACCGTTTGGTGTTGTGCTTTCTTATATTATTATATTATTATATTATTATATTCACGTCGGCAAACTCTGCATTATTCACACATTATGTTTCCTTTCCTGGAAGTGGGCCATTTAAAAAAAAGCCCCGGCTGTTCAGAAGGAGCGAGCGGCGTGATGAGATTGAATCGTTACGCCGTCACTGTCACTCCACCAACTGTTCAGATTTGTAGTTTCCTCAACGCACCACACGCTTCGTCTCTCAGAGGCTCTGGCTTTAATAATGGCCACATAACCGGTTTAAATATTGTGTCGTTGACATAATGACAATATTTATGTGGATTAGGCGTTGTGGGCCATTAAAAAAAAAGCCCCGGCTGTTCAGAAGGAGCGAGCGGCGTGATGAGGTTGAATCGTTACGTCGTCGCTGTCACTCCACCAACTGTTCAGATTTGTAGTTTCCTCAACGCACCACACGCTTCGTCTCTCAGAGGCTCTGGCTTTAATAATGGCCACATAACCGGTTTAAATATTGTGTCGTTGACATAATGACAATATTTATGTGGATTGGGGCGTTCAATGATTATATACTGTATGTATATATAGCAACAAAGCATGTTTACTCCAGATTATAAAATGACAAAAGCAACAGGTGAAATATATACTATATATATACATGCTCATCCTCCTGTCAAGAATTATATATTCATAAAATATTTTAATTTCCAGAAACAACACTTTAAAAAAATGTGTATCTTGCATAATATATCTTGCAATAGATCTTCTCCATAAAAAAAAAACCCTGCATTGCATCATTTTCCATTGTCTTCCTCACAAATAATACTAATTATTACTATATACAGTAACTCTAATACTAACGCATTTAGTTCATCAGACATTCAATTCAACATGTTTATTCCTCATATTTGTGATTGTGGTCTGTGCTGCCTCGCTCTCAGATACTGGACTCGTCTGTGGTTCTTCCATCTTGCATATTACTTTATAACTGATCCAGATATCTTCAAAAAAATATAAAACCTAAAAAATGTAATGAAAAATAATGAATAGACACATCACCACCGATAACAAGTGATGAACTCCATTCTCAAATAAGATCATGATGTAAAAGTACTAATGCAACAGTACGTTCAAGATCATAAACAAGTAAAAGAACATGCATATGAATATATTCAGTAATATTCATTATTAGTAATATCATAATCACACTGGTAATGTTTCTAAAACTGTTTCATATTCCTTAAAATAATGTGTCCCCGCCGCTCGACTAGCAGCGTCTTGTTCCTGGCGTTGGGAGTCGAACTCCAGGCGGCCGTTACGCTTCACGGCTCACCGGGAACCTGCCGTGTCTATTTTTCATACGTCTAGTCATGAAGCCATTTAGCATCATCCAATATTATTCTCAGCACAATTATAAGCTCAATGCAATCGAGTCATCGCTTCTGTAGAAAGTGAATGTAAGCCTGTGTGTGTGTGTGTTGTAGGTAACACTTTAGAGTGGCTGCTCGTGTGTATGTGTGTGTGTGTGTGTGTGTGTGTCTCAAACTTTTCCTTCAACACTTGGCACAAACTTTCTGGATCCCGGCACTCATAACTGACTCAGGCATCCAACAGGGCTACTATAGGCACATCCAGTAAATTGTCAATAAGGGAGTCGGTCCTCCCGATGTTATCTGTACAATAAAAGGAAACATCTTCCAAAGCACATTACTCAACGACAAACCCAATAAACAACAATAAACTCAAAGTGATGCGGACAACAAAGTTTCGGAGAGAACCGGTTTTGATATCCAACATCCGGTGTCTACTTTTTATCTCCCGAAACATCCCTTTATTGATGAATGCAATATATTCCAGCGTGACGGCGAGCCCAGTTCATGGTTTGAAAAGCAACAACATGGTTATTATTCATAATAAGTGCATAATGATAATAAATGAGCATTCCTTACATCCTATATCCTGCAGTGAGACATGACATCTGCGTCTGGTTTGAATCTTCAGAAGGCAAGAAATGATGTTGTGATTGTTGTATATGTACGTGACCTCTCGGCCTGGGGAGGATGCGTACATTGTGCAGACGGCAGTGGAAATGTGATAAACAGATCAGCTCTATTGGCACGAAGCTTCTTCTTTGTTATTCCACTGCTAACCCGTAATGCTGAGCCTCTCAGCTCCAGGTGGAAACACATGGACTACAAGTGGAGAGGAGACAGTTCTCTCAAAGCCTGACGTGCTGCATTTGTTACTGTCTCGGAGAAGTGGCACGAGTTAAGTAACATGCACTCCGGCATCCCGCACTCAATAAAAGCGGTCGGCCGGCTGTCGAGTGCACGCGGTCGTATTGGCTGTGAATGAAAAGAAAAAGAAAAATAACATCTTTAAAGTCTCCGTCTGACACATACAAAGGCTTCGTGGTCATATGCGTGGGGCGCTGGCCGCGCGCTCATTTCTTTGAGTTCTTTTGAAAGTCTCTCTTTTGTTAACATCTTTTACATTTGCGATGCATTTGAAGCAATTTTCACGAGAAGAACTAAGTCGCCCATGTTTGACCTTTTTTGGCAAAGAACTCCCGTTTTCATCCGCAGTGAATCTTAAGAAGTCGCAAGTCCGCGAGGGCTCGCGAGTTGTCACGGAAACGTGAGCAGTTAGGATTAGCGCGCAGAGAGAGAGACGGAGGAGTTGCGGTTATGAAATATTTAGGCTTTGCACGGCGTTCACATCCCACGGATCGAGATGCAACGACTCAGAGTGGACACGGCCGCCCGGGCAGTTCACGGGAGCTGTGGTACTTTCTTCTTCTTCTGGAAGGCGATCTGAGCTCAGACTTAGAGAAACAACATAAAGCAGAAATACAGTATAGATATACACTACCGTTCAAAAGTTTGGGGTCACTTAGAAATGTCTATATTTTTCAAAAAAGATCACATTAATCAGAAACACACTCTCTACATTGTTAATGTGGTAAATGACTATTCTAGGTGGAAACGTCTGGTTTCTAATGAAATATCTCCATAGGTGTAGAGAGGCCCATTTCCATCAACTATCACTCCAGTGTTCTAATGGTACATTGTGTTTGCTAATCGCCTTAGAAGACTAATGTCTGATTAGAAAACCCTTGTGCAATTATGTTAGCACAGCTGAAAACAGTTATGCTGGTGATATAAGCTATACAACTGGCCTTCCTTTGAGCTTGAAGTTTGAAGAACAAAAGTAATACTTCAAATATTAATCATTATTTCTAACCTTGTCAATGTCTTGACTATATTTTCTATTAAATTTTCAATTCATTTGATAAATAAAAGTGAGTTTTCATGGAAGACACGAAATTGTCTGGATGACCCCAAACTTTTGAACGGTAGTGTATATATATATATATATATATATATATATTTATCTCCCTAGCCGAGTAAACAGACGCAGCTTTTGTCCTCCGCCTCAAACCCCCTCCGGTCAAACAACGTTAGGCCACGTGTCGTCGGGTGCGTCTGCATTTAATTCACAGCTTACTGCTGTAATGGCTACGGCCCCCGACTCGCCGCCGGACCCGGGGCCATTCCAGTCGCACTATAACAGCTTGTACCGAGGTACAGTTGCTGGAACGCCTCCGACAGATGAAGCGGGATGGACGGCCGGAGGAGGCAGAGGCGAGGGGTCCGTTTTCTCAGCATGCAGCGTGTTCTGCACACGGCCCGCTTAGTGACCCGCACGCCTCGGAAACGCTCGCTAAATCCTCCGTATCTCACACCTGGGAATACCAAAGCTCGTCCACGCAACAGAGCCACACACCGTGCTCCAGAGCAGGGCATCCGTGTGGGGCTTTCAACCAGAGCACAAACACACACACACACACACACACACACAAGTAGATGCATGCGAGCTGAGATGTGTGCGTTTGTGTTCAAGTGCAAAGAGGAAATATATAGATTATAAAAATACCACGGTGGGAGTGAATGAATTATTCACAAGAAGATATATATATATATACACACACACACATATATATATATATATCATTTCTAATTCATAAAACAATTAATTCATTCATTTTTCTTACTCATATTTCCATATCTGCTTTTAAACACAAACTAATGTGACTGGAATAAGTGACCCTATGAGTTGAAGATCAATAATGATACTGTGACACGGAGAATAATTGTGTCACTGGTTGTCATAGCAACCGTTTCCCGGAACTGGACAATCAGTATTTTTTACTGAAGTACGTGATTTAAAACGGAGGCCACGGCTGCGTAGCGGCACATAAACGTGCTAGTCAGATAATAACAAAGTCATAAAGATTGTTCCTTGAATGTTTGTATGAAATCTCAGAAATGATTGTGATACTTATTGTGACAGGGAATACATCTCGAGAGGCAGATGGCTGACACACCAACTGTATGCAAATATGTAAATAGTCCATTATTCTTTTTTTACGTCTGTGTCTGAGAAAAAGAAGTGGATTTTAAAATATGACAACATTGGTATTGAGCCAAGTGGGAGCCATCTTTTTTTTTTTTAACCTGCAGCATCATAATTGGGACTTCAGTGTACCATTTGTCAGATATGCTCCGAGATGATTTAAGAATGCATCTAGAAATTACACAAATTATTCTTTTTTTTACAGATTCCCAAAAGTATAACACAATTCCCCCACAAAGCATTGGACACTTTTGCATCGTTCTTGTACCGCAAAGCCATAAAGGAACTGGCCAGAGTCGCTTCCGGCTATTCCATTTCCCATTTCAGTTTCCAAAATTCATCACAAAACCAATCAACAATAAATGGAGAAAACAAGGAATTCAGGTCCAAAAAAATATGATGGCGTGTTTGAAAGGACATCTCCGCTCCGCACAGATGCTCAGCAACGGCAACATTAACATGAGAAGCTAGTTACGGCTTTCGGGAGGAGGCGGGTTGGAGGGAGCAGTCACGTCCAAGTGTGGGCTTGAAGAGACGGCCAGGACTAGAATCTAATTATATTGGCATTAATTAAGGGACATTTTGTTCTCCACTTTTTTTGAGTCCTTTGAAGTTGCTGTGACAGTTTCTAGATATTCTCATGTCATGAAAGAGAGCCACTACTTTATAATCTACATTGTGTCGTTTATCCGCGGCGGTGAACTTCTCCATCCAATTTCAATCTGCCCCATCCTGAGTCTGATTGCACCGCTGAGCACCGAGATGATCGGAGACGGCGCCGAATATCTTCTTAATGAACGCCGAACCCCGGCGAGGGGCTTTGCCGACTCGCTGCGCTGTGATGGTACACAACGAAAACCACGGCTGAAGCATCCGGCTGAAGCATCCGCCTGAAGCATCCGCCTGAAGCATTCGCCTGAAGCATCCGCCTGAAGCATCCGGCTGAAGCATCCGTCTGAAGCATCCGCCTGAAGCATCTGGCTGAAGCATCCGGCTGAAGCATCCGCCTGAAGCATCCGGCTGAAGCATCCAGCTGAAGCATCCGCCTGAAGCATCCGCCGGTACAGCAGTGGAGACGTTGTGCCCCCGCACTGCATTCACGGCATTGTTCCATGCGGTTTAATTAAGTTTCTGTTTAATTAAGTTTCTGTTTAATTAAGATGTGTGCAGAATGAAATATTCAAAAGGTCTTCAACTGTATCGGCGCAGCAACACAATATCAACCAAAATGAGCGCATGAGAAAAAAGGTATATGTATGAATGAATGAGTTTAATTATTTCGATCGGCAAAATATCCAACCACCAGGAATTTAAAAAAAGAAGAACGATACACGTGGCTGACCGAAAGGGTTAAGGCTGAAGCTCTCTAGCTTATAAGTGTCCTCACCTATAAATGTTAATAAAAGTAATGCAGTGACTTGTGTTCTTGCCAAATGCATCTGAAAATAAGTACAACAATTCTGCTTACTAGTCAAAATATGTCATATAATACACAATCATATGCCAATTAAATATAATAATAAATGTCTGAAATAAGCACACAAAAAACTCTGTAGAGGGGAAATGCACTTGTGTTATATAATTCAATTTAATAACTCTATTATTATAATGCATACAAAAATAAAACTGTCCCGGCATGAGCCGAGGATCAAGTCGTGAGTTTTATACAGTTTCTCCGAGTCGCTCCACGAATATCTCCCGACTATTTATACACTTTTTTCTGCCTTCGTGAAATCAACATTTCGCAAGCGTTGCTTTTCTTCCCGTGACATCGTCTCCTCGGCTCGGAGCGTCGGCGCTATAGCAACGGGCAGCAAGAGCTTAAACAGGAACACGCTTCATGTTGAGCTCATGCATGGGAACGACTCGCTCATCTGACCGGCGCTCTCTCTCTTTGTGGAACAAAAATATGTTTTTTCTTGTCAATTTTCAAAAATATATATATTTTTTGCTGCTTATCATATTTTTTTTGGCAAAGCTCAAGGTTACAATACTCATTAATAAAACACTTCTCTGTTGTTGCATCTCCCAGCAGCTGGTGGATTGAAGGATAAATACTGGGCTGGACACATCCTTCTACTTTATGAGATACCGGCGCAGGTGGATTTTAAAGAGGCTCTCCTTTTCCCACTTTTATTCTCTTCCTCGTGTCCCAGAGGAAGCGGATATGAATGGGGATAAGGAGGCAGATGGGAGCGGCGCTATGAATCCGGACCAGAGGCAGTTAAAGTTTACAGGTCCATTGTTGGAGGGAGGTATTGATTGGCGCTGTGTGTTAAGTGAAGCATCAACACTGCGGCGCTAATGGCAGCCGAGGCAGCCTCGTAAGTCACAATCAGGTTAAGTGATGGTCATCTGATGCTCAGTGGCCAAATTATATTAGTGGAGCTAACACGTGTGCTTTGTTACACTCACCTGGAATCAGTGACTTCTTTTAAATCACTCCCTAAAACCCATTTTTAAAGAACTACTTTTAAGTGATGTCGTCCTTTTACGCAGTTTTTTGGTTCCCTTAATTTTTGTTGTTTGTCTGTTGTTCTTTATTTTGCATTTGTATTTTTCTATTACATTTGTTTTGCCTTGATTCTCTGTATTATTATTATTATAATTATTATATAGGAGCATAATAAAACAAGTTAAAAAGTTTTAAAATCAAAATCAAACATTATCCTGATACTTTGAACCAAACTTCTCACAATGGTCAATTTAATTACATGTTAGAGGACAAAATAATTCAGTTTTATTTAGTTGTCTATGTGAAATGATGCAATAAAAACAGACTTGTGTTTCAGAAAAAAATACCCCTAAAAAAAAGGGCATTTTTCTTTTCGTTGTTTGAACTCAAAACAACAAAAAGTTGCATTTCGGCGCGTTGCATCAGACGCTCTTCAGAGTTCAGACATAATCCTAAAATTGAACGAGTTCAAATGTGACAAACACAACGTGCACTAAAAAAAGAGTGAGGGAAACACGTTTGCGGGGTCGGACCCGGGCGGCGCCGTAAAGTCCCGTTGGAAAAGTTCATCCTCAAGACTTCCACCTCGCTAAATGTGAACGCCGCCCGCGTCACTCGGAGAGACAGGAAGGAGGCTCGGCGAGGAGAGAGAGTCGGGTCTGAGTAGCGCTAAAGAGTTGTGCCCGTCTCTTTCCCCGCGTGAACACGGTGTCCGTACCTGTCCCCAGATCCGTGTGCTCCTGGGACAAGTGCTGGCTCTGGTGGACCCACTCGCCGTTGCACTTGAAGAAGATCTGAAGAGCGGGCCGAGCTTGACACCGGAGCTTGATGGGGTTGCTCTTGACGATGTAGGCGTCGACGGGCTCCTCCAGGAAGCGGGGGAGCGTGGCGGCCTGGCCGTGCTGCGCGGCCTCACCGCCTCGGGGACCTGGACACGACAAAGAGACCAGTAAAAATGAGACCCGGTGGAAAACAAGGAGCGAGACGCCGATGGACGGATTTGAACCATCTCAGGTTGCACACGCACACACACACAAACACACACACACACACACGCACAGAGACGCACACAAACAGCTCAAAGCCAGCTCGTCCCCCCCCGACTACAATAGATGTTTTCAGAACATAAAGACGGATAAATCTAACTCACTTTTTGCAAATCTGCGATTTTTTATTTTTTAACCCTCCTATTACCTTTGGGGTCAATTTGACCCCATTCAATGTTTGACGTCTCTAAAAAAATGATTAACATTATTTTTTTTGCTTCATATTTCATAACTTTTCCTAATGTATTGGGGACAACTGGGAAAACATAAAATTCACATGATGATATGTTTTCAATGTCCTGAACACAACTTGTACACATCAGTGTTCTTTGGGGTCAATTTGACCCCAGGCTGTTTTTCACTGTGTAGAACATATAAGAAATATCAACTTTTATATTTATTTAAATGGCTATTTACGTAGTCAACAAACAAACATAAAGTACCTGGCACTTAAACTTGGGAAACAATATTAATTCTAATAATTTTCTGGAGGTTTTAATTGCTGGGGTCAAAAAGGGTAAAAGATGTGAGTAAATTTGAAGGTAACAGGAGGGTTAAAAATGAAAATAATAATGAAAATTTGTATTTGACCTTCTCAGGGAAGACGCTACGAGTGAATGAGGCACAAAACAAATGAACTTATACATATCAGCTTGAAAGCTCATGAAGTGTTCTGGAATATTATGTTTAAAGCTGCAAATGAGGCTTCGGCTCACTAAATAACGCCTGAATGTTCATTAATGTCAGAGAATCTGAACATAAGATGAAGCCAGGTCCAAAATTATTGTAATATTTGCCATGTTTTTAGAAATAAATTAGTTTGAATCAGAATATGAATGATATCTGAACAAACAACGGCCTGTAGAGTTATTTATTATTAAGTATGGAGACACTTCAGGTGAAGATAATAATAACTTTGAGTGAATATTGGAGAAACCAAAACGAAAATGTATATTATAAAAGTTATCTTTTCACTAGCCTGAAAAAGGACGTGCTATGAAAAGAAAATATGGCTAAAAGAAAACAGTTTTGCTTGTATTGTATCACTTAAATAATGTATTATTTAGTTATTTTCTACTGACATCATTAGTTAGAGGAGTGGGGTGATGGATGCTAACAAGTACAATACAATCTGATTGGCTGGAGAGAAATCAGGATTTCATGGCGAGTGTTCAGGGGGAAGACTCTCAGAAACGTGTCGCTCAAGCCGCCCGCCGCGCTACGAGTCTCACGTGACCCCCGCACGACCCCGACATGTCGACGCAGACATTCTCCGATCAGACGGATCCCCGGTCGACTTCTCTGATCCCTCACATGTTCCCTTAAAGGTCCTTAACTCTGAGATGGATGCTCAACACGCTGCAGCGCCTCACAGACGGCGTGAGCTGCTCGCCGTCTGGGGGCTGCGGTGGAGTCGGCGCACGTCTCCCGCTACTTCTAAGTGTAATTAAACTCTGACTAATCCCGTCGTTTGCTGGAACCTCTTTCATGCAAGTGTGAAGGGTTTAGTGAGGCAAGACACCCCCCCCCCTCTCCCCCAGCCTGCAACCGCCACGCTTCTCCACAGTGATGGGTGTACATCTGAAAACCCCATCAGGATTAGAGAACTCTCTCTCTCTCTCTCTCTCTCTGTGTCTCTCTCTCTCTCTGTGTCTGTCTGTCTCTCTCTCTCTGTGTCTCTCTCTCTGTGTCTGTCTCTCTCTCTCTCTGTGTCTCTCTCTCTCTCTCTGTGTGTGTGTCTCTCTCTCTCTCTCTCTCTCTCTGTGTCTGTCTCTCTCTCTCTGTGTCTCTCTCTCTCTCTCTCTCTCTCTCTCTCTCTCTCTCTCTCTCTGTCTGTGTCTCTCTCTCTCTCTCTCTCTGTGTCTGTCTCTCTCTCTCTGTGTCTCTCTCTCTCTGTCTCTATCTCTCTCTCTCTCTCACTCTCTCCAGCTAATCCAATCCTCCTACCTTGTTCCTGTCTCCTGATTGAGGAGCAATAGATAAAAAGACTGTGTGATTCCCTCTTTGAGAAAATCACACACACACACACACACACACACACACACACACACACACACACACACACACACACACACACACAGTGCAACACGTTCAGGTGCTCTCTCTCATTCCCTGGAACTGAGGCTGAACAAAGAGACGTGCTTTTTAATTTCAAAACGACTCGCCCCGGGCGAGCCTTTCCTGAACGGCGGCGCTCCAATATGTTGTTGTTGTTGTTTTCACCGACGTTTGTGCGTCTGTGTTTGTGGCCGGATGCAAAACACGAGACGTGTGCTGGCATCCCGGTTGACGATAGATGGGAACATGAATACGCAAACACACACACACACAGAGCTGTCAGGCAACGCCACGGCCCTCCGAGTCACGACTCATTTGTTACAACATCGGGTTTTATGCTAACGCGTGACGCCTCCACCGGAGCGCGGCGCGGCGAAGCTCCGCCGCTTTTACTCCGCCGATGGGTCGCCCGCTTTACGTCGTGCAGCAGGCGGGCGGGTATCGCGGCAGACTGATTGGGCGACGCCCGAGGAACGACAGTCTGCTGTGATTGAACCTCGGGCCGGCGGGGAGACGGCACGAGCACTTAACGGCCTCCGGGAATAGACGGCGAGGTGCGGCCGCGGAGACGACGGTCACCGGCGCCGGCTGAAACAAAGCGGCCCGTGGGCGGGGCTTCTGTTTCCCACGTCCACCGCTCATTTACATCCGTGGGGATGTCACCCGGGAGCGTCGCGGCGCTACAATCGGAAAAAGGCCGAAGACCAATTTCTCTCCTCGACGCGCTCGAGCCGCCGTCGTTCACGGCGACCGCGCTCCCTCTTGATCTACAGCCGGCGGCGCCGCACGGCCGGAACACGCGAGAGGCTCGGACACACGGAGGGAAACAAGACGGCACCGCCAACGAGCTGAGTGATGGCTTCATCAGCCTCTCTCTCTCGCTCTCGCTCTTATTCTCTCCCTCTTGCCCCACTCTACATAATACTAAATTCTCTCTCTCTTATTCTCTCTCTCTTATTTTCTCTCTCTCTTATTCTCTCTCTTATTCTCTCCCTCTTGCCCCACTCTACATAATACTAAATTATCTCTCTCTTATTCTCTCTCTCTTATTCTCTCTCTCTTATTTTCTCCCTCTTGCCCCACTCTACATAATACTAAATTCTCTCTCTCTTATTCTCTCTCTCTTGCCCCACTCTACATAATACTAAATTCTCTCTCTTCTCTCTCTCATTTTCTCCTCTTGCCCCACTCTACATAATACTAAATTATCTCTCTTATTCTCTCTCTCTCTTATTTTCTCCCTCTTGCCCCACTCTACATAATACTAAATTATCTCTCTTATTCTCTCTCTCTCTTATTTTCTCCCTCTTGCCCCACTCTACATAATACTAAATTCTCTCTCTCTTATTCTCTCTCTCTTATTTTCTCCCTCTTGCCCCACTCTACATAATACTAAATTATCTCTCTCTTATTCTCTCTCTCTCTTATTTTCTCCCTCTTGCCCCACTCTACATAATACTAAATTATCTCTCTCTTATTCTCTCTCTCTCTTATTTTCTCCCTCTTGCCCCACTCTACATAATACTAAATTCTCTCTCTCTCTTATTCTCTCTCTCTTATTCTCTGGGGGGGGGGGTGTACAGTTAACCCCACGCCGTCGACTTTGCAGAGCACATGGACCTCCTGTCCGATCTCGGGGCTCCCACTCAGGACCGGAGACGTGTCGGTGTCAGACGAGGAACGGCCGCTGGATCTCACGACCCAATAAAGACGTGAAAAGTTCAAAAGTTAGGGGTCACCCAGGACATTTCGTGTCTTTCCATGAAAACTCACAATTTTATGATCAAATGAATTGCAAAATGAATAGAAAATATAGTCAAGGCATTGACAAGGTTAGAAATAATGATTTTATTTGAAATACGAATGTTTTTCTTCAAACTTGTCGCTCAAAGGAAGGAACGTTTTATAGCTTCTCTCAGCAGCATAACTGTTTTCAGCTGTGCTAACATAAATGCACAAGGGTTTTCTACCCCTCCATTAGCCTTCCAAGGCGAGAACACAATGTACCATGAGAACACTGGAGATGGGCCTCTAGACACCTATGTAGAGATTATTTTAAAATCCAGATGTTTCCACCTAGAATAGTAAATTACCACATTAACAATGTATATTTCAGATTAATTTAAGGTTATCTTCATTGAAAAATAAGGACATTTCAAAGTGACCCCAAACTGTTGGACCGTCCGCCATGTGCGTGCAACGCCGCGCCGACGAGCTCGTGAACACAACCCCGAGGTCGTTGACAGGAGTTGACATTCAAGCGTTCGACATTACCGGCCCGTCTTTCAACCTTTCCCCCGTCAGCAACAACAACCTGTTAATCATCCGCCGGTTCAGCAGCCGCTCGGCCGTCAACACGCCGCCGCCGCTCTACCTCAAATCCACAAATGACACACACTTCCCGCGATGCAGAACTGATTGCGCTGGAGGAGGACGTGAGGGGTGGGGGGGGGGGGTCCTCTTTGTTGAAGAGGCTGTTGCCTCCTGACCCTGAACCCCCCGCCTCCGCACGCACTGTGCAGGAAGTCATCGCGAACGCCTCTCTGACAACACAAACAAGCTCAATCCGATCGTCCTTTTGACAATTTGGAGCAAAACAATTAGTCGCGGGTTAATACGGGTTAATCGCGGTCGCCGTTGGGGCACTCGGGGCCTCGCTCGCAACCGCAGCTGAGCGCCGCTCCCCCCGACGGGGTCGTCGTGTTTCAACGTCACGGAAACGACTCGCCGTACCGGCGTTACGGCCGAGACTCAACGCAAGGTGTACTTCACTGTATTTAAAATGATTCATTGGCAAACAGTCTAAATGTTGCCTTCTGCTTGTATCCACACGGACACCCACCCACCCAGGCATGCATCCTGCAGAGATCTGCGTCCTCACCCAGACCAGAGTCAGTATCTTAGGCTCTAAAGGTGCGTTCACACCATAAGCGTCGAAACGCTCCGTGAGGGGCGGGGCTTATCTCTGTGTCTCGTCTCCGTAAAGACCGTTATCATCTCCTTCATCCACCAGAAGAACTAACCACTAGTTCTGCTTTATATTTGTCGTGGACGTCCCACACACTAACGCCCTCGTGTTTGGGTTCATGACATCACCCGTAGGCTCACTCAGCTCGGTCACTTTCACCGATGAAGTTACTGTTACGTCTGAAAGACTTCCGCTTCCAGCTACGAGAGCGGAACTGGAGAGCTGATTGGCCCGAGTTGCGAGATGACCGCCTCAAAGTTGAAATATTTCAACTCGGGGCGAAAATTGCGCCGCTGAAAACGCGTCGCCCACATCGCGTCGCCCCAAACGCACCGCCCGGGAAAATATCGCGTCTATCGCAGCCACACGCGTCTGTACATTGACTTTTCATGGGATTCGGTCGCGCGAAAAAATTGTTTCGCTTTTGGTGTGAACGCACCTTTAGTGGCCCCGTTGCTACAGTAGCTCCTCCCTGCGACCTTCGATGTGTTAATACATTCACACCAAACATGTTGGCTTCACTGTGAAAGAGTTATTTATTGACATATTTGTGTCCGTTTTCCATTTAACGGGTTCTTCGTGAATAATGTGCATTGGAGCGCGTTGAATGGAGAAAGCCAGCGTCACAAAGGTGTGATCTCTGCTTTCAGACCAACGACTGTGACTCTCCTGCTGCAGCACGATGTGAACCGCAGGCATGAACGAGGAGAAAACAGGAGACGGTGTGTGTGTGTGTGTCAGCGGGAAAGAAAGGGAAGCAAACTCAGAGGGTGGGAGAGAATATATTGCGTTAATAAAATGCAACATTGCCTTGAATGTGTTATCCAATAATCACTGGCTCGGAGCCGGCAACATTTCTCATTTTCAGAATGAATCTCACATGTGAGCCGCTGCTCTTGCTATTAATATCCTAGAAAATGCCGCAGTTTTTAAATAACAACAACTGTCACAGATATCGTGCATCGCAAGCTCGATTTAAAGGGAGAAGTTTATTTTAAAAAAAGAACGTCGGAGAACACGGCAAAGTTCTCCGACGGCTTCAACTCACTCCTCAGCATTCGGTATTAATAAGCGGGAAGCAGCTGCCTAGCCATGAATTAACACCAAAAAAAACAAAAATCTCCTAATTAATTCTAAGTTCGTTAATTAACACCCAGTGGCATAAATGTTTGTGAATTATTTCACCATGTTGACATTTTAGTAACAGGTTTGAGGAATAAGGTGGTTAGCTGGTGAATGAGTAGAGGAGGGGGGGCTGCAGGAGTGTACGGTGGCTTTAGTGTAAACACCGACTTTCGGGCTCACGCGTCGGCGTCATGAACGTGAATAAATACAGCTCGGCGATGGTCAGTGCTGCATTAAATCGTGAGGTTCCTTCACACACTACGGGCACTGCTGACGCAGAGCCGCGGCAGATGGACGGCCTGGATCGGGGATCAGAGGTGAAGCGAGCAGAGGAGACGGGGGCGGCGGGGAAACCGGCGAGGCAGATGATAGGTGGGTGTCGGAGATAGCGAGAGCGCGGCGGAGCATCTGTTCGGATCAGCCGGGTCGCGCGGCGGGAAGACGGAAGAGCGTTCGGCGAATTCTCAGGAAGTGCGTATTAAAACCAGTTAAAAAAAAAAATCTGGCTCCTCTCAGCCAACTTTTTCCTCACTGAAGGAAACCACCTCCTTCCTCACACACACACACACACAGGGTTCTTACACATTTTGACCGATGGATTTCCATGACTTTTCCATGACTTTAAACCAAATTTCCATGACCAAACTGAAATCTCGGTAAAAACATGAACAATTTAGAACATTTTGCGTATTGAGAGCGTACGCCGGCTTATATTTTGAGCGACTTTCTTTAAAAAGCATATTAATTATTTCAAACTCGGTGTAAATGAACATGTGATCATTACACATTTCCATGACTTTTCCAAAACTTTTCTGATTTAAGTTTTTTCCATGGCTTTTCCAGGCCTGGAAATGACCATTTTAAAATTCCATGACTTTTCCAGGTTTTCCATAACCGTACGAACCTTGCACACACACACACACACACACACACAGACACATATACAGACACACACAGACACACCTCCTCTGAGAATACGGGCCTTCTTGAGAGAGGCGTCAACACGTGAAGGCTGATTGTGTTCCGTGTTTTGCCGACACCACCCACCACTGAACCACATCAAACGCATCAACCGAGGACTCAAGGTGGTCCCCCCTGACAAGCTGACAGCTCATGTACTGCTCGGCAACCGTGTTATGCGCAACAGCTGGATGCACGCCGTCCAACCGCTCATGGTGTTAGAACTACGGGCCAGATTCTATAAGAGCCAGATTTGATGTCATTATTTAAAGTCGCATCCTTTTTCCTTGGTGTCCCGGGCGCTCCTCTCCTCCCTGTGTCCGCAGGGCACGCTCACATTGACTTCTGTCAGACTGCAGAAATGGCCGCCGCTCTGAATCCACTCCCTGACGCGCGGCGACGGGAGTCACGGGCGAGGCGTTTCCGCGCCGCCTCCCAGACTCTTAAAAAGACAGCACGGCCTCCAAAGAAAGAGATGCCAGAGCGCTTTGTTCAAGAATTGATGCGAGAGCCTCTGATCTGGCATCTCAGGACACACACACACACACACTCAGATGGTGTGCGTCTGTGCCACAACTGAAGCCCTCCCTGGCAGAGACAGTTTTCCCTTACACACACACGCGCCAGATGTTGTTTAATCAAAACACGGCCAGACAAATGTTGACTGACTCTTTGCTCCAACTGTCTGTTTTCCTCTCAGACGACCACATTTCAGAGACTTCATTTCCCCCCCGGTGTTGATTCAATGGAGGTCTGCTCATTCCTGGGCGGGCGAAAAGGAATCGTGGGTCAGCAAAGCCCGGCTTCACACACTGCTCCGGTACAACCGAGCTCTTAGCTGTGGAAGAAGCAGCGGGGGGGGGGGGGGGGGGTAGGAGCCTTCTTTAAGCACACCTGGATGGTGGAGAAATAAAGAATGAAGCGCTCCTATATATTTTTTCTCCATCAAGATTGGTCCTGTGCATCTGAGGGGAGCAACGCACGAAAAATATAGAAACGGCGGCGAGTCGCTCGCCTTCACGGTCGTACTCCTGTACGTTTTGACGTGTTAAGAGCAATGTGGCAAGATGTTGTGCAAAATGGCTGACATGTTGAGAGGAGAGAGGAGTGTTTATGTGATGATTCAGTTTAGTTATGGTTTTGTTGTGTGCCTTTTTGTGTTTTTCTTCTGTCTCCTCCTCCCTTCTCTGTTTTCCTCTGCAGGCCTGGTGTGTGACAGGGAGTTGGCTGGCTCCTCCCAGCAGCAAGCGAGGCACACCTGTTTCCACTCACCTAATCACCTGTGTATAAAGGCCCAGTCCTCTTGCCACTTCCCTGCCAGATAATTCCTTGTGTTCGACCCTACGGTGTGTCTCGCTGCTATCCTGGATTTGTGCCTCCTGTCTCTGACGTCTCCGTGCCAGCCAGCTTCCTGCCTCCACTGCCTTTTTTCTTTGCCTCTGCTTATCTAAGAATAAACTTTTTGCTTTTGATCATCTCTCTAAGTCTTTTGCTTTGGGGTCCAGTGTCTCTAGGGCGTAACAGAATTATCTGGCCACAGTATGGACCCCGCAGAGACTGAGAGAATTAAGCAGGCTCTTTCCTCACAAGGAGCTCGTGTGGGGCAGCACGAACGAGCTCTGCAAGGAATCATGGAATCCCTCCAGAACCTTGATGCCGGTGTAACTCAGCTCAGCAGCCGCCTGACCCAGTTTTCCACCCAGCTCAACGTTCTGACGGCTCCAGCTCCTGCTTCACCGCCTCCAGCTCCAGAGATTCAAGTCATTCATCCCGGCCAACCCCGTGAGGTATTCAGGTGATTCAGGGACATGCAGTCAGTTTCTTCACCAGTGCTCCCTAGTCTTTGATCAGCAGCCTTTAACTTACTCCTCTGACAAGACTAGGATAGCTTTCGTTATGAGTTTGTTATCGGGTAAAGCGTCTGCATGGGCGGTGGTCATAGCCAAGGGTAATCCAGCTATCTATAACTCCTTTCCTGTGTTTGAGACTGCTAGAAAACAGACTTTATGTGAAGGCTGAGAAGTGTGCATTTCATGTTTCCTCTGTTTCATTCCTGGGTTTTGTGGTCGAGAAGGGGCAGATCAGAGCCGACCCTGCCAAAGTCATGGCAGTGGCCGAATGGCCCACTCCTACAACGAGAAAGCAACTCCAAAGGTTCCTTGGTTTTGCCAATTTTTACCGCAGGTTTATTCGTGACTATAGTCGAGCAGCCGCCCCACTCACCAAGCTCACCTCAGTTAAAGTTCCCTTTGTGTGGTCATCTGCAGCTGAGGCTGCTTTTGCTAGGTTGAAGTGTTTGTTTTCCTCTGCTCCTGTGTTGTCTCATCCTGATTCTTCAGCTCCTTTCGTAGTCGAAGTGGATGCCTCCGACACTGGTGTCGGGGCAGTCCTCTCCCAGCGCTCAGCCTCCGACCAGAAGTTGCATCCCTGCGCCTTCTTTTCCCGCCGGCTCTCCCCGGCAGAAAGGAACTATGATGTGGGCAACCGGGAGCTGCTGGCAGTAGTCTTAGCCCTACAGGAATGGAGGCACTGGCTGGAGGGCACGACTCACCCGTTTGTGGTATGGACTGACCACAGAAACTTATCGTATCTCCGTTCTGCTCGTAGGCTCAACTCTCGCCAGGCTCGGTGGGCGCTTTTTCTGGGCCGGTTCAGCTTCACCCTCACCTATCGGCCAGGCTCACGGAACGTCAAGGCGGATGCCCTGTCACGTCAGTTCGCTCCTCCGGTTGAGGAGTCCTCCGTGGGGACCATTCTGCCATCCTCCTGTGTGGTGGGAGCAGCCAGGTGGGAAGTTGAGAGGGTGGTCCAGGAGGCACAAGAGGACCATCCAGCTCCTGAGGATTGTCCACCGGGTCGGATGTTCGTTCCACCGCCGCCAGATCTTCAGTGCTCCAGTGGGGACATGATGCTAAGATAGCTTGCCATCCAGGAGCACCGGACTCTAGGCCTCCTCCAGCAATGCTTCTGGTGGCCCTCCATGTCCTCTGACACCAAGGAGTATGTCGCCGCCTGCTCCGTCTGCGCCCGCAGTAAGGCATCCCACCGCGCCCCTGCTGGCCTTCTCCGCCCTCTTCCCATTCCTCATCGGCCTTGGTCTCACATCGCCATGGACTTCGTGACGGGTCTTCCCCCATCGGAGGGTAATACAGTTATCCTGACTATTGTTGACCGCTTTTCCAAGGCCGCACATTTCATTCCCCTGCCTAAATTACCTTCTGCTCTGGAGACTGCTACACTAGTCACCCAGCATGTTTTTAGATTGCATGGCATTCTCAGGACATTGTTTCAGACAGGGGTCCGCAATTTACCTCTCGAGTTTGGAAGGCTTTTTGCCAGGCGTTGGGGGCGTCGGCCAGTCTGTCATCAGGTTACCACCCGCAGACCAATGGCCAGACTGAGCGTGCTAATCAGGACCTGGAGGCAGCCCTTCGCTGTGTCTCTTCTCGCCATCCAGTCTCCTGGGCCTCCCACCTGCCTTGGGTTGAATATGCCCACAACTCCCTGGTTTGCTCCGCCACAGGTATGTCTCCATTCATGGCTTCTATGGGGTTCCAACCCCTCTCTTCCCACCCAAGAGAGGGATGTGGCAGTTCCCTCAGTGCAGGGGCATCTTGGCGTGCCCGCAGAGTCTGGCATGAAGCCGGGCAGCTCTCACTCGCACTGCTGCTCGCAACCAAAGACTTGCAGACCGCCATCGCACTCCAGCCCCGGACTACCAGCCCGGCCAGAAGGTCTGGTTGTCCTCCCGTGATCTTCCACTCCAGACTGAGTCCCGCAAACTGGCACCCAGATACATTGGGCCGTTTGTGATTGAACGGATTATTAATCCCGCTGTGGTTAGGCTCAAGCTGCCTGCTGGCTTGAAGGTCCACCCATAATTCCATGTTTCACTGCTCAAACCAGTTTCCTCCAGTCCTCTGAGTCCTCCGGCCGAGCCCCCTCCTCCCCCCCGGATTATTGACAATCACCCTGCTTTCACCGTCCAGCGGTTGTTGGATGTGCGTAGGCGAGGCCGGGGGTTCCAGTACTTGGTGGATTGGGAGGGATACGGGCTAGAGGAGCGTTCGTGGATCTCCCGCTCCCTTATTTTGGACCCTGATCTCCTTAGGGACTTTTATATTAGGTAGCCGGGTAGGACGCCAGGAGGCGTCCGTTGAGGGGGGGGTACTGTGATGATTCAGTTTAGTTATGGTTTTGTTGTGTGCCTTTTTGTGTTTTCTTCTGTCTCCTCCTCCCTTGTTTTCCTCTGCAGGCCTGGTGTGTGACAGCGAGTTGGCTGGCTCCTCCCAGCAGCAAGCGAGGCACACCTGTTTCCACTCACCTAATCACCTGTGTATAAAGGCCCAGTCCTCTTGCCACTTCCCTGCCAGATAATTCCTTGTGTTCGACCCTACGGTGTGTCTCGCTGCTATCCTGGATTTGTGCCTCCTGTCTCTGACGTCTCCGTGCCAGCCAGCTTCCTGCCTCCACTGCCTTTTTTCTTTGCCTCTGCTTATCTAAGAATAAACTTTTTGCTTTTGATCATCTCTCTAAGTCTTTTGCTTTGGGGTCCAGTGTCTCTAGGGCGTAACAGTTTATTTGGTTTCATCCCTCAGGCAGAATACAGGCCGACCTCCTGTTGCTGAGAGGAAGACGAGAGCAGGAGAAGACATATATATATATGATCTAATCATTGTTTTTATTCACAGTTGATATTAATACAACAGTAGGACATGATGGTGACTATAAAGAACAAGTATTGGTATCTGTTTAAGTTGGGATTTAAATGAACTGAAGATGAGCATTAGAAGTATCGATGTTATAAAAGACATCCTGACTTCCATAGTAATGAAAGCAGCTGTGAGTCCGGGTGAGGTAATGTCAGTGGATGGGAGCGAGAAATAAGAAGAAGACTCATTTGTTGAGTGTTTCTGTATTTTATATAAAGCACCGGGTAAAATCACTGGAGTTTGGAGATGTAGCACAAGCTACCGCTGAGTATTAATAATCCAGAGGTTCACGTAGCAAAGGAAGAGTAGAGTAGCCAATCAGCGTCCACAAATAGATTCAGCTTTGGGCCAAAGTCGTTTGGCCCAAAGCTGAATCTGCGCGCTCTCGTCAGATCTTGAGGCGTAACTTTAACGACGCTACAATGGCGGGAACGAGCACTACTGTTCCAAGAAGACCCAACTATATTATTTATATATATATATATTTAAAAATCACATATATACACACTATATATATATATATTCAATCATACAATTCAGTATATTAATACATATTATATAATAATATTCAGTATTAAATAAACATACCTTATATATAAATCACATATATATACTTATATATATGGTATTTATATAACATTATACTGAATATTTGTCTGTGATATATATATATATATATATATAATTATTATATAATATAATTGATTAGATGGACCTACCAAAAAACATGTCCACAGTTGATTGTAAGTATTGCAAACGCAGCAAAAACAAAACGCAGCTTTAGATGCAATAACTTTTTAATTCCTTGAGAATTTCATAAAAACCCAGCAGGAATATATTTTGTTGTCAAAACAAAATATCTTACTTCCTAAAAATCTTTTAGAAAGTAAGCATCCATGTGCACAAAATAAAGCATATATATATATGTGTGTGTGTGTGAGTGTACAGTCTGTGTATGTCAGGGTGAATGTGTGTCACCTCCAAACACTAAGGTGTATATCTCTGTGTGTCTCCATCGGTGTTGTGACAGCTTGCCAGCCTGGCTGTGGCAGGCGGGAGATAGTGCTTCTCTCAGCTCTCCCGGTAATCAAAGAGCAAACACGCCGAAGCAAAAGTGGGTTACCTGGATGTCAAACTTAAAAAAGAAAAGAAAAAAGCAAAGTCACCTATCTCCGTCCCATAAAAAAACACTTCACGATACGATTTTTGCTCACACTGTTATTATTGGGGGCGGGGGGGCGAAATAAAAATCATCAAAATAAATGTTGCTCGCATTGACATATATATATATATATATATATAAATATAAATATATTTACATATATATAAATATACACATATATATATATGTGTATATATATATACACATATATATATATATTTATATACACATATATATATACACACATATATACATATATATACGTATATATTCGGCATGTCGAAGAATTCACCCGACTACAATCTTTCCTCGACCAAAGACGCTAGTGTGAACAAAAAATTTGACGACTGTGTGCAGGGAGCCGGGATAATCTGAGAAGATCCACTCAAAAATTACACCGCCCGCGCCTCGATGACGGACAGGACACATTGAAATGGAAATGGATGGATTTCAGTTATGTGACAGCTGTGCTTCAATATTTAAACTCTGCTGACACTGGACCCGCCCAACAATAAAAGAGGCATCAACGTTTGGTGTGCTATAAATGTCACCTGACCGGCCACAGCGATATTTGCAGATGTTTATTTTCCAGACTCCAAGCAGAATAATATAAACTCAGCGATATGAGCCTCACCGCTGACTCGTCACTTTTCGACAGCTGTATCTGAGCGTTGCATTGCTGTGAATACAAACCGAGCCGCACGTTAAAAGCTTTTAACTGGCTTTCATTAGGAAGCGACCACAGGAAATGGTTCTCCTCAGAGGTGAGCGCCGACTCATCGATCGCTTATCCGAAAACGCGTCCGCAAAGCACGACTTTGTCCACATTTTTTTGACGGCAGAATATTTCTAAATCTTCCAGCGAGCAACGGAACTAGCAGGCTAACCGACTTCTTCAACTGTACTCTGCTTTTACCCGAAAAGTGATCCGAGGTCGGGCTGCTCATCGGAGCGCGAGACAATCGGAGAAGACGAGACGGGCGGGTCACGACTCCTTATTTATGGAGAAGTACCACGACTGGACATCTCAAATGGAATAAAAATGTGCAGAGGAGGCTTTGATTTACAAGTTCTTAAACTGACATGTGCAGAAAAAAACGTACCCAAATAAGCCTCATGGTAAACTATTATATATACAGGACTGTCTCAGAAAAGTAGAATATTGTGATGAAGTTCTTTATTTTCTGTAATGCAATTTAAAAAAAAAAAGTCATGCATTCTGGATTCATTACAAATCAACTGAAATATTGCAAGCCTTTTATTCTGATTCATTGCTGATTATGGCTTACAGCTTAAGAAAACTCAAATATCCTATCTCTAAATATTAGAATATCATGAAAAAGTATACTAGTAGGGTATTAAACAAATCACTTGAATTGTCTAATTAACTCGAAACACCTGCAAGGGTTTCCTGAGCCTTGACAAACACTCAGCTGTTATAAATCTTTTTTTTTACTTGGTCTGAGGAAATATTAAAATTTTATGAGATAGGATTTTAGAGTTTTCTTAAGCTGTAAGCCATAATCAGCAATATTAAAAGAATAAAAGGCTTTCAATATTTCAGTTGATTTGTAATGAATCCAGAATGCATGACATTTTTGTTTTTTTAATTGCATTACAGAAAATAAAGAACTTTATCACAATATTCTAATTTTCTGAGACAGTCCTGTATATATATGACAATGACCCTCCACTCCACTCATAGCGTTCAAATCAGTTTAAATCTTCTCCACCTTTGCAGGAGGGTGGGAGTAATATCTGGGAGACCGGTCGATGATTTGATTGTTTTCACCTTATCGCATGAACAATCAAGTCCGTTTTGAGCAATGGCTCAGCTACGGAGTGGGTTAATTAACATGTTATAAGCAGCAGCAGCATGATTACCTCATCTATCAGCGTTCATTCTCTGGTTCTCCTCTGGTGTCGTTTTTTTGTTGTTTTCTTAAAGCAGGCCGCCGCTGACTGACAGTGATAGCAGACAAAAGCAGATAATTGCTTACTTACTCTTTCCCATATAGCCTTTGATCCATTTTGTCTTTTGTGACAGTGAAGAGACAGCGACATCATTAAAGGCATTGTGTGGCATATACAATCTCGGCCGCCATCGCACGGCCAACGTGACAGCTCACTCTAATGCGAGTGTTCTTTTTAAGGGGGCTCAATAAATAAGTAAAACCCTGGAAAACAATCCTCTCCCACTCTTTTTCTCTCACATTTTCTTCCTCCCACTTCTTCTTGAAAGCTTTAACACCGACCACAAATAAGAGCGGGAGTCTATTATTGAAGGACTCTATGAATAAATTACTGCTGCGTGGCCCGTATGTGAGAAAAGGTTCACGACGAAAACAATTCTACGGCTTATTTGCCGTTTTTGTCGTCTCATTAAATGTTTGGCAGGTTCCAAAAAAAAAAAGAGAAAAAATTAATATCCTGCAAATGACTAAGCGTACAGCTTCTGTATTAACATCATTAATCATCAAGGTTGATTATGGAGGAGGAAGTCACTCCCCCCCCCCCCGTGTCATGTTCTCCCGTGGACCTTTGCCTCAAGTTTGATGGCGATTGCTTTAACCGCAGCAGAAATGGCTGTTGACACAGAGTGGCGGTTGTTGGTAAGAGCCGGCCGTAAATAAAAAAAGAAGCTGCCCGACTCGGCCGTGGACCGGCGGTACAAACGACCCTCGTGTGTCGTTTCAGATCCGTAACGTGTCACCTCACCGCCGGGGCTCGGCAGCCTGCGGGCAAAAAATAACTATTCTCATTTACTTCAATGCGTTCAATATCGTCCAACAAATCAGGAAACGTGTGCAATGCACATTTAAATTGCCTCATTTGGAGTATTTGCCTTCTAAATGGCCTCGTTTAAACAATGAGAATCCACGCGCTTCAGAAATGGTGATTCAATTTGAAATGTGTGGCATGTCAATACAGCAGGACTGCAATGAAAATATATTACACACCATCATTAGGCCATAATAGCCCTCTGACAAGTATGTGTGTTGCATAATGCATGCAGGACGTAAAGAAGACGCTTTAGACACTTGATGGATCACAGATATAGCCTGCTTTAGTTTTATCCTTTATATTTCCCTGAGCACTACATTTAGACGTTTCATATGAAAGGCCACTCCGCCAGCTCCACTCTGGAAGATCGATTCAACCCACCGGCATAAGAAGTGGGCATATCTCAGTTATTGCTTTGTGGACTAACGTTTTTAAGCCTTCATTTTGTCATTTGGGCCGTCACCATCTTGGTTTGTCACAAAAAGACTTGAGACGAGAAGGTGGAGCGAAGTACAACCGAAAGAAGCATATCCTGCCCTCTTGTCTACTTTACTCTAAATGAATCATCATTTACTGAATGAACATCTGGAAGAAGACTTGAGAAGATAGATTGAGACCAAAAACTCATGTTTACAATGTTTATTGAGGTAATAAATCAACTAAAAAGGAGTCATTGCCCCATATATTTCGATACTAATGCACTTCTTTTTGCAACCAGAGAAGCCATCAGAAAGAATGAACCTTTAAGCGCTTCTACATCGTCTTTACTCTTAAGATCCAGAGGTTCGTCTGTGAGCACAGGTGCAGAATCCTGGAGGGATTTCTTCAGCCGTGGCTCTGTAAAGTTGTACTAATGCTAACATCAGCATGCCAACGACGGACTCTGGAGAAATGTCAGGGCGGGTCACGAAAGTCACTTGGCTTCATCCTCTGGGGACGATCAATATCTTCGCAAAAGATATCTTCACTCTCCGTCTATCCAGTTGTTTTGATAGCGTGACCCAAAAAATAACCCAAGGGATAAGAACAGGGCTCTCTCAGCTTGAGTTTAAAGAAGGGGTTGGTCCATTTGAAGGACCGTGTTTCCAGGCATTGGCGGGCTAATGAAAGTGCTGAGTGGCACTAATTGTAGGACAGCGGGTCAGAATACATCGGTCTTGTCCGTCTCACAAGTCCCAAAATCACTTTCATAGCTATTAATTCCCTGTTCCGTGAGAGACAACCGATCTCGTGCGGGCTGTCCGTCAAAGACTCGGTGACTGATGAGTGCGACCGCTGAGTCGATCGCACCCGGAGCCTCGCGGTCAGAACATCATTCCAAATGAAGCGTGCGCTGCAGAACATGTGGCTGTTCAACCTGTGACACTCTGTGATTATACATTCCACAGTTTGACTCGCAGCTTAAGAGCTATCCGAGGCTTCCAGTTCAGGTGTAAGGCTTCACGAAAAGCCTTGAACATTTTCAAAGGCTTATCCATCATTTGAAAAACGCTCCACGATGTACGAGGAGGTGTTAACTTCCGCCAACATCAGTCCGACTCGCTCAGCTTCACTTTCCTCTCCGGGGAATTAGAAAGACTCGGCAGATCAGATAGTTCACGCGATCTCACACACACACACACACACACACTACCCAGAACCGACTGAATACATGGTCTAATTGACAAATGGAAAAGAATCAATGCCACTCCGGTTTGACTCTGGTGGTCAAGAAAGAAGAAAAAAAAGGAGCTGTCCAGGAGCCCATCAGAAACACAGCCAGTGGGCTTTTCACATATAAAATTCATGACAATCAAACACCTGCACAGTGCTTTTCCGTGTCTCCAAGCATCCTTGCATATATCAAAAAGGGACAAAATCTCGAATGGCCTCTGAAAAATGCAAGAAAGTGGGTAACTTTATCCCGCTCTGCTCTCACCGAGCACTTTTCTCTCACCTCGGCTGTGATTTTCTTCAGTGAGCAAGGGCACGGGGTCCAAAGTCTGCCCTGCATTACGTGTCCCAGTGGAGGCCTTCAAGCGGTACTTTTAACTGCCCCCAGTAATGCAATCGGAGTGGCTGTCGAATGTGTGATCCAGCCAAAAGAGCTCCGCAGTAAATGATATGTGATCAGGCCGACATGAATAATAAACAAGGGGACGCTTCTGAGGTAAAGGTTGTATTCAAATCATGTCGTCGGTTGCTAGCGAACAAGCTCACCCAGCGGCGGAGGGATGTACAGTATACGAGTGAAGCCTCCGCTTCAGCGTGTCATACATTACTAATGAACGCACCTTTTACTCCTCAATAACTTAAGAGACCCGGTGCGTTGGACCGAGTTCCCAATGAATCTTTAAAGAAACCAAAAGGGGGAAAAAAAAGCAGCAAAACAACAAGAACCGAGATCTTTTAAGGCTGAATACCCGAATTTGTCGCGCTCGGATGGACACGGCGAGAGAATGTCAACACGATCTCTTCGGGGGCGTCGCGCTAATGACGCTTCGCTCCAAATGTCCGAGGGAAAATGAGCAGAAGCGGGCAGGCGAGCGCGGCACATCCTCTGCACACGGCGGCCCAGATTCCAGTTTACGTAACCACGATTATTTGTGCACACTGTACAAATACTCGTGAAAAACAAAACAAAAACTAAAAATAAATAAATAAAAAGGAGGCACATTCATTGCTCAGTGTCTCAGGTATATAGCTGGCTATACCGCTGCACTGTAAATTGTTTTGCCGCCTCGGCAAATAACGTGAGACGTGCCGTAGAGAGAATGCTGAGTAAAGCTCGCGAAAAGACTATCGCTGCCAAGGGAATGGGGGGGGGGGGGGGGGGTATCATGAGGATAACGTCTGCTACACAGCATCACACAGAAGGCCATTTTCTTCCTTGTTAGAAACCTTATCAGACTTTAATTAACAGGTTAAGACCTATATAAACCTGCTGCTAGAGTCCGGTATCAGAGGCAATAACGCCTTAATTAGAAGATCGTGGCGGCCCCCCAACGCACACTCAGGAAGACCCCCCCCCAGACAAACACACACACACACACGCCTGGAGCCGTGCAAACGGGAGGCAGGACGCTGCCGGAGCCCGGGATGCATCACGTCCGTGCTCTTCCCCCGGAATGAATCGATGTGCGAGCGATGTTTGAACGATGCCGTGAAAGCTTGCAAATCCTCGCCGATCACAGATATCGCTGACTCTGCAGTTTAGAAGCGCGGCCGACTTGTAAAGGAGCTCGGTTTTGGTTGGTTGTGCTTCCAGCAGACACTCCTTTGCGAAGAGGGGACCATCAATCCAATTGTAATGGTTGGTCTTTGTCTCGTATTTCACTGGCTTTGCTCAAGTTTACTGCAGCATTTTGGGTTATCGGCTGGTTCTGGGGTCCTTATGAAGGCCGATGGGCAGAGATGGTCAGAGAGATGAGGCATTGATTCTCTGAGAGCGACACAGTTGACCTGGACACGCACACAAACGCACACGTGTGCGTCCTGATTTTCAGAATATGGATTTCACACGGCAAGCATTGCATCTTATCTTCGAAATTTCTCATATGTCTCTTTATCCTGCTGCATTATATGGAGGAGCATCCTGACTGAACAGCTCACACAATATATATATATATATTGTGTGAGCGAGAGAGAGAGAGAATATAGGCTACAGAAAACACAGGAAAGTACTTTCGGTGTTAACACTCTCGGTAAATAAATATACAAACACATTTACCCAAAATTGTAATATTACAGGCCTACTATAGAAGATGCATATTTCATAATAAAAATAATATAATCACAACTGATTAAGAATATAGCATTTTTTTTAAAGAAATAAAGAAATAGGAACTATTATTCTGAAATTTCGGATGCCGCAAATTAGTAACGGGAGAACTGCCACTTATTTATTTTAAATTACAAGAACTGGATTTGTTGAGAAACGGCGCGGAGGAAGCCGAGCGATGTCGATAAGCGATCGTCATTAAATGTGGCAGTGGCCATACACAGGAAGATGGAAGCCTGTGATGATCACAGCAACGGAAAATTACCATTGTTTTGATCGTACGAGGCGATCTACCCAACGGGACCCGAGGTGCAACGGTGGCATACAGAGTAAACGGGAGGTCACGGGTGGTCAAGGTGAGGCCGCCGCCGAATCTAAAAAAACGCCAAAGGGAGGTGGATGGTGCGCCGACCTGTGTGGATTCCGGTCATCTTGTGCTTGTGTGTGTGTGTGCCTTGTGGTCCAATGCATAATGTGCAGTCAATCAGGAAGGGTGAGGAATAACTGTGACCCGGTTTATTGAGTAGAGTCACCGAGTCCGTGTGTGGAAGTCAGCAAAAGGGTCAAAACTTTGTCCAAGCACGCTCTACCGTTAATGATCGTATTCGCAAGGATTATGGGTAATCCGGAACATCAACTGATCCCACAATGCAATGTAAGCGGGCTAAATGTCACCACAAAAAAAATTACAATTTGAATAGAATGTGATCCAAGGACAAATTCTAAAAAGACATTTTAAATTGAAGATTATTTCGGGACATTTACGTACGGCCGTGCGGGACCAGGAGAGACGCAGAATGTCTGCTTCGGGATCAATACCGACCGTCCTCCCCCCCATACATAAACATCAGACCGCAGCACAACCCACATGCTTTATTACAATCTATCAAACCTATTGAAACACACATTCTTCACACAGTTAACTACCCCCTGCTTCATATGACAGCAATTAGAATATTCATTAGAGGAAAATCTCTTTGGCCCAATCGATGGCGTTCAAGCCAAAGGGATCTCTCTGCTGAGATCCGAGTCAAAATCCATTGGATGCAAAGGATCCAATTGCACGAGCTTCGCGACTCCTCCGACTCAATCAATAGAGCAGCCCTTCTCGTGGATTTAGCTGCTTGTTAGCAGGCCTGAAACAGCTGTTTTACCCTGTGTCTTCTGATGCCCCACCCCCCACCTCTCCCTTTTGCACCCCATTCTATTGCGTCCAGTGTTTGCAGCCCACTTTTTTAGGTTCATTGTGTGCTTATCAGCCCGGTGTGCTCAGGTGAGTGACCACAGCCCCACATCCACTTAGGCTTTTCAATCTCACCGTGACACGGTCAAATCAGGAGAGTGGCAGCACGCGAGATTAAATCGATGCCCGGCCAGTCGACTGCTCGACGCAGCGTTTCTCTCCCAGACCGCTTTTCTTGAATACGACCGTCTATCACCGGCGGAGCCCAAGCGGTGCTCGTCTTTTTGTCTCCATTCCCCTCTTTTTTTCTCTCTTCCGTTTCTGGAATAATGGGATGACAACGGCCAGTCTCGGGAGATGCGAGTTCATAATATCTGTGTACCGAGGGATTCTTCTGGAGGGATGAGAAACAGAGGTGACAAAGCAACACAGTCTGCGTTAAAAGAAAAATCTAATTCACAGTTTTCCCCAGAGGTCAGCCCAACGGACCAGGTCCAAACATCTATCAGATAAATCGGCTTTAGGGCGCCAGGCAATCCACTTACCACCTCCACCTTCTGCCAGTTAAGTGACTGAAGTGTGCTGCAATAGACAGGGCACACGGCAGATTTGGTCAGGTTCTCTTGACATTCGAGTCTTTGAAATTTTTTTTAAAAATGGTAGCATGTAATATGGATGGGTAGATGCATGTCTCAAGCCTGGGGTAACGGCAACGCATGCGTCGTTAGGTTTGAATGATTGATCGGTTTCACAGATCACCGACATGTGCACGAAGGTCTTCTCTTCGCGCTGTCGGATAAATAAATAAAAAAGCTTGAATAACAGACATAAGAATTAATCAGGAGTAGCTCCTCAACCATAAGGCTGATATGCATATTTCTCCCTTGAAATGCAAAAAGCTAAAGAACATTAATCCATTGTAAGGTCACTATATTCTATTACCATTCCAGAGTAAATGAAAAAATAAAGTAAATAAAGATAACTATAATCTAGCCAAGTACATAATCATAATTTCAAAGGCAAAATCATTTTTGAGGCAATTCTCAAGAGAAACTCAGACGGTCTCCGTGTTTTGGCCACGTTAATAACCGTGACTGTTCATAGGGAGTTTTACTTCAAAACACGATTTATTACCATATAGTCGTATTACAAATAACATAAATCGACCCAAAACACTGAAATGGCAATAAACACAATGCATATTCATCAATATTCATATTCAGGGGCTCCATGCTATGCAGGCAGATATCTGGAGATCGGAAGGGGCCCACCAAGCTCTATCCACGAATCTGTCTACGCAAGCTGAATAAAATGATATTAGGCTAATTACTTCAACACAGATACCAGGAGGCCAAAACAGCCAGAGCTCCCTGCAGTGCAAGTCAGCCTAGTTTCACCGAGATGACTGCATGCTGAGGCTCACGGTGACCTCCCAGCAACCCCAAGTTCACTGCAGAACCACAAGCAACTGAAATCTGATGTTTTTGGGGAGAATAGCAAATTCCTTGACACATAGATGTGTCAGTGCGACTGTAAAATGATGAGTTGTGAGGGCTTTGTTTCCCCGTTGGTAAGAGGCGCGCATCATAAAGCTAGGATCTTTTGGGAAGGTTTCATGGGATAATAAACACGTTATCACAGACTGCTGGTATTATTTAACACAACCAGCTCTTAGATTTATGAAGGGTGTACTTGCACGATGTTATTCTGAAAATCCCTCGTAATAAGACATCTTTTTAACAACGAACAGACAAGTCTTCCACGACAACGTTCTGCAACGACGCCACAGGGGCGATCCTCGTACCGGGTCCGTCTGTGCACAACTTTACCAAGCACCCCCTCTCATTGATGTAACAGTAAAGACTCCCATAAGAGGCACAGCCCTGTGGACAGATATGAGACACATATACCTTAGGTATTCACACATTTGTCATTCATTGAATGTGTTATACACATAACATCTATTGCTTCTGGCCTGCTTCTGGGATCCTCCCCTGTTGCTCTACTGAAGGTTTTTTTCTCCCTTTGAAGGGTTATTTAATTTCTTGGGAGTTGTTCCTGATCCGATGTGAGCTTCTGGGATATGGATGTCTATGTGTATAGATTGTGCCCTCTGAAGCACATTTGTAATTTTGGGCTGTACAGAATAAACTGAATAGATAGCCTGGGAACACTGCACCCTCGTTGCACCAACAGAATAATGGTCCGAAAATGTTTGTGTAAATTGCTCCAGTTTAGCCGTCGGCTGTTTCTTTCTTGTGGCGAACAGCTGCTTCATGGTACGTTCTTGAAATCCTGATATCAGCAAAATGAGAACGATGACTTTTAACTGACATTTAAAGATAATGTCTATGAGACCTATGGCTGTGTTTGCGATTCCATAGGTGAGCAGGTTTCCAATACACGGTGAGGATGTATATTTAATTTATGTTGCCAAGAGCCTGAGGGAAACTATTCTTTTTCATGTATCTAGAACACGGTTTCAAGACGGAAGAGAAGCGTTTCCTGCTTACTCGCCGATGACCAACACAACGCTGGCTCCTAAAATGATGTCTTCGTGCAACGAAACTGCACCCTCAAATACGTAAAATAGGATTCTTATTTTCTTGTTGAAACCGTTTCAAAGAGTTTGAAACACGTTGTAAACAAACAAAACTAGAAAGAGAAAAACACCTATTAAACGACTTGGTTAGGTTTTGTAAAGAGCATCGAGGTTTGGATTAAAAATTACGAAGAAATGAATAAGAAATAAAAAAGAAACACAACTAAAGTTGTGGTGGGGTTTCACCTCTTTGGTTATTGCAGCAGGACGGTACAGGACACAGCAGTCCCCGGCAGAGTCAGGTCTGCAGGTTATAAGGGTTTTTAATCGAATAATAAAAAAGAAAGAACTGAAAGCGTAGCTCAGTCTCGAGCTCTATCCTCCCTTCGTGTCTCCCCTCCCCCTTACTTGCCCTTGTTTGCCACCTTGACGAGAAGATTGCGATCAGGTGCGTCTGTTCTCACACCTGATCCTCATGCTCTCCTTAACGAGTGGGTGCAGCCTAAACGTAGACTCCAGCCACCACCCTTCCCGTCAGGCCCTTACAGTATGTTGAGGAAACCAAAGTCCACACACACACACACACACACACACACACACACACACACACACACACACACACACACACACACACACACACACACACACACACACACACACACACACACACACACACACACACACACACACACACACACACACACACACACACACACACACAACACGAACAGCGGTCTTCTAGGTGAAAGCCTTGTTTGTTCAACCATCCACCGCACAGCCTTTTTCCTACGGGGGGGCCTTCCATGACGAAAATAATTTTTCGATCAAACGTCATTCACGATGGAGTTTCGTTGTTGGGAACGTGAGGTTGGTCCAACGACGACAAGAACCATCACCCCTTTTTCTTCGAGGCCCGACGCCACCACCATCCTAGAGTCAATAACACTACTCGTTATAACCACAACCAGCGACCATTAAAATTCAAGCGCCGATGAATCCTTTATGGCAGGTTGTTATGTGTAACTATATTCAGGGGTGTTCTCTATAGAGTTAAAGTCAGAGCTGCACACCACTTCCAAGACAGTTCTAAAACAGTCCTCATTAACAAATAACAACATCTGGTAATGACACCAACGTGCACACACACACACACACACACACACACATCCACCTGCCATTAATGGGGCCCGTTCACCAAAGCAAACCAAGCGAGAACCTGTCACATGTCCATGTTTCCCCACTCTCCTCAAACACGGCAATTAGGAGCGTTGAGCCGAGTGTCACTTCTGCTGCCTCATTGACCTTTTCTCGAGCTCCGCTGCCCCTTCTGCTCTGCGATATCTTCATTAGCACAACCTGACCGCGGAGAGAGAGAGTGGGCGTGTGTGTGTGTGTGGGAGCAGGGCTGTGCACTGTACTGATGCACAGCTGATGTCTTCTGTTGAATGAAGTGACAGTTAAGACACCCTGGAATAATCACTGTCTTTGGCAAGGTGTGCGTGTGCATGTGTGTGTGTGCGCGTGTGTGTTGCATGAAGACGTACGAGCTTTGGGCAAGCAGACCCAATCCAGGTTTTACTTCCTGCTAGCCGTGTTCATCTCGTGCCCACGCAGATCCTTAACGAGGTAACAGCGTGTCCGTCTGGCGCCGACGTTTCCGCTTCAGACATAATACTCTCCGTCGTACGGGGAAACGCTGTGAGCTCTCATACCTGTACAAAAGAAATACACATCGCAGGGTTTTTTTTTCTTCCCGCCTGTCATCCTGCATCACAATCTCCACCGGGGGAAACAAAACGTCGGCGTTTGCTGCCTCTTGTGTTTATTTATCGTCTCTGGATTCGAAGATTTTCACATATTATTACACATAAAGAAGAGACGTTCAACGCTGAGTTTAGGGTGGAGCCCGACGTTGCTTCAGATCCCAGTCACTTCCCCACGGTGAGGCCTTCACAGCCTGGTCGTGAAACACCGGCGTCGGGTCAGCGTCTGTATCGGGGCTGGTGGAAGTGTCATTTATAATTGCTCCACTTTGGAGCAACAACACAATGTTAAATATTATTGCCACTCTAACTTTTTTTAATAATGAGCTTCAAAGTGTTATTGCTGCCGCTGAATAAATGCACTGGCCACAGATGGCTGCTCTGTGGTATTTGTGTTAATAATTATATGAATAAAATATGAATCTGATGTGAAAAAACAACAACAACAATGATATATTCCTCACCCAATCCCGAACCCCGCTTCCCACTGATCACTTTCATAACGCCGCGACCGAAATTGGAAAAGCGGGATATAAATGTGTCGCTTTGTTTTCCGCTGTTGAAGCATACATTAGATATGCAGAGAAATCAGCGGCACACCCGAAAATGAACACAAGAGAGATGTTAATGTCTCTGGGTGTCTGTGTGTGTGCGCGTGTGTGAGTGTGTGTGTGTGTGTTTGTGTGTTTGTCACACCATACATGTGGGCCCCTGACGATGCTGTGACAGTCGGCAGAATAAGAGTGTTTTATGGCGTCTCATTGAGACACCCTTGACGGTGACACCTCCTCTATACTATTCCTGTTGCCAGCTCCTTAGCTCTCTCCCCTCCTTTCACTGCCTTTCAGCACTATTTCTCTCTCGCCCACTCCAGCTCTTCCTAAATCATCCTCCCCCCGCACCTTTTTTTCCCCCCGTCCCTCATCTTTTCCTATCCATCTTTCCCAATCATCTTCTTCCATATTGCTCTCTGTCCTCGCAAATCTTCCACTCCACCCATCCGAGCACTTCCTCTGTCCGCCGCCTCCCTAGCTTCATAACCCCCCCTGACACACACACACACAAACACCTCTCTTAACCCCCCCCCCCCCCCCCTCTCTGCTCTCTCTCTTTCCGTTGGAGCACTTGGTACGGTAATGGTGCACTCTGCCACCATGTTCATTTCGGCATATTCCCCAGAGTGGCTCTGTTTTATCAGAATATCATAGAATACATTTTATAAAATGCTGTCGAAAAAAAGTCATCATTTGTTTCATGTTTCAGGACGAGTAAGATTTTATTAATCTCGCCTCTCTGGCTTTTGCATTTAGACAACATATATATATATATATACACATACAGTATATATATACACACATATATATATTTATGTATATATACACACACATATATATATATACTGTATATATATAGAGAGACATACACACGTATATATATATATATACACATACAGTATATATATAAATACATATATATATATTTATATATATGTATTTATGGATATATAC
Source organism: Pseudoliparis swirei (assembly GCF_029220125.1). NCBI lineage: Eukaryota > Metazoa > Chordata > Actinopteri > Perciformes > Liparidae > Pseudoliparis > Pseudoliparis swirei. The sequence goes on along the minus strand of NC_079402.1, from coordinate 18,404,313 downwards.
ACACATATATATATACTGTATATATAGAGAGAGAGACATCCACACATATATATTTATATATACAGACATATATATATGTATGAAACGATCTGTGCTGTGAAAAAAAACCATTGCTCAAGGGGAACAACTACAATAAGGTAGCTATTTGTTATGTTAATCTTCCACAAGCGGGAAGGAAAAAAAACAAAACTAATCAGATTAATTTAAATGAATACACAGGATTACAGTTGTTTGCAAAAGATGACGAAACAAATGAAGTGACGAGCAGAGGGGAGATTTATGTTCGAGGTAACAAGCCATCAAGGCACTTTTCTCGTATTTCCACCGCCGAGTTCTGCTCGTATTCTTTACACGCGGCGATGGCTTTGGAGTCGGTCCACTTATCGATCAGCATGGAGACTAGAGGCGGTGGCTGGCTCAATGGCGTGTCTGACTATAGTGTAATTAAAGCTGAGGCAAAGGATGTGTCGCCCTGACAAGGCTGGCTACTCTGCTTAGAGAAAAGCTATTTGAGAAATCAAAACGCTTCAGCTCAATGCGATCAAACCGGGGCCTTGGGGTGTGCAGTGGAACAGCTTTTTACTCTCTAATGCAACACTTAGTGTCAACTGTGTGTGTGTGTGTGTGTGTGTGTGTGTGGGCGGGTGGGGTGGAATCATTCAATGAACATTAAGCTGTGCTGTAAAAAAACAAAGTTTTAAGTCAAGAAATTGGATTGGATGACCTCCTCGAGAGGAGTTCAGCGAGTGAAGCAACCTAAATCAACAGCCCATGGAATCTCGTTGAAGTCACTGGAGTGTGTGTGTGTGTGTGTGTGTGTGTGTGTGTGTTTCATGGCTGCCTCCAGATTCTCTCTCCTCCTCAAAAGCCTGCGAGGAGAGTCAACGTGGCGGGGTGCAGAATAAAACCCCTCTTAGGGATCATGCTTATCAAGGAGCAGGGCCGGCAGGATTTAGATATATTTTTACTGGCTTAAAAAAAAAGGAAAGAAAAGAAGCTGACGTCATGTATAGCTGCAATCACGATGGTGGTGGTGTATGTTGGGAATAATGGTGATTGGAAAATGAGCGGGCCAGACCCCTACATCACCCCCCCCCCCCCACCCCACCCCCCGACTGCATCCAAGGGTGATCCACTCAGAAACTCTGGGACGGGAGGCAGAGGGCCGGGTGGGCAGATGTCATGCACCAGAGCAAATGCACAACAAGCGCACACACACAGACACACACACACACACACACACGCTAGCTGCACACTCGCATACGTAGGCTTTCTTTCATGGGCCATTTCATTCACTTGATCTTGTGACATGCCAATGATCTCCATTTGGTCATTTTAAATTGTAATTGACCTGTGGAGCCCGACGCTGTCAGAGGGGTGAAGGGGGGAGGAAGGCAGATGGACCATCGGAGGGAGATAATAATAGAACAAAATTCACAAATTAATGAGGACGAGCCGATCCACCTCTATTAGTCCCGACACGATACATAATGGGCTTTAGATATCGGCCGATACCAATAATTAATTAATAATGATGTCATAATGATTGCGTCACTGTGTGGAAGTGACTGGTCTCATTATATCATGTGTAGGGCAGCGCCAGGCTTTCATTTAGCATTGTTCTTTTAACAAAATGTACTAAAAAATATACGCTACTTTTTTTGTTAAAATCGTGCCAATATCCTAGATCTGCGTCGGTGTACTTGTGCATCTCTACAAATGAACAGGTGAAGATTAGGGCAGCTCAGATATAGAGAGGCGGAGGGAAGGCCTCGCTCTTATTTTTCCAATATATAACAACAAAAATGCTAATACGGCTTCACTTTTCTCCTCTTAAACAGGTGATTTGTATCTCAGACGTTTGTCTTCTCCACCTGCCTCTCGATCATTCTTTGGAGGGAGCGCACATATTTATTCCCCGGCTCTCTGGGCTGTAATTACAAGTCTCCAGAAAAAAGAAAAACAAGCCAAAAAAAAGCACTTCAAGTCCATCGGTTTCCTTTCATCGTAATTCTCGTCGTCGGCTGTAACAGCGACCTGACGCTCTCCTCTGGGAGGCTCGCTGTGGGTCAGATGTGTCACTTCATATTTATATCGACGGTGTCCATACTTTTTTCCGTTAAGTGCTTTTCATACAGATGCATTTGCGGGCTCTACTTAACCCGGCTGCACGCTGTAATCACCACAGCGCTGCTCCCGGTACCCACAGTAACAGGAAGGACAGTACATCACAGGTCATGCACGTCATTCTTGAGCTGACGCAGGAGCCAGAAACCTTACTTCAGTTTGAGGACTTGTGTTTGTTCCCCTCACGGAAAAGATCAAGGAAATGGAAGTGTGAATGCCTACTGCCAACTATGCATACTACCAACTATGCCTACTACCAACTATGCCTACTACCAACTATGCCCACTACCAACTATGCCTACTACCATCAATGCCCACTACCAACTATGCCTACTACCAACTAGTCATACTACCAACTATGCCATGGCCCTGTTGATGCTCTGCCCACTCCTCCTCTCAGCCTCCATCTGCCTGATGGATCGCGGAGGTCTGGATCGTGGTCCATGCCTACTACCAACTATTCATACTCTGTCATACTCATTGAATGTGTTGTTACTCTGTAATGCTTCTTTCTGTACACATGACATCTATTGTTCTGTCCATTCTGGAGAGGGTTCCTCCTCTGTTGCTCTCCTGAAGGTTCCTTCCCTTTTTTCCCTGTCATAGGTTTTTTTCTATCTCTGGGGAGTTTTTCCTGATCCGATGTGAGGTGCTGGGACAGGGATGCCGTATGTGTACAGACTGTAAAGCCCTCTGAGGCCAATTTCAATGTTGTGATAATGGGCTATACAAAATAAACTGAATTGAATTAAATGTATTTACTGTAAAGCGGCAACACATGAAGAGCTACGCAGGTTTGTTTCCTGCTTCCGCACAGCGTGACGCAGGACATTTGTTTTAAATAATTAAGGCAATAAGAGTCGAACAAATTGAATGGATATGATAAAGACATGGAAGGAGACTCAATATATACAAACACTGGGAAGCTCATGGCATCCGCTCGAGTTTAAATGACAGTTTATTGAACAACTCCCGTCATCTGTTACACATAATCCGATACTGTGTTCAGAACTATTCAATATTTTTTCCATTTCATAGAAACAGACTCCACTGTTCCGGATCTATGTATTCTATTAGATTATTTCTTTTCCTCAGCGGAAAAGAGGGCGCAGCTCGATCTTTTTGTTTGGTGCAAAACTTTCCTCGCAGCTTGTGTAGCTCCCATCTGCACACGTGTTTTACGGAGGTAGAGCATCTCCCATGTGAGCAACAAGCAGATTGCCTGACCTCACAACTCCAGGGGATCGCATCCACCTCTGTTAACACGTCTCCTTCTCTTCACGGTACATCTGGCAAACACTCGCTGAGGAGACACACGTTGCTGGATTAATAACCTGCATGTGTTGGGGGCAAGTCTTATTAAATCTGTCCCTCTTTGTTATTACATCTTCCTGGAATCGTGCGTATATTCTCATTTCACACTGTGCAGGGTGGCATCGACACCGTACAGATGGGCTGCCAATGTACTTTTTGACTGCACAGTTTATGGCTTTCTTTTAAAGGCTTTCATTTAATCCCTCTGTTTTAAAGAGTGTTTCTCTCAACAGATTTACCGTCGGTATGATTTATGTATTCCAGTCGTGTGAAGTGTTTTTACAAGATGTCTGGCTGTGCTGGATCTGATCTCCAAAGGGTGCAGTGCTTTATTCCTCGCACATACAAACACACAAAGCCTTTGATCCCCGTGTCATCGACTCTATCTGTATCCATGTGTGAAGCCGAACAGCTGATCTCTACCCATCACAGGAACATGAAACTATAACTTCCAACATGACATGAACATTTAAAGGGGGGTGGGGATCTCGCGAGTTCTTTCATCTAGCCTCATATGATACAAATGATTTCAACCCGTTGATTGTTTTTGCATTGAAACCATTTTACGAGGCTCATGACTCCATCTCGGTTCCTCGACGGTGAACAGTATCCCTGGTGGGTGAATGTTGTTTGCGCGAAATAAGAAGCGAGGAGATGCAGTTGAATTGCCTAAAGAAGTAGAAAGACAGTCGAGTCTTAAGTGTCTCCCCGATGATCAATTAAGTTGGATCCAAATCAATACGTGAGCAAGAAAAATACATCCACGAGCCTTTTTTTTAATTTTAAGAGATTGTGAATGACGGCGAAGGATTACGTATTGAACTGAAGGTTTGTCATAGTAAAATAAATGAAGAAGCCTCTCCTGACTCACACGGTAGCGAAGAGACAGAATTGTGCTTCTTCGTCATGTGTTTCCAGGCTGCATTGATATTCATAGCATATTGACATTTGAATAATAATGTCAATAACATTATCTTCTCATATGCTTATTAGTGTTTGTCCACATCGATTTAACCAAATTAAGGCGGCAAATTTAAAAAAAGGCCTTCCATTAACATTTTCGCTGTAGCAGAAGAGTTCAGATTGCAGTACGGGCCGTCATTCACTGTAGGGAAAGTACAAAACTAAAAACATTCATGCAAATGTCGGCATATTTTCTAATTCGTCCACAAAGTGAATTCCTGACATATACGCGTGGATACGGAAAACGGTTGCGATTGCTCGGATTTGTCCCAGGAAATTGCTTTTGGGTGTGACAGTGCATCCCATCTCCGATAAAGACCTCCGCCGATTACAGCGTGAACTTTAAATCTTCTCCAGTTTGATTGGTTAATTAGTTATAGGATGCAACAAGAGCATTGATGTTATATACGATCGGTGACCCGACTCTTTCATTTAAAAAAAACGAACCCTGAATCACAGCCTTTCGGTCTATCAGTAAGCATCAGGTCGCGGTTTCGTACAGCCCCTGAACACAACGCATTTCTGTAACGCCGTGTTCTGTGTCTCCTCTGTCTCCTTGATTGTTTCATTCCCTTCACCTGCCCTCAGCCACTCCTGTTCCTCTGATTGTTTAATGCCCTACACCTGCTCTCAGCCACTCTCGTCTCGTTAGTGTCTGATGCTGTACACCTGTGTTTCCCCTATATATTGTGCCTGTCTTTCCCTTGTCTCCTGTTGGTTTGTTGTCTTTAGTTCTGTCTTCCTTGGTCTTCTTGTGCCTTGTCGTTGTACCGGCCTGTCTTTGTAACTATTGCCGACCTGAGTTTTTGTTTGGAACCTTTTGCCTCAGTAAAGAGTTTTTGTTAGTCACCTTGAGTCCTGTCCTCTTCCTCTGCGCATGAGCTCTTGCCCCTCGCGAACCATGACAATTTAATTTCTATCCACGCTGCTGCTGCCGTGTTTAAGTCAACTGTGAACCCTTAATGAATGGTGTCAGTTGTTTTTTGAGAATCAAGGTATCAAAGAGAAATTGTGATTTTTGGTAGGCCTATCATCCGTGTCACAAAATACGTACGTGCAATCGGATACAATTACCAGCTGGGGGCTGCAGTCAAACGCACTTAGCGAGGCTAACGTCGTGCAGAAGCTAATCAGTGTTTCTCTGATTCCGACGTCGAAGCCGAGCAACCGACGGTAGAGAGAGAGAAACAATCACGGGAAACGGGAACAGGAGGCAGTAGGTGTTGCACCCACTGCCGTGATTACGGTTCAGGGTGCAGACTCCGTGCGCTGGGATTGATGCACGTTGCTGCGTCCTGCTGCTTTCGGCCACGGAAATCCAACATGAGAAGAGTTGTGCTTTTCTTTTAGAAGGCAACGCGTTATGAATGGCAAGCACTGCAAGGACCTGCAGCAACATAAGCTGTTGAGAGAGAGAGAAAAAGCAATTTCTACCTTGAACTAAACCTCCCGGGCTGTGTGCTGAATTAGGGATATAGAATTTAGAAATGATTCCCCATGTTTGGCATCGCTGGGCTTTTACCAAAAGAGTCTAAATGTGACGGGGATGAAGTGATATTAAAAAGGCAGGCAATGCTTTGGAGACAGAGTAGCTGGTTGCCCATGACTCCCAAACTGGAATAAATGACTAATGGAGAGTACCAGCAGTGTTCAACATGTGGTCAATGTGAACTCAATCAACTGGCTAGATACGTAAGTTAAGTGTGTGTCACATGTGGAACATAAGTAGGTTACGTAAGTCAACATACGTAATGTTGTGGGACTTGCGCAGTGTGGCTGTAAGTCCTGTATGTGTTTGCAAAATAGAAAAGAAAGTCACGTTTCAGGACTCTCCTAAGTGAAAGTCCCGTGTTTTATTGAGCCATCCATCAACCGCGACTCTTTACTCTACCTCACCTCACTTCTTCCTTTGCTCCCCTCAAAACCACTACGGCCACCAGATTGACCGCTGCGGAGGGTGGGGGGGCTTGACATGCATGCAATACAAGCAGATGCCAATTCTTACACGGATTTGATTTTTGCGATCCATCCTGATGACGTAAAACATGTCCTTTCATACCTTAAATGACCAATTGGATGTCAATCAGATTGCCCCGAACATAGATCTATTTAAGTAATATTGTAGTATTGAAAGAACAATTGAAAACAATAACTGCAATAAACATTCTGCTTTACTTCTTGAATCTCATTCTGATAACATTATGTTTAATATTTAGCTCCAGTAAAACCAGTTAGGAGTGGTTACTGTATGTATGTGTTCGTCGATGTTCTGTACATCATGTGTGTGTTTGTGTGTTTGTGTGTTTGTTGGCTGGTGTTCAGTGTGTGTGTGTGTGTGTGTGTGGTGGCTGGGCTCAGCGTCCATCATTGTGTTTCTGTAGGTGGGTGTTTTTTCTTGTTTGTTTGCCTTCTCCTGTATTTGAAATATATCTTATATTTTATTCTCTAGACACACACGGCTTCTCGTTGTATATTTAGAATTCAATATGAAGCACATTGGCTTTACCGGTTATGACATATGTTATAGAAATGAAAATGCACGTGTTGTTACATCTGAGTGTTGGGTTCATTCACACGTGACTAACTTGTGGACCCAATGCATCTTAAACCCTCGACAAATTGGTTTGACTGGCCAAATAAATATCCCACAATGCATCACAGCATCTTTGGTGCATGTACACTCGTTTTTTATGAATGCGGTTAACCCTGCTAGATGAACAACCACCCAAGACACATGCAAATACCCACCATATGAGCTGTTTGATGACACTACTCCAAACATCGGTGGACATGTACACCTTTGCAAAGTCGGTTCATGTCTTCCCAAACAATTTGGGGGAACCGAGAGGTGCAGAATAATTGTTCGAAAAATAAACTGTGAAGAGCGGCAGCAGCTTGCTCAGTGTTCACTCAGTCTACTCTTGGCTGTGGACCTGCTCTCTCCTCCAGCCCAGCGGCTCAGGGGCCTCCAACCAGAGCCTGGCGGTGGCCAGATTGTCAGGACCAAAGGATCATGGGAGGCCAACGGGGACAATCTCACAAGTGGCAGAGGTGACATCTGTAAAGTGTCATAATGAGATATTTTAATGTGCCAACGAGGTCCCCGAGAAGCTCAGTGAGTGATGCCCACAGCTGGTCATTATCTGCTCCAGTCGCTGCAGAATCATAAACAGCTCTTCAAGAAGAAAAAAAAGGCCCTCAAATCTCATTCAGGTGGTCTTCAGCTAACGCTTGATGGTTAGCTGAACCCCCCCCCCCCCCATTTATTCATGTTAGGGACTTGGCTACTTCAAGGCCTACGATGTGACGACTGCTTGAGAGAACGTGTGCTTTATTCACAAGGACTTTTACGATGCGCCTGGTGATGCCGCGGCTGACCTGACACGGCTGCACAGACACAGCCTTGAGGTCCTTATAAAACGCAGCCAGCACATCTGTATCATTACAGATCGAACAGCTCCTCTCTGCATGCACCTCTGGTCATCAGTCACGATGGAGTGACTTTATCTCCCCGGTGCCAAGGATAACAACGCCAGGGAGACATCGGATGGTGACCCCACGGGCTGATGAGGGCAAAGACTCAAACTAAATGAAAAAAACATTGAGAAAAAAAAATTACGTGCGAGTGTGTGCGTGCGAGAGAGAGAGAGACAAAAGAAGTGAAGGGGCGAGTGACAGAGTGATGGAGGAACTACTATTAAAGGTAATGAATGTCACTGTCATTCCCGCTGTATGATCCAGGTGCCTTTGCCAATTATCATGACAGCCAGAGGTCTGGTCGCTCTCTCCTTCCCACTGGGGGGGGGGGGGGGGGGGAGAAGCTCCGTTCCAGTGCCAGGCGCTGGCCTTGTTCCAGGATTCACCGGGGACAATGGCTCCAACCAGAGATCATCACTTTGGAGATAAAGAGCGGCGGCTTCTACACACCTAGAGGAGCAGAGATCAAGGCGGCGCTTGATGGCGGACGGGGACTGTGATGCTCATCCACTTGTGCAGCAGACCTCCCCGGTGTTTCGGACTAATAGAGTCCTCTTTCGTCGGAGACAAAGCTTTTCCGAGTAATTAACTGAATAAGGCCGTAACTATGGACACATTTCACTAATTAGAACATGATCAATCCCGTGTAATTTGGTGGAATGTTTTCCACACAGAGTGCTAATTGCACCCAATATATCCACAAACGTCTGGCCTCGCAACAATTAAAATGATGGTAGATTAATACACCTATGCATCAACGCACTGATGAATGTTCTGAGCCTCGGGCCCTGAAAATAAATAAATGATTACGGTTTCACAACACTTCACAAAATGAATCTCCAGAGTGCTGTTTCACCTCGATCATGTAATAAATTGGACTCCTAATAAAGCGTGGAGGATGTGGACAGCATATGGAATCTAATTTGTAATCACAATACAAAGTAAGGGAGAGCAGGGTTGGGTAATTGTTTAAATCCTGACTGCAGTTACTCAAGATCGCCAGTAGGCGTCCGGCTGTCCAGTAGTGGGAGGTTAGTCCCAAGCTTACCTGGTAACCATTAAAACCACTAACCCAACACTGGTACCCCATTAGCACTAAAGTTAACCCAATATAGTGTCCATGCATTACTAAACCCACGCTGTCAAGGTCACAACAATACAAATAGATATTAGAGAGGAAATTATAAACTAGTTTTCACTAGTTTCAAGCAGCTTATACTACATCATTAAAACGACTGACAAGATGTGTTTGAAATCAAAACAAAAAAAGGATTTCTAAAAAAAATATTCATTGCAATTGTGCGTTTTAATCAATAAAAAACACTATCGATAACTTAATTTACATAACATTTGATGGATCACTGACTTTGGAGTGGTTAAAAAGATTTTTGGGGCCAGCCTTCAGCATTGTAAACCACCAAACAACAAAGCGTATCTGCCGGTATGGATCATCAATGATCGGCAATTAATATCGGTATCTAAAAGTTTTATTTGCTGCCTTTTTTCTCCCCGTCGATCTGATCCGAACCGTGAGCTTTGTGATCCGTCGCACCACTTGTAATGATCCAGTTTCCAGAGCTGCTCTTCAGCTACTGAAGCCAATGGTAATGTTATCATGTTATAATGTCAGCGTCATGGACTAAAAGGATGAGCAGCCACACACCTCTGAACGCTGCAGGTCTCAGAGCTTTATGATGATGAGCTCAAAACAATCCTATGATTAACTGGGAGACTCCATCAGCTCAAACTGCCAGCTGTGAGCTACCCGCCTCAAACCAATGTGGGCCAATCACCAACAGCAGCTCTATTATAATATGTCTTCCACAAGAATCTGAGTATTTGATTGCACCAAGGATTTTTATCAGAAAGAATACATCTTGTGCTGCCTTCCTCCATGGTCTCTCTCTTATTTATACATTTTTCACATCAGTTTTCACATTCGAAAAATCCAACAGTTTAACTCTAGTGGGGCAGATAATAGGATAATCGTGCAAATGTTGATACAAGCATGACAATTGGTGGAGTTGTTTTTTTGTTATTTTATGAAGAAAACCAATTTTTGGAGACCCAATTGCCGGTGGCGGCCATCTTGAAAAATAGAAAAATAGCCGCCATCTTGGATTTTGGAATGGCCAATCGGGCAGATTTGACCAAATACCTCTGGAGAACAACTCCACCAAATGTCATGCTTGGATCATAATTTGCACAATTCTTAGTAAAACATGCTTTTATCTGCCCCACTACTCGCAGTTATTAGGATTTTTACATCAGCGGTTTAGTTGTCAATTCATCATATTATTTTTACTCAAAAGTAGTGTTTAATTTATTATGATTCATTCTCCAGTTATGGTAATATAGGTGTGACGAACGCTAACGATACATTTGCCTTAATCTGCTGTCGCTAATGTTAATGTCAAAATCAATTTGATTGAGCGTCCTTAAAATTTCTCTATAAGCACACATTAGTATTTTTTCCTTTTTTTGTGTGCAGAAAATACCACAATTTTATGGATCATTGGAAGGCCGCGAAGAAGTATTGGAGATTTATAGTCCATATATATAAATGTATTTATTTGTTTTGGACTGTCCAAGTCGAGCTCAAGCTCCGGGACAGGAGGAGGAGCAGTGAAGCGTCAGTCTCGGCTTTCGCTGCCTTCTTTCTGGACAATTTCAACTGAGTTTGGTGGTAAAATCTCAGCTTTGCTCTATAAACAGTCTGTTTGAGATGGAACTGGATCCCTTGGTGACCATCGCCATGCAAGAACTTAATTTTTTAGTGCTTCAGTGTTCTACAAAACCAGGAGGGCTAAATAATGCAGTACACAAACCCTTATTGGAGGGCAAAAAGAAAAGGGGGAAATCATTGTAGAAGGAATATATCTTTACTTAAATAATAAAAAGGAACGAGACAAATAGTCAGAACGTGTCCCTCGGGCGTTGACCTTTAGCATGTAGCTTAAAAATGATTGAGGCGGAACTCAAAAATACACGACTTCTATGGGCGAATGGTAACCGAAGTTTTGGATGTTAATTAGTCTGAAAAGCGCACATCCAGAGCAAATAAGTGGCCGAGGAAAATTATCATTTAAATCGTCTTTTCATTGCTAATGGATGAGTCCGAAATCCTCCTGATGCGACTCTGTGATGTGCTGCCATTCTGCTGAGATGCGAGGCCGGCGTGTCAGCCAGACCGCCCGCGGATCCCCGCTGTGTCCATCTGTGTGACCGTCCTGCAGCGATCCATAAGGGGCCCGCTGACAGCAGAAAGGGGCCGATTGCTCGCGGCCAAAACATGTGGTCAACGGATAAATGAGGACGCGCTGCACCAAAAGGAGAGCGATGCTCAAAGCCCCAGTGCCCCGAGTTAAAAAGTAAATAACACGAGATGAGCAAGGTCAAGACGTACGAGAAGCTATGAACACGGTGTGTTGGGGTGTGTGTTTTAAAGAGGGGTCGGATTTTAAAACCTATGAATAAAAAACAAGCGGCGAGGAGAAAAAAGGCAGAAAATGTATCCGCAACCATTTTGATAACATAACAGTGTGAGAATGTGTCGGAATTGTCTTTCTAATATTATTTTGAATGAATTATTTAAAGATTCTTTAGGTTGAACAAATCACTTTGGGTCCACGTCACTTTCTGTAGATTAAACCATCAATCCAAAAACAAGAAGATGAATCCATAGGAATAGTTGCAGCCCCAGTATAGACCATTTCAGGGAGAGATAAATGGATCCACACATACTTGTTCTGGTAAAGTCCAATTTCATACTCTGAATATCAACGTGACCTCACGATCAAAGCATGCATTTAGCATTCCCATACTTTAAATAGATATATGAAATATTGGGTCACACACACGGCAAAACATTATTTACCCCGCCCGATTCTCAGCGACCCAATATTCATTTTCTTCATCTGTTTAAAATATCAATGTCTGGTAAATGTGGTGGAAGCCGTCCTCCGGATGTCTCCTCTCTGATAAATCTACCGAACCCGTTGGTGGCGTCGCCTTCGGTCCCCGGGTTCTCACTCCGGTCTTTACAGGCAATTTATAACAAGCGGCGAGTGAGCACGGTTCACGGCGTCATTAGGAAGCTCACAGCCAACACACCGCTAATACATGGATCACCTTCAGCTCGGCACACACACACACACACACACACACGCGCGCACACACGCGCGCACACGCGCGCACACGCACACACACACACACCAGAACGCGTTTCCTTCTCACGGCGACACGCACCGTCCGCCATCATCATTACTTTGACTGGTTTATGTATCTTTGAGATCAGTAAACATCAGCGGGAGCTATTGATGGATTCTTGTAATCTCTACCTCCTGAACTCGGAGGTCCAATCGAAGTGTTCCGCTGGTGGAGCGTCTTCACGTTCAGGTTCACAAATTGTTTGCGGGTTGTTTTGCATGCTGTCTCATCCCTAGCGCTATCTCTATTTTCTGAATAGTGTACATCAGCTGAATTTCTAAATTCTTATTTCAGAAGAGGCAGAAAAAAACAAGAAGAAGCTAGTTGGGCGTCAATGAATAATTAAAAATAACTTTCTAGGAGTGCCGGCGATGATTCAATATGATAATGTATCGAGATTTTGTCTAAATTGATAATAACAAGTGGAGGTTCACTCAGATTTTTTTTAAATCAGATAATTTTGCACTAAAAGTACTTTTTATTTGTCAAGTAGTTAATATACACAAGTAAATAAACTTTTCCAGAAATATTAGCTGTATCGTGATAGATATATATATATATCCATATATATATATATACAGTATATATGGATATATATACATATATAAATGTATATATATACATACTGTATATATATATGGTTATTGAGATATGAAATTACATCGCACAGTCCTAGTTTTTAGTCAAAAATCAATGTACTCAATGTATATGTTTAAATTTCTTTGTTTTGTCATTTATTTCATGAATATTACTATTATTATTATTATTACTACAATCACTTTATGTTGGATAAGAGAGAAACATACTTTCAGATCTTCTGTATGTTTGTACAAATCAAAGAAGTGACAGTAAAGATGACTGACTTTTTGTACATTCCACGCTACAGAGATGCATGGTGGTCCATGAGACAACAACAACAACAGAAACATATGGAAACACAACACTCATTCAGATTAGAGCACAAGTATGATATTGTTAGGTCATGAAAAAAACAGGTCGTCGATGAACATTTAGTTTTAGTGGAACTCTGGATCCTAAACTGTCCGTCCTCAGTATTCTCTCGCCGTCCGGCCCGTTCCACCTGAAACAGAACACGAGCTCTTCAGCACCAGACAGGAATCAGCACAGACCCGACGCGGAGACGGACCCAAACATGTCCGAAGTGCTGCTTCTTTCTGCCTCTGAGTGCTCAGTAATAGAATAAAAGCCTGAGACAGACAGCGACGGTGCTTTACAGGTTTTTAAAGAGATAAAAGCAGAGGTCTTTCTCCAATAACACATTTACTCAAGTGGAAAAACTGCGGATATACACTTTTTAGACAGAAAATATAGAGAATTTATAGAGATAGATTCGGCAACAGTTCAATCACTACTTTGGTTTGATTCCTTTCCGTCAACTTTCTCTAGTTTGGCGTTGTACTCCACCGCCGCGCCCACGCCAGCGCTATCTTTTGTCCGCTGGGCTTCTCCCACTCGATAGCCGGCCAGCTCGAGGAGACTTAACTGGCTGCAGGAAACGTTGTCGTTTTTTTAGGCTGAGTTGGCTTCCAAGGGGGATTAAAATCAGATACTTGGCATTTGATTGGATTGTGGAGGAAAAGTGGGCGGTCTTTGAATCTATCGCGATATGAATCGCAAATCTATTGACGGATGGACGTCATGATATTTTTGATTTGTACCAGCTTATTCTTTTGCATGCAGTCAAATCGATTAGATTTTAATATAAAAACACAAAGAAATTGCTTGTTTTTTATTGAAGGTGCACAGTACAACGTGATGAGATCTATAAGGGTACACAAGGCATTCTTTTATTTTATTTTATCTCTGCTTTAACGGCTTGGATGATTTACGTGTGTGTGCGCTCATGCACACGTAAATCTGAGTGTTGGGGAAGCAGGTATGAGTCGTGTACTCTGCCAAGTCCGTCTGGATTCGTCCCTGCCGCTGTCCGGAGTAATCACTTCTCCCGAGAGTCGCCTCTGATGTCCGCCCGTCATAGGAAGCGTGCGACGTGCCCAGAGATGGGTGTGAAATCGGCTTGGTATAGGTGAGAGGGGGTATTCAGCTAATCTGTGTGTGTGTGTGTGTGGGGGGGGGGGGGGGTTGTTTTTGATGAGCGGACAAAGCCATTCAAACGTTTGGCCCGCTGTGCGGCACTTCATCTCAATTTATCGAAGCAATTAGGTTGTTTTCATTTATTTTCTTCTCTTTTATGTAACCACAACAGTTTAAAAAAAGAAGTGAAAATTATGCCCCGGCACAATTAATAGCAGAATCGCTCCAGCGACTGTGATCAAGTGTCTTATTAGGCCGTTTCTAAATGAGCTAAGTGGGACTTTTTTTTCCCTCCTTCTTTTCATGTCCAGTTCACTTTTAATGATCGACTCAAAAATTTCATTTGGCACGTCATGCAGCAACGATTATGTTGAAGAGAGATATGAGCCGCTCTCGATCTGGAGATACGCAACCTTACAAGTGCAGTGACCCCACCGCATTTCTCTCTGGGGTGAAAACAAATAAAACTCTCGGATACCGATTCCTTTCATTACCGTAATCCTAATTCTCATCAGGGGTCCGCGTACCGCCCTGCCCGTGAACAAAGGCCTCCGTTATCTAAAGACAGGTGTGCGTGCGCTCATGCACACGTAAATCATCCAATCCGTTAAAGCAGAGATAAAATAAAATAAAAGAATGCCTTGTGTACCCTTATAGATCACATCACGTTGTACTGTGCACCTTCAATAAAAAACAAGCAATTTCTATGTGTTTATATATTAAAATCTAATCGATTTGACTGCCTGCAAAAGAATAAGCTGGTACAAACCAAAAATATCATGACGTCCATCCGTCAATAGATTTGCGATTCATATCGCGATAGATTCTAAGCCCGCCCACTTTTGCTCCACGATCCAATCAAATGCCAAGTATCTGATTTTAATCCCCCTTGGAAGTGTTCGCCTCTCAAATATTCTGCATCACCCGAGTGTACGCAGAGTGAAGAAGCTCTGACTCTGACCCGGTAGAGAACACAGTGTGAGCACACTGTCAGTCATGTCCCTCCCTCCCTCTTCCTCCCTCTTCCTCCCTCAGGCGAGTTCCCATCTCGGGGAGGAGACGAGGAGTTCCTCTATGCAAACGAGAGCGCATGAGTAGCTGCTGCTCCTCCACAGGCTCACTCTCATTACCTCACACATCACGGAAGAGGAGGAGTGCATGTGACACAAAAAGAAGACGAGTCAAAGAGCAAGTCACCGCTGAGTACCTCCTGTTGCATGTTGGCAGCAGGGTCTCTCTCTCTCTCTCTCTCTCTCCCTCTCTCTCTCCCCCTCTCTCTCCCCCTCTCTGAACTGAAGCCAGGGTCCTCCTGGGCTTGCTCTATTGTGCCGGCAGGAAAATTGCCAATCCCGGGCTCCTCTGATTGAACACCGAAAGCCGGAGTTTTATAAAGGAGCTGATTTGCTATTCATTACCTCTCACTCACTCGTTTTCTTTCTCCCACACTCTTCCGCTTTTCCACCGTGCGCACTGTGCCACACTCCAACTTCCTTTTCTTGGTCTTCTTCTCCAGCTCTCTTGATACTGTGTTCACCCTTTCCTTCTCTTCTGATCCCCCCCCCCCCCTTTGGAGACTCCCATGGTTAGGGGTGGGATAATGTGGCTTTCTCCGTTTTTCCAGCGCTGCGTGTGTGAAATCACTGTTGGCTCGTCTGTCGATACGGCAAATAGTGTAATTACCTCCTGGTTTACCCAAGGACCAGCACACACCTGCCTCGATTATCAAGTGGAGGCTGTGTTTGGGATATGCGGGTGGGGTGGGGGGGGCCTCGATCGGGTCTGGATGTGAAAGAAGGAAATGAAGCGACACAGATAAATAAATCGAGAGAAAAACCCAGGCGGAGAACAAACAAAGCCGCCCCCCCCCCCGACCCCGACGCTTTGTTTGACTGACATCGCCTCAAATAGCTGCGGCGTTGACGACATTTTTCGGTTTTCACTGACAGGATTAAGATCAGTCCTTGTGATCCAACTGATCCTTGAATTGAACATTTAATATATATATATATAAATATATATATCTATCTCCCAATTATCGAACATTGCGTGTCGGTTTAGGCCAAGCATGAAAAAAAGGATAAGCCAGAATGAGAAATCGATGGACGGATGAACAAGATATCGTCCGAGCAGTAAATCTGGGATTACTGCGGTATCAAGTCATACATCGGAGCAAAATAAAGCTCCTCAAATTCAGAAATATTATGGTTTTTTGATCGCCCATTCGTGGAGAGGATTCGATGCTGAGCGGGAATCGGTAACGATGGAGAAACTGACCACACGGGACAAAAAGTCTTTTATTTATTTATTCAGGCTTCATCACAAATCGATGGAGGGATGAACAAGATATAGTCCAAGCAGTACATCTGGGATTACTGCGGTATCAAGTCATACCTCGTCGCAAAATAAAGCTCCTTAAAACACAAAAAACAAATCCAGAAACATTTCGGTCTTTTGATCGCCCATTCGTGGAGAGGACTCGGTGACGAGCTGTGAATCAGCAACGATGGAGAAACTTACCAGACGAGACAAAAGGAAGTCATTTTTTTTTTGTCTTCAGGCTTCATCACAACAGGGAAACCGACGTGAGCGTCTTCATGAAATATGTGCTGCTCGAGGCTATTGACGTTCCGCGGAGTGACCCGTTACCATGGCAGCCAGCCACCAGCTTCAGTCGGCGTCCCCCCGAGCGTATCGTCTCGGCTCTTAAGGCCCAGACGCGCCGGATCGACATCAAAGCGCCCGCCGCTGACTGAGGCGTCGCCTCCCGTCTCCTGTGTCCTCGGCCAAAAGGTTGCACACTTTGTACGCCTTTTAAAATGCCGGCGTGCCGGGGCCTTATCCTCCAGGAAACTGTGCTTTCCCCCTCATGTGTGGTGAGAAATCCCCGTTGCTATGTTGAGGTTTAACACCAGGATGTGCAGTTGTCTCTGGAACTTCCCTCTCTATGCTTCAATCAGTCGCCCCCCCCCCATCTTATTTTATCTCCCATGTCCACATAAATGGTACTGGAGATTCATTCAGACTGACGGATTGACTTTCAACTGGCCGCCTTGGGTTGCTCATCGCTCTTCGGTAAAGCCTCAGGGCCTCAAGTTCCCCCTGAACAGTGTCCAGAGCACCGAGAGCCTCGGCACCGCGTGTCCACCTGAAGCCGAAAACAGATGGAGTCACAGTCAGAGCGGAGATGAATGTCTCTGTCGGTTTCCTACACTTTCAAGTGAAGTGATGGGGGGGGGGGGGGGTTGTTTTGTGCCGTTTAGGTTGCAGCGTGATGAGGAAGGAAACATGGCGACAGTGTACATCCTCCCCTCCGCCATCACCAGCCAGGAAGCAAAGTTAACACTCTTTAACACTGCAGTGGAATTTATATCATTTTTTACAGCACATATTTATTAAATGTGCAAAGAAGATAGCTTTTAATTCGCGCAAAAGATGGGAAGACAAGACAAGTGGGCACATTTCCCTTTTTTTTATTGCCAATTTGGATTGGGACCGAAGAAGAAGAAGAAGAAGATTGAATATGGCAAACTTTATATTTGATGGAAATCTCTTCATGAACCCGTTTTGTGAAATGCTATTCATGACTTGTTTCTCTGACTCAAACCTAACCATCGATGCAAAGGTCTCACATTTAAACACCAGCAGACTCACTCCTGACTCATGTCTGCTTCCCCTTACCTGCCTTCCCTTGCTCTGGAGTCCACACTCCACTGGGCAAGGACATCTTGTAAGGAATCCACTCCATCCTCAGGTCATTATGGTCCTTGTCTAATAGGCTGTATGCACGCAGTGGAACGTGAGAACTACATATATGTGTCGCAGTGTGAATGTATTATGTGTCATATTTCTTGATTAGAGATGACAGCTGAAGACTCTTAACGGGGAGAGAGGGGTATGACGTGCAACAAAGGTTTCTGTGTCTTGTGTCCTGTTTTATTTTGAAGTCCCCGTCTCTCGCGTTCTCTGTTTCCCTGCACTTCCTGTCCCTGTGATTGTCTCTGATTGTTTCCACCTGTGTCCAATCAGCTGCCCCCTTCCCTGTGTATTTAAACCCTCTGTGTTCCATTCCCTAGGGTGGGTTATCGGCTCTCCTCCACCCACCCACCCTCCCTCCCGCCCTCCCTCCCTCCCTCCCGCCCTCCCTCCCTTGATCCTCCCACTTTCTGGAGGATGCATCAGAGGAGACTTGTGCGTACTCTGGCCAGCATATATCCCAGAATGCATTTCACCAGCAACCGGAAACAGTAGCGGAGGAGAAAATAAACTACTGACAGTTGACTTTTTATAAATACTACTGTTGTTGAGTCACGGAATGTAATTTTAGGATGTTTTGTTTCTTTGACTGTAAAAAATAATTTACAGTGAATAATTAGAGTAAACTCAGGAGCAAGAACAGCTGATGTGGTGACGTCAATCGCAGAAAGACCGTCCTCCCGTTCTCCGTCCTCCCGTTCTCCGGAGTCTGGACTCCCAAGACCAGACTCCCAAGTCCAGACTCCAAAAGAACACAAGTCTGTGCTCGTGTACTTTGAATTGAGAAACGCCGATTGTTTGAACCTGTGTCCAATCAGCTGCCCCTTCCCTGTGTATTTAAACCCTGTGTGTCTCATCCCGAGTGAGTGTCGGGTTGTAGTGTTTACATTGTGCGTTGTTGACCTGTTATTTTGTAAAGAAGATTAAAGTTTCTGTTGGGCGTTGTCGGCGTCTGGGTCCTCTCTCTCTCTCTCTCTCTCTCTCCGGCTTCAACAGTTGTGACAATTTGAGGTTATCTGTCATGCACTGAATATATCTTACAATAAAAACACACTTTAAAAAATCTATAAAGATGTTATAAACTAAAACTAAAGCAGTTACACTAGTGGCTCATATGAACATGCTCTTCTATTTCTACTGTTTCCTCTCTGGCCAGGAGAGCATGTGTAGCTCCGAAAGAGGCAAAGCACAGATGAAAGATCCTCCAGCTGTAAACCTTCCTCCTTCGAAAAGGTTAAGTAAAAGATGTAACTCGGGAAGTTCGAGCTCATTCTCTCTCCGGCATTATTAAATGAACCTGTCATCGTGCTAAACTTTGAAACAAGGGTTTTTTTTTTTTTTTTTCCATCGATCCAGCGCGCGGGTAGAGATCGAGACGATCGGCGAACCACAACAGCAGCAGAGCCGCTTACGGGAGGGACGGCGAAAACATCGAGGGAAGGCGGCGGCGGTGAACAGACTGAGTTTTCAAGCCACGTCACCTCTGCCCAGCATCCTTCTTGCTAACGTCCAGTTTTAGGCAAGGGAGATTCAGGACGGGGGACATGGATTGGATAACATCTTTGTCTCACTGAAACTTAGCTGACTGGCGGTGCCGGATCGTCATATGTCCAACGAGTCCTTCTTTGTTTTTTCCAGACAGACGGAAGAGTCTGGTAAAATCTAAGGGTGAGAGGTCTGCTTCGCAGCGAAAAACATGTGGTGCGATCCCAAGAACATTAAGACTCTTTGTTCGTTTCTGCCGAACCTGGAACATCTGGCGATCTCATGCCGTCCATTCTACCTTCCATCGGTCTCAACACCCATCACACCATCATCACACGGACCTACATTTCCACCGCGACAGCGGACACGGCGTCGACCGACCGTTGTGTTATGTCGGCATCAGGTGTCCGAATCTGGCTGAGCAAGGCTGCAAAGCAAAACTAAAAAGGGCAAACCTAAAAAAAGTCATGCCGAACGTGGACCACACCTTTACCAATTGGAAAGAGACGTTTCTGGGCCCCTCCAGATCGCCATAGGCTGTCTCTGATGTCTCTCTTCTCTCCCTCCGTTTCAAACCAAATTTACCGCCATCGGCGTATAAACAGAATAAAAAGGAGCAGTCTGGAAGCGGTAGTGGCGAGGAGCATGTCTCGGTGGTCTGACCAATCATGGGCTGAGGGGACAGAATCTAGTCCATAGGACTGGAGTTCAATCCACCAGTGCAGTGTTTATGGCGTCCAGTTCTTGAGTAGAGTAGCAATAACGGCCATGCATGTGGACGGTCTAAAACCTAAAAGTTAGGGTCTTTTCAATCAAAAGCAATCAAGTTGATAGGTTGAAGCTGAGATGCCGTGAGCGTCCTGCTCCGGCTATAAGTCGGTGGCGGCGACGAATGGACTGAGTACAACAAGGCTGTCTAGAAGGAACTGACGAGGAGGGGTGTGAAAAGAAGGAAAGGAGCGGAGACAGGGGCGCCTATGGCAGATGGACTGGACTATTTACGGCTATGGCAAGCGGACCTCACAAGATACAAGCTACCAAGCAGACCCCGGTGACGCATGAGTGCGGACACCTGAACTCATTTTATGCACGGTTTTTATGCAGCATTGACAGTAGCAACAACAGCGCTACAAACAACGACGATACCGAGTTAGAGGCCTACGAGCTGGGTCTCTGGAACCACACACACTGACAGTGTCTCTGCACAGTGGAGGAGGGTGAACACCAGTGAAAGGCACAGGAAGATGCAGGTCCAGATGGCACATTGAAGACCTGTGCTAACCAGCTAGCAGTGTGCCAGCAAGCTCACAACATTCAACACCACAGTCTGTCCTCTGGTCCCCGCCTGCTTCAAGAGATCCACTTGTCCACTATTGTCCCTGTGCTTCAGAATGCTATGAATGAATGACCGGTGGCCCGGCCCTCGGTGGTGGTCCTCGGTGGTCATGAAAAGCTTGAGAAAGATAAAGGACTTCCTCCTCCCCTTCCTCCCTTCCTCCGCTGACCAGTTTGCTATCGCCCAAACAACGGATGATGGATGAGTCTCCCAGGTACACACACACACCTCCTCTCTCTGGACAGCCAGGGGGGGCTATGTGAGACTACTGTTCATTGATTATAGTTCAGCACTTCTGACCGCCAGGCCACAGGTGGTCAGGGTGGGCAGACACACCTCAAATCCCTCACCATCCCCCCCAGTCCTCTCCCCCTACCCTACTCCTCTCCACACACATGACTGTGTGGCCAGGTTAAAGAGGCAGGCGCCTCTACCACCTTTTAATCCCAGAGAGAGGATCCTTCCTTCTACTCTGGAGAGCTGTAGAGAGCGTCCTGACAGGCAGAGAGTTGTGCGTTTCATGAACACCACTCCCCTCCCCCTGCAGGCAGGGTGCAGACAGGAGTGCAGAACCCAGAGCCGCAGATCATGAGGATCCTCACCACCCCAACCAACCACTGTTTCAGCTGGCGGTGGTCAGGCGCGCCTCCGTGTAGTCGCTTGCAAGAACAGAGACTGAGACGGAGTTTAACTCCGACACCCACCCCCCCCACATAGACACACAACTGCCCCTCTTAGGCACACACACACACACACACACACACACTTACTGTAAATATTGTGTTATTTTTTATTTGTGTTGTTGCCCTTGTTGCATTCCTGCTGAGCATTGCCACTTTCATTTCACTGCACACCCTGTGTGTGTATGTGACAAATAAAACATCTTGAATCTTGAATCTTGAATCGGGTCCTATTACTGACCAAACCACCAGTTCCCTCCCCAAATGTCAGCGCTGATCACTCGGAGCCGGGAGCGGACTGAACCCATAATTCAGGCTGGGAATTCGACTCACTCCGCAGGCCAACCTTATTTGTTGATGGAACACAGCGACTGTCCAATCACCTGTGTCCACAGTTCTACTTTTCGTGTGTGCAGTGAAACTGAACATGAGCTTCAACAATCTAAGGACAATGGAAACCTTTTATTGACCCGTGTCCGTAAAGCAAACAGCACGGACGTGACTGTGTGTGTGTGTGTGTGTGTGTGTACCAATACACTGAGATTGCATTTAAAATCTGCTTTCGGGTCTCCTCAACCTCATCGGGAAAAAGCAAAACGGCACAACGGGCGCGTGACCTGCGAACGAAGGCACGAGCCTTCGGTGTGGATTCCGTGAGGTCCGTCGGCTCGGTCCCTGGTCGAGTTGTCCGCCAGGCCTCCCAGTGAAGAGTCTTTTTGAAAGGTATGTTCTAAATATGTTGTAGATCGATAATTCACCGACAGTAACTGCTACTGTCCAGTTTCTCCTCTAATCCTCATCAAACTCCCTCCGAAAGGTCCTTTATAGGAGCGTGGAAGATTTCTCGAAGACGTATTTAATCCAACCCGAATATCTCATACTCCAATCCTATTCATGAGGGCTCTGTTAAAGCCTACTTTTACAACATTATTGATCAAAGTGTTGAACAAACTGCTTTCAGTCGCCGATGACGGAAAGTCCTTTGTTCCCTTTACACCGTGGTGCAACATTTGATCCGGTCGACCACTGAAACCTCGTGAACGGTTATATGGATGGCTCAGTGGTTTAATTTGTGTCTGGTAATTTATGGTAACTCTATCTCCACCGGTAGTGTCGTGAAAGCTTCTCTTCTTCCAGCCTGTCCATTGATACGCTATATGATACACCACAAAGCAGAATATTCGTAGCCGAGGCATCTGAAGTCATTGTTATGCAGATGACGCGCGGCTATTTCTCCGTGTTGATGTAAATGACTCGAGAGCGGATCGACTGGCTTTGTCCACGAAAGAAAAGAAGCTTTTCACTCGTGCATCAAATGTGATTTCTTACTGTTAAATGCTGACGAGTCCGATGTCATGATTCCGGGTCCTGATGGTGCGCGTGAGCACGATGTCTGAGCTCATTATCCCCTCATGTCAACTTGTCATCTCCTCCGAGGCGATGACAAGGTGTGCACTGGTTCATCGCAGCGTTGTGAAAATGGAGAGTGAGCACTGATTGAGAGTGAGGCTTCAGTTAGGACCTTTTATTCAAAAACCCCCGCACCCACTTTATGATATCTCACCTCCAACACATCTTTTCAAAACGTGCCACCTCGTTCCTCCAACTCGATCCTTCAGTTCCTGAACATTGTGAGTGTTCCCCATTCATTTCCTAGACGACTCCTTCTTCACAAAACGTGAACTCCAGATAGCACACGTCAACATATTTATTAGCATGATTGGCTGGAAAAGCTTTCCCAATCTATGCGGCAATTCTCGCAATTAAATCCCCATTCAGTCCACTTCCAACACAATGCCATATTATGTGTGGGCGACATAATTACCTCGTGGGTCCAAGAGCCCTCCTAAGGACAGCGTACCTTTTGTGGAGGTGCAAGGAAAAAGCTGATGAAGTAGCGCTGATGAAGTAGCGTGATCAAATATTGCGTCAAACGTAATTTGACCCTTTCTTTTTTTCGATTTTAAGTGAATCCACACAATTCGGTCCTGGAAATGGTTGTTAGAAAGGGAAAACCACACCGTCTGGATCTGTACTCCACGGGTGTACTTGCAGGTTGCAATATAAAATACCTATCATATAAAATGTCTGTAAAAGCGGGAAAGGTAAATTATGATGCCCAGGGGGCCTCCTGCTCCCTCTCTCCCAGTATGACACGCATCACCGATCCGTTGAATTAAAATTCAATAAGATCTCGGCTGTTTCCCAAACCGTTGTGCGCCAGTGAGCTGTGACATCACCCCTATTCTCCAATCACATCCTGGGACCGTTCTCTCGCTGCTATTCCAACCTATCAAAACGGCTGGAAATTCATTTGTTGATTTTCAATCCGAAGAAATCGTAGCTGATTAATGGCGTGAACAATCGAAAAAACTAAAACTGCATTCATTGCTGCGGCGGGAAAAAACACCACATATTTCAGGATTTTGTCATGAAATAGTATTTAATGAGCATTCCATTAAATGAACAGCGCGGAGAGGTGCGGGTACGGGAAGCCTTTTGATTTCCCGAGCTTTGTATTCCGCCTCGTCTCCATGGTCTTTAGCCCACACTCCCATCATTTTAAATGGGACGCCGTGAATGACTTTGTTCCAGGCTCTCATTATGCAGGCAGCGGAGATATGCTCTCTTTGTCCCATGAAAACTATTAGATTAATTAATGGGTGAACATATTTCCCTCTCCCCTTGCAATCAGCTCTCTAGGTCCATTCTCTGCTCACTGAGCTGATTCATTCTCTCCATCAGGCCCTTTTTACTCCTTTTTATAATATAAGACCTGCAGCTAATTCTGATTGACTTGATAGATTTGTACCATTCAAATGCCGGCAGCTTAATGAGGGCTATCATCAAAAAGACCCACTTTTGTCTCCGACACATTTCACTCAAGGAGCTACTCGTCAGTTTTGTTGTGCTTTTCTTTCTCGCCAGATATCAACCGGTGAGCAATTACAGAGAACGTACAGCGGACGATGCATCATCCGTTCCCGCGTGCTGACGGTCGGTGAAAAACAGCAGTGTTTACCGAGTCGGGGTGCCATTTACCATGGTAAATATGTGCGTCCCGGGCCAGTGAAGGGCTGATGGTTTCTGCAGTGGCGTGACATCTGATTTACGGCTGTGTGCGGGGAGAGGGCTGATCAAGGCCACCTCTATCACTCAACCAGATAATCTCTGCACCGGCGGGGAAAACAAATGACGGTTGCAAGCCAGCCCCGATAGCCCGTCTCACATCTTCATCCTGTTCATTTGCTGCGGATCTATTCCCGCTCTCCTCTTTTAGTCGCTCCGAGAGTTGCATTATTGCATTATTTTACAGTAGGATGAAATATTAATCTAAACTATGCATTAGTACAATTCCTGGCTTTAAACCAGCTCTAATTAGGTTTCAAACTGCTATGGAAGTACAGTGTGTGTGTGTGTGTGTGTGTGTTATCGGTGCGGTTTGGTGCTTACTTCCTGAAGGATGTTTAAATTGTGCCACAGAGACACAGATGCCAAAGTGGGTGAGACAATGATTTAAGTGAAGGCGTCAAGGAAAAAAAAGCAGGAAACATGAGGCGGTCAAGAATAGTTCCCCGGGTGAATTTATAGGCTTCTATTGTGGTTGGGAAATGAGAATAGGAGGAGTAAATTGCTCTCCAGTGGGCCCCCGTCCCCCGATGATAAGTAAGAGCCACACAACACAGTCTGTTCGTATATACGCAGAAGAAAGCGAGCTCAGGTAAACAGAGACTAATATTCGAGGTGGATTGGGAGGGATTGGACGAAGCCGTCGGCTGTCCCGGGATTAGGGTTTTGGTTCCGAAGACCGCTGCCAATGTGGCGGTTTTCGCGATGGGGAGACCGTCACCGGTCCCCCTGAACACGTGGAGACCGGTGATGACCAGAGCAGCCTTAACTCAGAGTAGTACCGGAACGTTGCTTGCAAGTCTTGCATTCATAGAAGTAGGCCAACAAATAATAAATGAGCCATTATAACCATGTTCAAGTTAGCTCGTAGCTAGCGCTAGCTCGTAGCTAGCGCTAGCTCGTAGCTAGCTACCGGCTACGAGGGCGACAGTCTGTTTTTTTTTCAGTGCGGCCATGATAACGGCTTTTACAGGGAATATGGCCGAAGAGGTTTTTAATGTCCTCATTGTGCTTCTCTTTTCTTTTTTAAGTATCGGTTCAGGCAACGTTTAGCCACCGGTATCGTTTTATAAGTACCGGTTTAGCACTGGTATCGTTTTATAAGTAGGCTACCGGTTTAGCACCGGTATCGGAAAAAAACCCAAGCGATACCCATCCCGACCCGGGATGCTGAATGTCTTCTCAAACAGAGAGCAGGCGGGTGGCTTTGATATGCACGAGGCGGTTTTGAGGGAGGTCGGAAAGTCATGCGCGATGTGACAGAGGTCCACACCGGCCTTTTGTCCCCGCTGAAAAAGACGGAAGAAGAACAAGAAGAGGGGAAAGGAGGTGAGGAAGTGAGGGGATCGGGGGAGAGGAAGTGGTGTTTCTTCCATATTGTTTCAGACGTGCACGGAGGGCGCACATTCGCTGACTCGCGCGTCAAACTCGCTGAGCGTCGTTCCGCGAGTCGTACATAAACCGGGCGAGAGAGGACAGGCCTCCCTAAATCAAGCCGTCACATAACATACTCGTTACCCCCTACGGGCCGACAGCACGGGGGATATCTTCAGAGGAAATAAGGACGAGGGGAGGAAATAGAACAACAAAGGGAAAAAATAAAACTGAAACTGAGAAAAGGGGACAGAGTTAGTAAGAGGGGAAGAGGGGGGAGGGGGGGAGGAGAGAGACTTCCAAGTTCTTAAGAAGTTTTCATGTAATCCTGCAACCATGAGGCCAGAAAGAAACTTTGATCACAACTATTTTACATAATCCATTTAAAGCTCAAAGTGTGTGTGTGTGTGTGTGTGTGTGTGTGTGTGTGTGTGATGTGGAGGTCACACAGACACAAGCCTCATTCCACTTGCAGCGGACCCAAAGGATTAATTTAACGAGCTGTCGGACGCTTGTCCTACGCTGCCCCCCCCCCCCCTTGTTAAGACCATCATGCAGAATCTCCATTTGACTGCTGCCTGCCGTGACTAATTGACTTATTTTTCGCGGGCCTAAGCAGTACTGAAAGCGCTCATATTTCATATTTATCTCTTTTTTGGAGCAATGTCAGGAAACTTCAGCGAGAGCTGGGCGATGCATTCCTCCCTGGAGCAGCCGGAGAGCCAAGAGAGGGTGGGGGGGGGGGGGAGAGAGAGAGAGAGAGAAACATCCTGAATTGCTACGACATCACAGAAAACCAGAGGGGCGCCGAGGCCGTGCCCCATGTCTGGCGATGTCAATCGGTGGGCAAAATAATCCATCCGCCACATGATTTGGATTGGTTCAGAGACGTGACACCCTTCTGCCAAATTGGAGACAAGATTTCTTTTTTTTAAAGGCCAGACGTTGTTTGTTTTTTAACGGAATCCTGCGGACAAATTCACCCAACAGAAAACATACCCTGCCTCATGAATGGTAATAAACCACATACGGTCTTAATTTAGCCTTAATTTAGTTTTTTATTCCCCCCCCCCCAACCCCAAAAAAAGGGGAAAAAAGAACTCACTACTGTGTTTTTCGCCACTCATACTCACACACAAACATCTGATCCCACCGGTCATAATCCACCCTGACAGATACAGGACTGTCTCAGAAAATTAGAATATTGTGATAAACAATGGGCTCCTCCACCCTCCCCCCTCTCTCTGTGACGACTGACCAGGTGAGAAGACAGCTGGAGAAACTACTCCAGCGCAGAGCTGAAGGTCCTGATGGCATCAGCCCCAGGGTCCTAAAGACCTGCGCCACCCAGCTGTCTGGTGTCCTGCAGCGCCTCTTCAACCTCAGCCTGAGGCTGGGAAGTCCAGTGTGCTGGAAGACGCCGTGCCTGGTCCCTGTCCCAAAGAAGTCAGCACCATCTGGCCTCATGACTACCGACCGGTCGCCCTCACCTCCCATGTGATGAAGGTGCTGGAGCTGGTCTTGGCCCACCTCCGGCCGCAGGTGAAATCATCGTTGGACCCTCTGCAATTTGCTTACCAGCCTCATGTGGGAGTGGGCGGCGCCATCATCTACCTGCTGCGAGCTCAGTCGCACCTGGATGGAACCGGTGTCTCTGTGAGAGTCACTTTCTTTGACTTCTCCAGTGCATTTAACACCATCCAGCCACTGCTGCTGAGTGAGAGCTGCGCGGGTGGGGTGTGGACGCGCGTCCACCATCTCCTGGATCACTGACTACCTCACAGGCAGACCACAGTTTGTCAGAATGGGCGTGTGCTGTCTGGAACGGTGGTCAGTGATGTTGGAGCCCCACAGGAACTGTTCTGTCTCCTTCCTCTTCACCCTGTACACCAGTGACTCAGTACAACACGGAGTCATGCCATCTGCAAGTACTCTGATGATTCTGCAGTGGTCGGTGTATTAGGGAGACGGGAGGAGGAGTACAGGCAGTGGTGAGTGACTTGTAAAAAGTGGGATGAGAACCACACTGCGGCTGAACGTGGCCAAGACCAGAGAGATGGTGGTGGACTTGGAAGCAGCAGCTCCTACACCTCTGAGTGTCCTGGGAGGGCGTGGACATGGTGGAGGAGCAAGTACCTGGGGCGTCTCCATCGACAGCCGACTGAACTGGAAGGCCAACATCAACGCTGTGTACAAGAAGGATGAGCCGACTTTTCCTGAGAAAGCTTCGTCGACTCTTTTTCCTGAAGCTTCGATCCTTCAACGTGTGCAGCAAGATGCTGGAGTTATTCTACCAGTCGGTTGTGGCCAGTGTGCTACTTTGCCATTGTCTGCTGGGGAGCAGCATCGGCCGGTGACACCAGCCGTCTTAACAAACTGGGTAGGAAGGCTGGCTCCATCATCGGCTGCCAGCTGGCGCACCTGGAACAGGTGGTGAGAGGAGGTTGAAGAAAACTGTGTCCATATTGGACAACCGGACCACCCTCTCCACCACCTCCTACACAGAGGAGTACTTTCTCCAGACGTCTCCTCACGCTCCGCTGCCACAAGGAGAGATACAGGAGAACATTCCTGCCGACGGCTATGAGGCTCTACAACAGTTCACCTCTTGCCAGATCACCCTAACCCTTCTTATATTTTGTGTTTTGTTTTTTTATTCTTGTGTGTTGCTGCTACTGACTCGACAAATTTCCCCTTGGGGATTAATAAAGTATATATCTATCTATCTATCTATCTATCTATAAAGTTCTTTATTTTCTGTAATGCAATTAAAAAAACAAAAATGTCATGCATTCTGGATTCATTACAAATTAACTGAAATATTGCAAGCCTTTTATTCTTTTAATATTGCTGATTATGGCTTACAGCTTAAGAAAACTCTAAAATCCTATCTCATAAAATTTTAATATTTCCTCAGACCAAGTTAAAAAAAAGATTTATAACAGCTGAGTGTTTGTCAAGGCTCAGGAAACCCTTGCAGGTGTTTGAGTTAATTAGACAATTCAAGTGATTTGTTTAATACCCTACTAGTATACTTTTCATGATATTCTAATATTTAGAGATAGGATATTTGAGTTTTTAAGCTGTGTAATAATCAAGCAATAAATCAGAATAAAAAATCAATAATATCAGTTGATTTTTAATGAAAAAAATGAATGCAACATTTTGTTTTTTTAATTGCATTACAGAAAATAAAGAACTTCATCACAATATTCTAATTTTCTGAGACAGTCCTGTATGTCTTCAGCCCCCTTTATTTATATATATATATATATATATATATATACACTACCGTTCAAAAGTTTGGGATCACTTAGAAATGACTTTATTTTTCAAAGAAAAGCACTGTTTTTTCAATAAAGATAACATTAAATTAATCAGAAATACACTCTCTACATTGTTAATGTGGTAAATGACTATTCTAGGTGGAAGTGTCTGGTTTCTAATGAAATATCTCCATAGGTGTATAGAGGCCCATTTCCATCAACTATCACTCCAGTGTTCTAATGGTACATTGTGTTTGCTAATCGCCTTAGAAGACTAATGTCTGATTAGAAAACCCATGCAATTATGTTAGCACAGCTGAAAACAGTTATGCTGGTGATATAAGCTATACAACTGGCCTTCCTTTGAGCTTGAAGTTTGTAGAACAAAATTAATACTTCAAATATTAATCATTATTTCTAACCTTGTCAATGTCTTGACTATATTTTATATTCATTTGATAAATAAAAGTGTGATTTTTCATGGAAGACACGAAATTGTCTGGGTGATCCCAAACTTTTGAACGGTAGTGTATATATATATATATATCCTTTTTTAAATCTCCTTGTACATTGTATTTCATCAAGATTAAACAGGTTTCCAAGCTAACGCTCCAGCCCAAGAGCCGTAATAACTGCACCAATCTGGCTTCACGGTGCACCGGACGAACACCGGGACAGATGGGCGCGCTTGTTTCTCGACCGTCGTCGCGGAGCCGCCACCGGTCAGGATGCTGTCTGCGTCCGGGCCGAGCCGCTCACGACGCGCACAGCTTTCCGTCGGGCTTTTAAAAGTCACGCTATTGACTTAAAACGTCGCTGCATTAGTCCGCGACATTGAACTGACGCGTTGCAATCACGTTTAACCTCGTTTGGGTTGAGGGGGGGGGGGGCAGCTACTCGTCTTTGTTAGCGAGTGAAAAAAAGTCAATTGGCGCCCCCCCCCCCCATCTCTCCCCCCCACCCACCCCACGCCGCCGCCCCTTGCACATGCAAGTGCACGGGGTAAAAAATGCCCACGGCTGAGGGGGACGGGCCGCCACATTTCGTTGTTCGCCGGTGGCGAATGGATCCGAGATTGTCTTTTACGAGATCGGTATTGTGTCCCGAGAACATAAAAATGTGACAAGTAAATGGAAAAACATGGATCATGTCCGGGGGGAAGATCGATAATAAAGACGAGGATGTAGTGTTGCGGTGCGCGGATGCAGAAGGCGTCTGAGTCTTATCGCTACACAGTTCTTATTGCTTTAATAGAGCCATGATGCACAAAACACACGCAGAGAAACAATAAACGGCCTCACACACACACACACACACACACACACACCGAGACCTCTTTCTTCTGCTCATTCGCTCTAGTTCTGCATGTGCTGATGGGTGGACAGTCTAATTGGACGTAGGCCACACTGCACTCCCGATATAAGACGTGGTCCCGATGCGAGGTCAGGGAAGCGGTATCGGTGGAGGGCAAAGAGAGCGATATCTGCACACCCACCGAACAGGAAGAGGATGCCAAAGAGTGGGATGGAGAGGTGACCGTGGAGTCGGAGGTGGGATAATAGAGAGAATGTAGATGAGGAGAAAGAGCGGCCAGTGGAGAGGAAGGAGGAAGAAAAAGAGGTGAATTGAAAAGCTGGAAGTGAGTGCGAGGAGGACTTTTATGGTGGAGGATAATGGAGAGGTTATTTGGGAGTTTTTCCTGGTCCGATGTGAGGTTTTGGGGCAGGGATGTCTATGTGTACAGATTGTAAAGCACTCCGAGACAAATTTGTAATTTGTGAAATTGGGCTATACAAATAAACTGAATTGAATTGAATTGAATTGATGGTTGTTCACTTCCAGCACGAAGAGCTACGGACTCCATTGTGGACGTCCATTCGATGGGGACGTATTCCAATACGGTCAGGAACGTCGAAGGAAAATCAATTTGCTCCTGCTGGTCGTCCCCAAACACACAATAAAATAGTGCACTTTAGTTGCTGTTGTTTTCTCCCTCCTTCAGTTGATGTGGTGTGACATGCTTTCTTGTTCCTCGGCACTAACCGGTGCGGAATTAGACAGGAAGTGAATGAGTTTCTGTTTGCAGGACTACTCGCCCGTGCTCCCCGGGGACGGGAGGACTGCAGTCGGCACTATCGGGATGTTCTCTTTCGTCTTTAAGAGCCGTTTTCTGCGTGAGCTCCTCTCTGTTCTCCCCCGTCAGCCGGACAGCTGAAAGCAGAAAGTCACCCAGCACGGCGCTGTTGTTGTTCTGGTGCTAAGAAACAACAGCGCCAAGGAAAGGAAGAAGAAAGCAGCGACATGACAGTTGCACGGAATCACACACACACACATGTATATATATATATATATATATATACACTACCGTTCAAAAGTTTGGGGTCATCCAGACAATTTCGTGTCTTCCATGAAAACTCACTTTTATTCATCAAATGAATTGAAAATTGAATAGAAAATATAGTCAAGACATTGACAAGGTTAGAAATAATGATTAATATTTGAAGTATTAATTTTGTTCTACAAACTTCAAGCTCAAAGGAAGGCCAGTTATAGCTTATATCACCAGCATAACTGTTTTCAGCTGTGCTAACATAATTGCACAAGGGTTTTCTAATCAGACATTAGTCTTCTAAGGCGATTAGCAAACACAATGTACCATTAGAACACTGGAGTGATAGTTGATGGAAATGGGCCTCTATACACCTATGGAGATATTTCATTAGAAACCAGACACTTCCACCTTGAATATTAATTTAGCACATTAACAATGTATAGATTGTATTTTTGATTAATTTAATGTTATCTTTATTGAAAAAACTGTGCTTTTCTTTGAAAAATAAAGACATTTCTAAGTGACCCCAAACGTTTGAACGGTAGTGTGTATATATATATATATACACACAGTGGGTACACTCTTAGCCCGAGCTAGTTGACTTCGCTAGAAATTCGTGTGGAAACCCGTTGCCTCAAACCACTTACGTTTTTACACATGGTTAAGTTGGGTTAACTTAAAAACGTAAGTCCTGCAGTAGACATATCTAAGTCCACATTAGTAATCATTACTCAAAATCATTAGTTCACTTTAATTATTTCTTTTCTTTAGTCCAAGTTTAATGAAATATCTATGTTACAGAAACGTAACACACTAAGTTATCTCTGCTAAACATGATCAGTGCACTACACTTGTTCAACTGTTTGACAAAACATGGAATTATAAGTAATGACCACTTAAAAGTTTAAGCTGAAATAAAATCGGGTTTACAGTGTATGCGGAAAGTATTCAGACCCCTTTAAAATGTTCACTCTGTTTCATTGGAGCCATTTGCTAAAATCAAAAAAGTTCATTTTATTTCTCATTAATTTACACTCAGCACCCCATCTTGACATAAAAAATCTGAAATGTAGAAATTTTAGCAAATCTATTAAAAGAGAAAAACTGAAATGACCATGTGATATTTCAGTTTTTCTTTTTTAATACATTTCTATATTTCTGTTTTTTTCTGTCCAGATCGGGTGCTGAGTGAACATTAATGAGAAATAAAAATAAGAGTGAAAAATGTAGAGGGGTCTAAATACTTTCCGTACCCACTGTATATACGTATATATATATTTATATATATACGTATATATATATATATGTATATACAGTGGGTATGGAAAGTATTTAGACCCCTATATATATATATATTTATGTACATATATATATATATATATATATATATACACTGTAATTTTCCTCTGAACTGGATCTGGAGGATTTCATGTTTACTGCTTCAGAGAAACTATGAAGAAAGTCCATCCTCAAACCATCATCACGCCAAACAAAAGTGGATCAAGGGGAAAAGACGGCGCTTAAAGCGATTTAAAATATGTGTTAAACCAGGTGTATCATTACGCACCTGTAATATTGCAGTCTGATTGCTCTACAGAGGCCACCTGATGGTGGACCTGGGTGTGACCTACACCTCATCCAGCCGGTCACTCCTCTCAGCCCACTTTCATCCATAATTCAGGTTTATGTGTCCAGTTTAAAAGGGAGGGTTGTGTGTGTGTGTGTGTGGTCCCACAGAAACAGGTGTACAGCGTGATTACACATTCATGCCTCAGGTTAGCCACGGGCCCTACACCTGTGTGTTTTTTAAATACCTGCGCTATTGATTCGTCCCTCTCGTGAAGCACTTCTAGCCGCATCTCCTGTTATAAAAAAGGGCGGATTTTTTTATTATTATTGCGTTGTTCCGTTACCTGTTTATTCAGTATTTCTAAAATGACATCGGGAGAGGTTTTCTATTTCTTTTTTATCCTCTAGCATATCAACTTCTGGCTGTTTTTATATCTCCCCATCAGTCACGGCGCGGGGCTGTTTCTTCTATCGATGCTCTCCAAAACAATGCGACAGCCGCAGCAGCTTGGGATTGGATCCGTTAGACTAAGTATCCGCGTTTCAATCATTCCGCCGTGCGTCCTCGTCTCCTGCTGGCTCAGTGGTGCCGGCCCTCCGTCGCCTCTCCCCTCCAAGTGTTTTTGCCATCTGTTTGAGAGCGTGGGTCACTCTTCTGCCGCTTTTTCACCTCCCTTCCTCCCGGTCTGAGCACTCTCCTCCTCCTCCTCACCTCCTCCTCTCCTCGCCCGCCGCCGCCTTTAAAGTCTCCGAGTGCGACCGTTCCCTCCTGTGATTGAAGTGTCCGTCCTCTCGGACTGAAGCAGACGCTACCAGACGCTACCTTTTGCTCCGGGAGGGGAGGCTCATTTCGGCTCTTCGCTCACGAGGGACTGGGTCTGCACTATTTATGGGCCTCTGTGTGTGTGTGTGTGTGTGTGTGACTTTGTCTGTGTGCATATGATGGATGATCTGCACAGACAGTTAAAAGCGAGGAAACATTAGCCCCCGGCTCAGTCATTTTCACGTGTCAATACAAAGACGGGCCGCGTCAGAGAGATCTAGAAGGACTAGACGATCTAGAGGGACTAGAAAAGACGATCTAGAGGGACTAGAAAAGATGATCGAGAGGGACTAGAAAAGATGATCGAGAGGGACTAGAAAAGACGATCTAGAGGGACTAGAAAAGATGATCGAGAGGGACTAGAAAAGACGATCTAGAGGGACTAGAAAAGACGATCTAGAGGGACTAGAAAAGATGATCGAGAGGGACTAGAAAAGACGATCTAGAGGGACTAGAAAAGATGATCGAGAGGGACTAGAAAAGACGATCTAGAGGGACTAGAAAAGACGATCAAGAGGGACTAGAAAAGACGATCGAGAGGGACTAGAAAAGACGATCTAGAGGGACTAGAAAAGACGATCGAGAGGGACTAGAAAAGATGATCTAGAGGGACTAGAAAAGATGATCTAGAGGGACTAGAAAAGACGATCGAGAGGGACTAGAAAAGATGATCTAGAGGAACTAGAAAAGACGATCGAGAGGGACTAGAAAAGACGATCTAGAGGGACTAGAAAAGATGATCGAGAGGGACTAGAAAAGACGATCTAGAGGGACTAGAAAAGACGATCTAGAGGGACTAGAAAAGACGATCGAGAGGGACTAGAAAAGACGATCTAGAGGGACTAGAAAAGACGATCGACAGGGACTAGAAAAGACGATCTAGAGGGACTAGAAAAGACGATCGAGAGGGACTAGAAAAGACGATCTAGAGGGACTAGAAAAGACGATCGACAGGGACTAGAAAAGACGATCGACAGGGACTAGAAAAGACGATCTAGAGGGACTAGAAAAGACGGGGACTAGAAAGAGACTACCAAAGGCTGGCAGAGGATTGCACTCCCCAGCATGTTGACAGTGAGGCTGACAGTTCATTAATCCAACCAAATCCCTCCAAAGTTACTCAAGTGTGGATTCTATTTTCAAATTTCCCATTAGTTCCTCTTTGTGGATTAAGCACAGCAGTTCACGACTGAGTGGCCAGCCCAGCACATATAATTGGCTTGTAATGGATTTGGGGTCGTCTTTGCATCAGTGATACAGACAGATCCGAGGCAAAGCGGCTGCTTTCCAGTCCCTCCACACACACACACACACACACAGTCCATGTAGAGGCCTCTGGTTTAGTTTAATTCCTTTCACATAGTCGTTTCTATTTCTGCGTGGATAGCCGTAGCTGGAGGGCCGCAGCGGGGCCGCGGCGGGGCCGACGTGACGCGGCTGGAGATGAAACATGTCAGATGTCAGGCAGCCTTCAGGCCGCCCGTCACCGGCAAGACCCCTGATTCACATCCCAGTGCTTCTTTCTCTCTCTCCTTTCATTCTCTCCTCGTTTTCATGTTGTCCTTGATCATCATTTCACTTGCATGAACAGGGCTCCTCGCCGTGCACCTCAAAAATATTAAAAACATTATTAATTACTATAGTCCACAAACTGGTGGTTTATGTTAAGCTGATTTAAATGGGTTACAGTGTTGAATAGAGACAGAGAATAATGTATTATTATTTACATAATCAGTTTATTATTACCATAATATATACCATAATGTCAGGTGACAAAAGGACAACTGATTGTTGAATGTCAATACATCATAACCGTATCTGATATATTTAGTGTATTGGCAAATATACCAATGAGGAAACAAGAAGGTGATAGAAAGTATTGATTTAATAAGGGTAAATAATATCTCGATTTTTAAAATAGCAACAGTGGTATTGACTTTGATTTGTGTCGTCTTCAAAGTTTAATTGGCCACGAATCCTTCTTGACACGTTTTCAAGGCTGAGACGATTATTTTAGATTAATTCTCTGCATCATTTATTAGCGCGGGAGATAATCGAAGGACAGAAAGCCCCCTGACATGTAAACAGATCCATGCATGTGATTGAGGTTAAGTGCCTCACAGAGGACATCGAAGTGATGATCACACAAATGTTTTAATATCTGTCAAAACAGAGCTGCTGACCAAAGAAAAGCTCAGTCAGAGACCCAGAGAGTTATCTTCACCAGCAGCAGCTCGTGGTCAAGCCGGTCATCGTGATAGGAGCAGTAGAAGTGCCTCCTCGACTCCATCCTCAGCTGGTAATCTTGCCGAAGCTCGCAGCCTCCAGCAGGTCATAGTTAGACGATGACATCACTATCCAGGGACTCAGCTGATGGCGTTCTCCAGAAGGGTCGTTGGGTATGAAAGGCGACACGTCATCCTTAAGTCTGCTTCAGAGCTCAGAGGAGTGACACGGACCTTAACTATATGTGATTTTAGGGATGCTAATAAGTAACCGTAAACCCCAAATAAGTATCGTGGACGATTAATACAATCAGTTTAACAGTTAAAAGAAATGAAATTCAAAAAAATAAGAGAAAAAAGGAGGATAGGTGGTCCACCTTCAGTGTTTCCCCTAGGCGCGAGACGGAGAGCCGAGAAGTGTTAACGCGACACGTCGAGACAGAAATGACATGCTGTTGTGTGGATACGACCAATAACAGACGGCTGTTTAGTTTGTTTAACCCTCCTGTTACCTTAGGGTCAATTTGACCCCATTCAATGTTTAACGTCGGTGTTCTTTGGGGTAAATTTGACCCCAGGCTGTTTTTCACTGTCAAACATATAAGAAATATCAACTTTTTTATATATTTAAAGGGCTGTTTAGGTAGTCAACAAACAAACATAAAGTACCTCACACTTAAACTTGGGAAACAGTATTAATTCTAATAATTTTCTGGAGGTTTTAATTGCTGGGATCAAATTGACCCCGAGGGTAAAATATGTCAGTAAATATAAAGGAAACAGGAGGGTTAAACATTGAATGGGGTCAAATTGACCCTAAGGTAACAGGAGGGTTAATAAAAGAACAGGGACCTAAAATTACTTCTGCTGTAATCTGGCGCTATAGAGAAAATTACAGGGTGGCGGGCGGAGAATTCAGGGGGGCGGGCCGCCACCCGGATATCATGGTGGGGGAAACACTGACCTTGATATGTAACCCACTTTAAAGTGCATCTGAGACGGTGTTTTTAGAGCTCCACACTGGGAAGAAAGACACAAGGACGACGAAGAAGAAGAAGAAGAAGAAGAAGAAGAAGAAGACTGCAGCAGGGCAGATATGGAGGTAGGACTGTATAAATAAAGTATTTCCTCTTCTGTAAACAAGATAAACAAATCTATGGGAAGCCCATACGGTGTAATTAATATATGAACACAATTACATTGTGTAATTGAATAGTATCGTTATTGTTCAGTGAGGTTGGTTAGTTTGCTCGAAGCAGCAAAAAGACATTGGCGTAAACACACACACACACACACACACACACCGTATCTATATTATGACACGCATGCACAGCAGTGTAATGGAGGTGCAATTCAAGCTAACAAGGTTGGAATCTGCCATCTCACAGTCTGATGGGCGCGAGGCAATTACCACGTCACCCAATGAGCAGGCCCGCTGAGGATGCACGCGTACACTCATTTAGGATGAACCAGATGTGTATGTACCTTTTTGTGTGTGTGTGTGTGTGTGCGCTGGTAATTTGTCATGGATACCAACAGTGACAGAGATACAGGCGACCAACAGGAGTGAAGTCATAAACTGGGCTTCAGTGTGAAATGTGTTTATTTGCATGTCTGAATATATCTCTGCAAAGGCAGTTATAGTGCAGATAACACACACACACACACACACACACACATGACACTACGTCCACCACAAGGCTGTTAAATAACACGTGTTGCCTGCACCGTGCGTCCCCATGGGCGTAATTGCGCTCGCTGTGCCTCCATTATGGGATGTTATGTAATTAAGATTGTCGAGCCATGATTACCAGATAAATGTAGTTTTTTAGCCCATGCTCGCCGATTGTTTTCACTCGTTGATGTCGGGTGTAAATATATTCCCTCATGTTAGCTCGACCCAAAAAAACACATTAAAGCAGCAAATGGGCAAAATTCATCGCGCCGCGGCTCCGCTGTATGCTTTCAAAGTACATTTGTACTATTTTGTATTTTCCTGGAGGTTGTGCTGGTCATCCCAGACAACAACAGCCACAACACATGCTCTCAAGTCTTTATTATGGAAATGATGTATTGGTGTTGTATGCACGGAGCACTTTGAAGCCGTGCAAGGGGCAGAATAAGCATCGCTCAATGAGATGCACTCGTGATAGAGATCTATGCAAATTCGGTGTCTAACAAAATACTGATAAGCAAATTCCAACCTTCAAAGTCGTGGAAGTCAATGAAAAAGCTGTTAACAACCTTTAAGTGAGTCTCCTATAGTGGCTCTCTGGAGAAAATCTCTTCTGTACATTGAAATAAGTATTTTGTTTTTGATTAGAGAGCAGACTGTGCCAATGCTGCGATCGGCAGTTTTACAATGTTCCCAATATGTGTAACGAGGTCGCATTCTCATTATTCTCCCAATTTTATGGACCGAAAGTACATCTCATCCTTGAAATCAAAAGCCGTGTACTCTCAAGCTGCCAGCGGACGTCGTACGTTTGTAGTTCATCCCGTGGAGCAAAATCAATTATGTAGATATTCTCAGATTCACATATCGTACGGCAAACATGGCGCACGGGTCACGAGAATGATGGACCATCTGGTTTGTGTTTACACATAGAAACCGTATGTGCTGAAAACAGAAACTGTGCCCCCACCCACACCTCCACCCACACCACCACCACCACCACCACTTCCTCCCATCTGTCTCTCTGCTGCACTCGCATCCACAGCTGCTGGTGTGTATGGGCGAGGAACTGGGCTGACTGGGAGTCCAACGCCACTCCTGCTTTATCGTGCTCATCAGACAAAGAGCCAATCAAGTGGCCGGTGCCACTAGTTACCCTCAGAGGGCACTGACCTTCTCTCAAGCTGGTTTTAATGGCCACTAGGGGGAGTACAACAAAGCCCCGAAATACTGCGCTATTGTTCTATCCAAAGTTGAACAAAGACATATTCAATTGAACTCTTAATGTTCATATTCACATGATTTAGTAGACGAAACACTCTTTTTTTCCCCCCGGTTTTGGTCTCCACCAGCTCCTCTGCAAAGGTTCTAGGTTTTTATCCTCTTTATCTTGGTGTTGGTGCAGGTGGTAACATCTGGTTCTGACAAGTGAAGCCAATGCATTCTTTCCACTGGCCATCGGAGCTCTATTGCGGGACAATTATCTCTACTTCTCACTTGGTTTTTATAACCAATCAGAAAACACTGTAAACTTTTTGTTCGGTAACATCGTGGAGTCTCGTCAGAATTTTGTACGGTTGTTGTTACGAGTATTAGCTTTTGTTTATCAAAACAATGCAATTAACATCCGAGTGTATATTTGTGTATATGTATAAGTCCTTGACAGTATTATGTTGCTGTATTATCTTACCCATTGTCAAAAAACAAATGTGTTGCTTGTTCTGAGCTGTGATTTAAATGTTCTTTGTGATGTTTTTAGAAAAAAAAGACATTGTTCTGCTCCCAAGAAGTTTGACTCGTTTCTTCTGATTATAAAATAAAAAATGTAAAAGCTTTGGTAGGTTATATTAAATTATTCTATTAAGTCTTCGTCAATAAGTTGTCTGTGTTTTCATCTTACGACGTCATACAGCGTTTTTCACAGTTTATGAAAGTTATTTGTATAATGTTGGTCGTCTAAAGAATGATGAACTCTTAATGTCGAGCCAGTGGGTGAGGTCACTCACTTCTTACAGTCTATGTACGCTCTACGGTTACAATTACCAACAGTGGGCTCATCAGAACTACTTCTTTGTGAATTTAAGCTTCATCAGCACATTGTTTTGGTTTAATTCTTGTCCAGATATTATTTCCCTCCAATTTTACAACACGCCTCTCTCATTAAACGGCCGTCTGTTTTAACGCGATAATCAAACACATTGATTCATGCAGGTGTAAATAATCCACATGGCCCGGGGCCTAAAGTAAGCGTTAAGCCAGTAACAAATAGTGGAGAACAGCAGAGTGCTTTTTACCACATACAGAAGAAAAAACGAACAACAAAAAAAAGCAATATGACCCGAGGGCCGCCGGCTCCTCGACACCCACGGCAATCGAATCCGATGTGGTCAGAGCGCCGGATTTTAATGATGTGGTGAACGCCTTTGCCCAGAGACAGTGAGTCAAGCACACGCGTCTCAAGGTCAGACTGTTACCGGGTGAATGTTTACCGCTTGTTTAATGAGAGGGGAAGAAGCAGAAGCTGCTAGTTATCGAAGTACACGTTTTATAGAGATGGCTAAAAATAACGATTATAATGTTTGAAAATGTTTTGGCTCCGCCCTCATATGTACACTACCGTTCAAAAGTTTGGGGTCACTTAGAAATGTCTTTATTTTTCAAAGAAAAGCACTGTTTTTTCAATAAAGATAACATTAATCAAAAATACACACTATACATTGTTAATGTGGTAAATGACTATTCTAGGTGGAAACGTCTGGTTTCTAATTCAATATCTCTAGAGGTGTATAGAGGCCCATTTCCATCAACTATCACTCCAGTGTTCTAATGGTACATTGTGTTTGCTAATCGCCTTAGAAGACTAATGTCTGATTAGAAAACCCTTGTGCAATTATGTTAGCACAGCTGAAAACAGTTATGCTGGTGATATAAGCTATACAACTGGCCTTCCTTTGAGCCTGAAGTTTGAAGAACAAAATTAATACTTCAAATATTAATCATTATTTCTAACCTTGTCAATGTCTTGACTATATTTTCTATTCAATTTTCAATTCATTTGATAAATAAAAGTGAGTTTTCATGGAAGACACGAAATTGTCTGGATGACCCCAAACTTTTGAACGGTAGTGTACATCTGCATGTTTTAGGGTGTGTGTCTTTCTTTAATGCACATGTTTTTGGAATTATCCAGTCTGCTCTGGTTGGCTCGTGGGAGGAGATACTCAGATGGTGGGGCAGTTTTTCATGACATGTCATCTTTAATTCGATACTCTTGTCAAGCTTTTGCTTTTAGTTTGTGTCAAATTCTACTTTATTGCACTAAGCGAGGTCCTCTAAAATGTCTCAATGTTCCCTTTGTATTCAAACACAGATGTGGATACATCAGTGCTCTAAAATGACGACTGGGTTGAACTTTCAGTTTGTCTGCATTTGAAATGCCCTGAATGCACCTTTACATACAAACATCAGATCAATGTTGCCTCGTTCACAAAATCCAGGACTTGCATCAATATTTTTCTTGCACGTTTTATTTTATGTAACACGTCTGTATAATTGGTTCTCTTCCTTGGTCAAGGAGATGTCAATTAGGGCCAGAAGGTACTAGCCAGGAGCAAAAAGCAACACATTGGGGAATGTTGATGACATGTGGGTCTGTATTGATGAAGGTAGATGGGTCAAGTACAATTATAAAAAAAATTCTGGTTTACGCTCAACGCTAAGATAAGGTGGATTATTAAACATCATTTCTTCTCATTACTTTAACGATTTTTGATTGCAATACTTTTTTTTCCACAGCTGGTGAGGATTTGATTGTCAAACTGAAGAAATCCTGTACATGCAAAGCTCCTTCACACCTCTAAATGTTGCTGTTGTACACATGTACAACTAAAGCTAGACAGGGAAACAATCGCAGTATCACCCAGTACGTGTTGTTGAGAACAGATTGAACTTCTTCTCTTGTCAATATTGCAGTTTGTCCTTGCTCTTGAACTCAACTGAAGGCCACATATGAAGCTAAAGGCTACATATGAAGCTGAAGGCTACATATGAAGCTAAAGGCCACATATGAAGCTAAAGGCCACATATGAAGCTAAAGGCTACATATGAAGCTAAAGGCCACATATGAAGCTGAAGGCTACATATGAAGCTAAAGGCCACATATGAAGCTAAAGGCTACATATGAAGCTAAATACCACATATAAAGCTAAAGGCCACATATAAAGCTAAAGGCTACATATGAAGCTAAAGGCTACATATGAAGCTAAAGGCCACATATAAAGCTAAAGGCTACATATGAAGCTAAAGGCTACATATGAAACTGTGAAAAACACGCAGCATAACTTTCCACAGACTGAAATCATCCAATGTCTAAAATAAATATGTACATCACTCAAAAAACATTACAAGTTTCTTTGACATTTCTAGACCAACCGTCTG
The DNA here is from genome assembly GCF_029220125.1 of Pseudoliparis swirei. Lineage (NCBI taxonomy): Eukaryota > Metazoa > Chordata > Actinopteri > Perciformes > Liparidae > Pseudoliparis > Pseudoliparis swirei. The sequence continues at coordinate 18,362,084 of NC_079402.1, read as the reverse complement.
TCACGGTCCACTGTTCCAGTGTGTGTATGTTTACTTATTCATCAGTATATGTGTAGGTTGGTGTGAGCGTGTGCTTGTCAGGCCGGGCCCAAGTCGGCCCGGGCAGACCTGAACTGGGTCATTTGGTTTGTTCTGGCTCGGCTCCCTTCCTCCCGTTGACCCGTCAGTGAGTCCGCGCAGACATTACAATGCATAATGGCTTTCCTGGAAGCTCTGTGTATTAGGCATCTCTCCTGAGCTGTAATTACACCGCTAATGTGCCAATTTCACACATTCCTCTCATGCATTCATGTTTTTGTGGTTCGAGCTGGATTGTGCGACGGCCAGAAAATAGAGGTTATAGAAAAAATATGTTTTGTTGTTGTCGAGGTGTTCTATTTATTCCCAGTGCGATTGTATTTACCTTCGATCTAATAGAAACACAGAGGAGGACATCGTGGTGATGCGCCTATTGTTCAGAACACATGGCTTTTTTCTTTTGTCATCATGGTGATAGATTTTAAAGAAAAGATAAAGGGAGAGGAGGTATATATATAATTTTTTTTAAATTAATGCCTGCACATCATTACTCTTCGAGAGGGGCTCACGTGATGCAATGATTCAACACATTTTTACACATGTACAAATTCATTTTTGAAAAACTTTATTGGTTATTTACGCAAATAAACATCTCTCCGAACCCCTAAATATTGCTCGCACGCACCGATTTTGGATTCCGCTACGTTCACCAGCTCCCAGTGGCGGCGCCAACACAGTCCGACTGGCCCGAGCCAACTGTGAATGAGGAAGGGGGCATTATGACGAATGGCCCCATTACCTGGCAACTACATTAAAGCAACATTAGCCAACACTGTCCACACCCCAACCTAAAAACACACACACACACACACACCGACAACCAATCTAATTGATCACGTATTTGTCTCTATCCTTTTCACTTCCTCATTTATCAAATGTGTGGCTTCTTTCTCTCCTCCATTTCCCCACCTACTCCTCCCTTTATCCCATTCTCAAACTGGATGTCCACTGACTCCTCCATTCTCTGCCATTTTTACTCTTCGCTCCTCCTTTCACGCAACTCTCTTCCTCAGTGCAGGTTGTGTTTGCGGTGTTAATTACCATATGATTATTAGTGATGGACAATTGGCCTCCGAGATGTTTCATTATGAAAAAGCTCGCCGGGATCTCATTAGCTCTCTCAGTGTATCGGGGCTGCTGCTCAGGCCGACTCTGCTCAGGGGAATTACACTTCGATCACCCGGGCCGGAGTTAACAAGGCAACATTAAAGCGATGCGAAGGTGCAACAGTCAAAAAGAGACAAATTGGCAACCTCCCCGAGTGTCAGAGGGGCTCCATTCATATAAATAAATAATAAGAACTGCGTTGGATCCAAAGGCTATTACATTAACTTACAGCGTAGCCTTGTTTACCTGCAAATTCACCGTTGGATTCCAGCCGCTCCCCCCCCCCCACCCCCCCACACCGACCCCTGGGGGCATTTGTTTTTTTCTTTTTTTGTCTGACAGGGGCATCCATCAAAAATTGTAATTTCATTTCTTTTCAGCTGTTGATAAAGTTGCTGACTAGTGCCAGTCCTCGCCGTAGAGATCAATAGCTGTTTAAACAAATAACATTGGAAAGCACACAATGCGCCCGCCGCGACGCCGGCTGGAGGTGACTCTCTCTCCAAGGGCGGCGGCGATTTACCGAAGCGGGCGGCCCCCCCCCCGTGCTCGGCTGTTTTCTTTCCGTGCGGTGGACACACACACTCGTATTAACCACGCGCCGCCTAAAGAACTGCACGAGGGGGTTTGTACGGGGGCCGACGGCAGAGTTTATCACACACACACACACAAGCACCGAGTCCATAAATGCAGTAATTATCCACGTGTAACCCGTCACAGAGGACCTTCAGGTTGCAACCCGACAATTTGTTACGCTTTTGCGTAACGTTCAGTTCAAAGCTCAAAGGAATATGATATGTGCGATGCTCGTTGACCGTAGGTATGAGAGTGTACACTGTACGCCACACGTACGAGGCGTATGACTTTGGGCAAGTCAACATTTTACGCTTAAATCATAAACTCCAGAAACATCCTCGGCCGAGGCAAATTACAATTTCTGAAACCCAATTTTCGTCTCGTCTTTTGTTCTGAATGAAGTCGCCTTGATCCTTGCTCTTTTGGAAGCTGCTATAGTTACCACGGATATAATCAGGGTTTATACACATGTTGACCAATACACATGTTGACCAATACACATGTTGACCAATAGATTTGTATATGACTTTTACATGACTTTAAACCAAATTTCTATGACCAAAATATTTTGTAAAAATCTCAGGTATTAGTATATACCTTATGACACAAATGAATGAGAGACAATAGATTGAATAAAAGAATAAGTATATAAATCAAAGTTTATTATTTTAAATTAAACTGAGTAAATGAACACATAACAAATTTCCATGACATTTTTAAAACTTTTGAAAAGAAAAAAATATTTTCAAGACCTGTAAATAATTATTTAAAAATTCCATGACTTTTCCAGGTTTTCCATGATCGTACGTATAGTATGATGCATTACACAAAAACTGTTTCAAACTTAAGATAAAAGAACAAAGTGTTCCAACATGAGAGGGAAAGAGAGGCAGTAAACCAACACAAACTAGAATGGGCACTCGGTAGAGCGCATACCTTCACATATCACAAGATTGGGCATTGAATTATGAACATTTTGGCATTAGTTGCATGCCAATTGGATACAAATTGACCGTGCTATGGTAAAAAGATTTTGACCTTTTCATGACCTTGACCTCGACCTTTGACCCGATCGATCCCAAAATCGACTCAAATGGTCCCCGGATAATAACCAATCATCCCACCAAATTTCATGCGATTCGGTTTAATACTTTTTGTGTTATGCGAATAACACGCATACAAATAAATAAATACACGGCGATCAAAACATAACCTTCCGCATTTTTTATGCGAAGGTAATAAAGGAGGAGGGCAGGGGGCTAAAGAGAGGAGGAGGCAAACAAAAAAAAACAAAGTCACGATACGGTCTATAAAATAAGATTTATTTTAGCTGCTCTATTAATAAAACTCCTCTACATCACAGCAGACATGGAGCGTCTTTCACACACAGGTGGAGTTCAACACACCTGAGAACACAAGCACCCACTGAAGCGAGTCCACGGCCTCGTCAGCTGCAGGATGAGTTTCTATTTGACTTTCAGGCTCGTGAGCGGCGTGTGAGCGCACGCGACTCGACTCTAACGCTGTAACTCCGTCGGCGGCGTCTCCTGATCTCTTACAGTGATATCTGTGGATCCCGTCCACAGCGATTCCCGTCTACACCTACTGATAAGATCACAGCGTCATGAATGTATTCCTTTAGTTCGGGAACGTGTCGCTGTGAATGACTCCCATGCTAATAGAGACACTCGGCAGTTACGGCACGTAATGTGTGTCCCAAAAAAAGACGTCTTCCCGCCTCGTAAAGGCCGTCTCCAACTCCCACGTGCTGTCGAGCACGGTGCAAAACAGATACGCGGGGAAGTTGTCACGATGCTTTTTAGACTTCAACTTGCTGTGATTTCAGCTTTTTGAGGCAGTGGAAATGTACTTATTACTTTTGAAGTTTATTTGATGAAGTTGCTAGCAAAAAGTTGATTATTTACACGTCCGGCAGTCCAATATTTAGTCTTTTTTAGCTCCGTTTTTGGTCTCCTAAGTTAATATCTGGCTCATTAGCAGCTAAATGCTCAATTCCGTTCACCAGATAGTCGCCGACTGTGTGTGTGCTGTTTTTGTAGAGCTTTCAGCAGGCTACTGAAGACATCATATTGGTTCAAAATTATTGATTAAAGAGGGTTTAAACAATGTTCAGCATGACGGTACTCTGAGCCAATTTGTTAAGTTGCCTCCAGGTCGGCGACCTTCGGGTTCTGACCAATGAAGCCGACGCTGAAGTGTCCTAATACCTTTCATGAGGATACTAGCTGTCTTCATATATCCAAGGTCACAACTCATAACCTTCAGCAACACTAATTTAGTGCACCTGCTTCCATGACAAGCCGTGGGTGGTCAGCAACAGCACTTTATATATATATATATATATATTTAAGTGCTGTAGCTGGCCGACCACAGGATATGTATATATATAATATATACTGTATATGTATATTGTATATATATATACAGTATATGTGTATATATATATATATATATATATATATAGATATGTGTGTACATATATATGTATGCATATATACAGTATGTGTGTATATATATACACACATATATATATATAAAATATGTATGTATATATATACGATATATATATACATATATATATCCGAATATATATATATCCGAAAAACGGTCGGCACACCCATTACACTCCAGCAAATAGTTGAAAGAGCATTGCACACACACACACACACACACACACAAACACACACACACTGACACGCTGTCGCACATTGAAGCTCATAACTCATAAATACAGCTCTAAGTAAAACAGTGTTATTCTAAAAGTAGCGGTACTAATTAAAAGGGGGTGTTGCGTCATTTGGAACGTTGGAGTCTGAGTGCGGCGTCCGTGCGACACGACTGTGGACGCAATCTCATCACGAGCAGCGACTCCAAGTCGTTTCGGAGAGTGAACGATTCCCTGCGCGGCCCGGCGGAGTGATGCATTCTGATGAGTTTGTAAAAATCCAGTAATCTTATTGTATGTGCAGTACACAAACTAAGTTACGAACCGCGCAAACGCATTAGTCGTATCATTGGACTCGTGAACGAAATTGACTCGGTGTCCAAATAATCTCTAGAAAATTAACGAATGGAGAAAAAGGAAATCGGTGGGCGAGCAGTCCCAGAGAGCGCTCTCGTGAACGTGCGACGCATCACGTCCTGTTTGCTGATTCAAAACATGTGAGAAGAAGCAAACCCTGAACAACACAACATGTCATAGATTTGTTACAGAATTTCATCGTCGATGAATTATTTAAGTCATTCATGAAAAGCCAAAAAAACAAAAAGCCTCCGTTTGTTATTGTCGTGTATTGATGGTGTTTCTGTTTCGGACCTTTGCTGAGACAATACGGGCATATTTGAAGACCTCACCTTTGCCCCCCCCCCACCCCTACACATTTAATGATTAAGTGAACGACCACGCTTATTGCGTATGCCGTGCGTTGAAGCGCACGTTTCAGACGAGCGCTTCTTTTCAATGCTGCGTTCGAGAGCTTCACTTTTATAGCGAGAGTGCTTTGGCATTCCTCCACTGAACCTCCCACACGCTTCCTCTAAACTGTCTTCCGGTTCGGCAGATAGAAAACAATCCCACCTGCATGAGAAGTGCATGCCCCCCCCACTACCCCCACCTCCTTCTCTCTCTCCCCCACCTTTGCCATCGCCCCACCTCGTCTCCCTCCCGCCTCCTTTCTCCTCCTCCTCACACAGCTCAGGCGCATCCTGCAGGCTGCCCGAGACACAACCCCGGGCTTTGCGGCTCTCCACTCGATATTTCCTCATCAGAAAAAAAAGAAGAAGTGGGAAGACCAACAGGAGAGAGAGAGAGAGAGAAAGACACACACAGAGAGAGAGAGAGAGAGAGACACACACACAGAGAGAGAGAGAGACACAGAGAGAGAGAGACACAGAGAGAGAGACACAGAGAGAGAGACACAGAGAGAGAGAGACACAGAGAGAGACACACAGAGAGAGAGACAGAGAGAGAGACACAGAGAGAGAGAGACAGAGAGAGAGACACACACAGAGAGAGAGAGAGACACAGAGAGAGAGAGACAGAGAGAGAGACAGAGCAGCGCCAGGCCGGCAGACATTGAAGACCACAGGGCCGTATATATATCTCCACCGCTGAGCCCGGAGACCTCCGGCTCACAGCGGTACACACCAGCAGTGTGTTGGCCCACCGCCCGATGGCCGCACTAGTAGGAATATTAATGCTGATGCTCAGTGCCTGTGTTCTACCCGGTTGTCTTTAACGTATCTTGTTTATTTGTAGATGTGGACGAGAGCAGCGTGTAACCGGAGTAGAGTGCTGGTTCTGATTCTGGATCGCAGTGTTTGAGTAGCGGTTCTCTGCAACCTCACACTTGATATGTGGGAGTTTAAGTCACTTTCTTTTGGCACAGTTGCAGATTAAGATATGGCTACGCTAATATTATGAATATTATACAATATTCCAGTCACGGAGTCGGCGTGATGTCGACCCACGACCAGCGGGTGTGACGGGTAAGGGTGAACTACGAGAAAATATCAGGGGGTGTAGGTTTTTAATATAGGAGATAAACATAGTGCCCAATAGTCCAGCTTCTGCTCTGACACACGCAGAACAGAGAGCGCTGGGGCCATTAGTTCAGTCTGCACCTCCATTGATTGATTGATTGATTGATTTCTTTATGTGCCGAGCCTCATGGGTGCTCATGACTCACAAGTTTCATCCAATTACAAAATGACTGGTTACTTCACGGCTCCGGCTTTAACTAAAGTAGTCCGCCTCCTCTCCCGTGACGGGTAAATACAATCCTGAAGTTTTTCCATCCGGCCAAAAGAAATCTACATAAATGTAATTCATTTTTTCACGAAAGTCCCTCGTGCGCTCGCGGATCGGACAGTAAAACAAAAAAAGGTGCACCTCATGCTCACACATCAAACAGACTCCCGTCCTCCCTTCTGGAGCGGAATTAAACGTGTCGACGAAACTGAAGGTTTTTATTAATTTGAAGGAAGTTAATTTCAAAAAAATTTAAAGAAAGGAGAAAAAAAACCTCCTAGAATCCGACACACTGATTTATTAAAATGGAGGATTTGAGTGTGGGGACATTATGAAATGTGCCGACTGTCAAGGTTTCGATACTGGGCACTTCGAAAGATGATGGAAATCAATTGAACAATATTTAATAGCAAGAAGTTTAAACAAGCAATCAAGACTCGTGATCGCGGGTCCGTCCGACCTTTAGCCCCACAGGCTCCTCCCCCTGTAAACACCGGAGAGCAGTTTTCAGCCAATCCCTGTTCTCACAGGTTCGTTCTTTCATATTCAGATCGGCGATGTATTCCGGTTGGCTGAGCTAAACAACAACAACCACATGGAGGAGGTCCAACGTCACGTCGTCAGCTAGCTAAACTGTTCCTTCGCAATAAAAGCCTAGTAGGTCACTTTCCGGATTAAAGTAACGTCACAGGCTTTAACCGGCTTCAACATTTCTGAAACACTAACTAACATTCACTCTCATGCGACATACATATAAACATTAACTCTTGCCATTTACATGAATCATTTGCATAGAGAAAACAGTCTTTCCCTTATGCTTCAAAATAATATTATCCCTAATATTTCCTATTATAATATCTTTATCTTCGCATTGAAAACGTGTATTTATTTACTTATTTATTTATATGCGTGTTACTCGCATAACTCAAAAAGTATTAAACCGAATCGCATGCAATTTGGTGGGATGATTGGTTATTATCCGGGGACCATTTGATTAGATTTTGGGATCAATCGGGTCGAAGTTCAAGGTCATGAAAAGGTCAACATCTTCTTTTTACCATAGCGCGGTAAATTTGTTTCCAATTGGCATGCAACTAATGCCAACATGTTCATAGTTCAATGCCCAATCTTGTGATATGCGAAGGTATGCGCTCTACCGAGTGCCCGTTCTAGTTATATATGTATTAGTTTAAAGCATAAAACTACAGAATCTAAATAAACTATTACAACCTAACACGACGGACGGCTTGAAAACGTGAGCGTGAGCGTAGAACAGGGGCGTCAAACTCATTTTCACCGTGGGCTACATCAGCATCATGGCCGCCTCTTAAAGGGCCGGTTGCACCTGACACTGTATAAACTTCTCCCGAACATTTTGTGAAATAACTCTCTTTGCATTCGATTATTGTTTATGTGAGTGTAGAACTATTGTACATACGAACATATCTCGTATATAATCACATAAATCCAATTCATTTGAAACCTTCAAAAATAGGATAGGATATTTTTCAGAAATGTCTTCGAAGAAAAGGTGATCATGTGTCTTTCAAGCCGTCAGGGGGCCACTTAAATGACGTGGCGGGCCCGGATTCGGCTAACAAAATAAATTCTGTACATATTCTGAACTATAGTGAACTGGCTTTTCTATCATTCATATACTGCGCTTCTCATATGAGGGATTCATTTTGCCTTCTATCTCATACCGCTGACAGGAGTGACCTCATGGAATGCGTGTGATAATTGCATAGGCCGCAGCGTGCGTGCGTGTGTGTGTGTGTGTGTGTGTGCGTGTGCGTGTGTGTGAGCGAGGTCCAGTCAGGGAGATGGCGGCCCACTTTCAGTAACTGATGAGGGTGGGAAAATAGAACGCTTGATTACCCCTGACGCCGCTCCTGCCAATGAAGGTTATTTGGCCTCTTTACCCGAGTGGTCAAGTAGAGAAGGACACCATTGTGATCTACTTTTGAAGTCTTCGTCTCACCTCGGGAAGCGACGAGGCCCCTTTTTGATTAATATTTGTGTGGTCAGGCGTTATGTTGGGATGAGCCGCTGTGACCTCCATCACATCAGCGCCATCGGAAGCTACATCCTCATTAGCGGCGGGGTCATCGAAAACTTTAATAAGCACCAGTCAGTCATTAATATCGTCTGTCAGAGCAATATATATATATATATAGATTAAAATGTCATCCTTTTAACGGTACCATAGGACTGTAACTATTTGGAGCAAAGACATGCAGTATCTCTGTGCTGTGTCATCATCCTATGCACCAACTTTTTTGTTTATTTTTCTCTTTGGGTGGGGGAGTTATCTATTGACTTTATTTATTTAAGTAATTTTATTTCATCTAATTGTGTATTTTAGTTTTCTTCTTTTTCCCTACTGTGTTTCCCTACTTTCCCTTCTGTAATGTTTAATGTAGTGCGCCATGTATCCTCTACATGTTTTCTTGCATTGTTAAAAAATAATGTAAAAAATATAAAATATAACGAAAAAATTAATAATTATTATTAAACCTTTTTATGTTGCCTGTATCTTTGCTATCGTGATGTGACGCCAGTCCCCACTACAGGAACATTTATTGTCATTCACCCGCGTTTTCTATTATTTGAGAACAACATTGTGCTCGTCTCTGTTGCACATCACACGACAGCAAACAGATAAATACAAGATTCTACGAGAGGGAAACAGATTTTGTTGGAGTTTGCTTTTTCAATTTCCGAATAAGTGTGCACGGAGGGCCAAGTAAGGAGGAGGAGGAGGAGGAGGAGGCCGCCTCTTGTTTTCATCCAATTCCCTTCTCATTTCAATCTAAACCGTGATGTTTGTTCCACATCAGGACGCCTTGCTGCCTCCACCTGCTGAAGGAGTTTAGTTTTATTTGATACCACGTGGTGATTCAAACGCTTTCAAACTGTTTGGTCGGGAAAGAAAATGCGTTTTACACCTCGAAACATAATCGAGTTGCATTTACACTTTATGGGGAACGTCATTTTGGAGAAGACCGGATTGTGATGTTTGACGCCATCACGCTGCACATGTCCATGACGTGTGCATCGCATCGATAACAACAGGTAAACAAAGCTAAAAATAGTGCAAAAAAACGCCACAGACGGCTAAACCCTTATTATAAGCGATGATATAATCGGTAAATCAAAAATACTGAGTACACGTCTACTATTGAATTAACATACAGAAACACTGCGTGGTTATTTGACTCAACTATTTATTTCCTGTCACGTCATCATATCCTCGCCGAGATATGAAGTGACCCATCGGGACGAAAGATGTAGGCCGGGTGCCCCTTGATCCTAGTCCCCGTCACCATCATCACCATCATCATCATCACCACCATCATCATCATCATCATCATGTGCAGCTCCGACTGCCAAGTCGCCTTCTTCCATCCTTCACCTTCCTTCTCTGAATCACATAAATCTTGCGAGTACAATTTGACTCTCGCTGTTTTACTATTCAAACAAGCGTGCCAGACACGCAGTGAAGGCGGAGGGCGCCCTGAACAAAACACTCCCTGGAGGACACAGTACTGATGGGTTTTCTACTCTGTAATGAATAAAAATATATATAAAACACACACACACACACACACAGACACACACAGACACACACACACACAGAGCGCTACAGCTGTCCCCCAGGCCAGTAAAATAGCCCTCAATGAATCCCTTACAACCCCCCCCCCCCCCACCGCCATCCCCGACTCCGAAGAAGGCGAGGGAGTCGCGCATACATTTTCGAAGCAGCAACAACACCTGTCCGAGTCGGCGGCCGTTACAATACATCAACGCGAATGAAATCCACTGTAATTGGAAACGTTGCCTTTGTTCTCTGAAGTGTAAAAAGGCTGCCGATGAAGACGAGTCAACAAACAATATGCAAACACAGATATAAAGCGCGGCCTCCTGACCCGCAGATAGATACACACACACACACACACACACATACATACACACTACAGACAGAGAAAGAGAGAACACTTCCACCCCTGTCTTCTGAGGTAATGAGGAAGAGGTTGGACTCTATTTCTTGGGGCCTTAAGCTCTAACTGCCGCCTGCTCTTTGATACCAAAATGTAATTACCTTTTGAAGCTCTGCCTCCCCCCCTTTCTACTGAAGGATGTGAGCGAAACACACTCAAATGTGTGTTTCATGTGTTTTCTTTCTGTATCGACACTCCAATTACCAAGAAACTTTGGTTAAAAACCTCAAACGCCCCGAGCTCTCATTCTCTCTCTCACGGAAACCGACTTTCCTTTTCTACCGTTGACATGTAACATCTCTCTTCGACTTAAGATGCGACTCAAACTGCATTCATGTGAAAACGCTCCGTTTCACAGAAAAGTGACAGATTTCCTGCGTGTTTTGTTGTTGTTTTCTTCCCCGAGCGCTGCGGCGGCAGAAGCCACAGAGACGTCTGTACAGCGTGAACTCGGCGGAGGGCTCCACGCATGTTGTTTCTCGTCTTTCTAAACATGCTAATGGGGTTCTTCTGAAGGTTGCGGTGGAAAACATCCAAACTTTCTTTTGGTATACATTTTGACGGATAACAAATGGTCCCGGTGAGAGTCGTTGATTGTTCTCCGTTGGCAAAGATGTGTGTGTGAGTGGAGCCTTTGTGCGTCAGGTAAAGCACAATCTGGTGGGTGAGGATGACACGGTGGCTCGCTGTGAATAATTTGTGCACCGTCTTTAATATCCACTAACAAGACGACCGTATTCACATTGCCGACTGAATATCAAGGTTTTACCTCATCATTAAAAAAAAAAACTAGAACGGGCACTCGGTAGAGCGCATACCTTTGCATATCACAAGATTGGGCATTAAATTATGAAAATGTTGGCATAAGTTACATGCCAATTGGATAGAAGTGGTAAAAGAAGATTTTTACCTTTTCATGACCTTGACCTTGACCTTTGACCCGATCAATCCCCAAATCTAATCAAATGGTCCCCGGATAATAACCTATCATCCCACCAAATGTCTTGCGATTCGGTTTAATACTTTTTGAGTTATGCGAGTAACACGCATACAAATAAATAAATACACGGCGATCAAAACATAACCTTCCGCATTTTCAATGCGAAGGTAATAAAGCTTTCCTGCATCAGATCTGCTGCAACGAAGCTCCTTGAGGCATTTTTACCAGATTTTTACCCAGTGGGTAGTATTTATTCTTCTTCTATAGTCAAGTGAAAATATATATACATTTATATCCGTGCATAAAAGCAGAGGAGTGGAGCCAATAACTGGCAGGACTGTGGCGCAGACATACTTTACATTAGGACATTCTCGAAAAAGCCCAAATGGTTGCAGATGTTGTATTATCTTCAGTCCAGATAATGTCTCAGAGATTACTGGATGGAATGCTAAGATGATTTTGTCCAAGAAATACAAATAAAACCATCTTTGGAGTCAAAAGGATGAAGCATAATGGACTCTGGTGATCTCGTCAATGTAATCTCGAGCCACCTTGAGGCTGACGCTTTTTATTATTTTGAAATGAACGTCCTTAACATTTATTGGATGGATTGCCGTGACATTTTGGAAAAGACATTCATGTTTCCTCATATCGGGATGAAATGATGAGATTTCTTTTATGATCAGATAAATACCTGCAACATCGTGACCTTCTCACCGGCCTCCGCTGTGAGTAAGGTTTATTTATATATTACACTTATCACAGACAAAGTGTCATAAAGTGCAGTTCAGTCGTTAATTAAAACAATGTGGCTGTAATAACAGGGGCCAAAACATATCAACGGTTAAAAGAGCAACAATATATATAATTGTAACATAATATAATACACTCCCTTATATAATATCTGGAGATGTATGAGGGGGGTGGGCATCGCCAACAGTGGGAGGGGGGTACATTAACAGTATTTATGTGTGTGTGTGTATTAGCGTATGCAGGTATGTGCATATATATGTTAATGTGTGTGCAGGTTTTTGCATGTCTACCCGTATTTATATATATATATATAAAAAAATTTAAATGTTTTTTGTCTGAGTACCTTTGTATACGTACAATATGTACATCTCGAATACAAATAAAAGATTTGATCATAACAACAACAACAATTTTAAAGCGCAAAGTACAATACACTGTAAAAGATGGTGCAATAAAATAAGAGAAGATAAAAAGCAGGCCGTAGACTATAAAAATGAACCAAATGCCAGTTCAAAGGGTTTTCATTATTGCTGCTGAGGATCCGCATTGTGAGCGGAGTCATTGTGAGCGCGTTAGCATGCTTTAGGCGTGAGCGTTTAGCTCCGAGAGCACAGCTGGGCCCGAGAAGCAGCTCGCGGCGCTGCTGCCACAGCTGCCAGCTCTTCTGGCAACTTTCTATTTCCTTCGTCTCGAAAAAACACATTTACTGGAAGTAGTTTTTTAAAAATTGCTACACTCTTGAGTTTCTCTCTCAAACCCCTTGAGTTCAAAGCCCAAAGTAAAGAAATCAGTTACACTTTTCATCTATTTTATATGCCGGAGTGCAAGTGGCGTTGAGATTAACATCCGCACTGGTTCAAAGGTGAGACCGGCGTGGGCGAATTCATCTATTTAAAGGTAGGTTCCATCTTCGAGCCACATATCAGAGCTAGTGGATAGAAGAGTTGGTGATGAAGAAAGGCCATACCCCCCCCCCCCCCCCTACGGGCATGAGGATAACAGAACCGAACTAGAACGGGCACTCGGTAGAGCACATACCTTCGCATATCACACGATTGGGCATTGAATTATGAACATGTTGGCATTAGTTGCATGGCAATTGGATATAAATTGACCGAGCTATGGTAAGAAGAAGATGTTGACCTTTTCATGACCTTGACCTTGACCTTTGACCCGATCGATCCCAAAATCTAATCAGATGGTCCCCGGATAATAACCAATCATCCTACCAAATTTCATGCGATTCAAGAAGATGTTGACCTTTTTCATGACCTTGACCTTGACCTTTGACCTGATCGATCCCAAAATCTAATCAAATGGTCCCCGGATAATAACCAATCATCCCACCAAATTTCATGCGATTCGGTTTAAAACATTTTTTGTTACGCGAATAACACGCATACAAATAAATAAATACACGGCAATCAAAACATAACCTTCCGCATTTTCAATGCGAAGGTAATTAGGAAGGAGGCATGCACATAATGCCGATACCACATCTCTGTAAATACAAAGTTTACAATGTTAATTGTACCCGGGGAAATGGTTGAACGTCGAGGGTTAGGGTGAAACTCAACTGGATAATTGGCTGGACATTTAAAGATGTAGCTAACGACGGCCATTTTTATTTTCTTCAGTGGTGTCAAAATACTACGTTTCAAGTGTTTCCGACGGTAAATAAACTGGATCGAATATTGTAATAAAGCAACGCAACCGGGGACGAAGAAGAATATCCAAGATGGAAGCAGTTATTACCAGCCCATTGACATGGAGTTTAACAGCGTAACAGATACAGCGTGACACGTGAGAACGAAATGAGATTCAAAGGGTTGAAGATCAGAGGACCGAAGACGAGCCGTTCCCCGTCGGCGGTGTGTTTTATTAGGGAACGCTCGAGACTCACGCGGACAAGATTAGTGGAATATGAAATGAATGCAGTATTTCCTCCTCATCATAAAGCGCATCAGCGTTTCATCGGAGTATAAACACGAAGGTTATCCCGCGCGCCCGGAAGCCACGCGGCGTCCACCGTGTCACTGCGGCGAAGATAAGGCCGGTTTGACCGAGTGAGTTCTTTGTTAAGTGGGAAATAATGACCGCGGTGTTTTCCAAAAGCCTTCTTGTTGACGTAATTAATCACTTAAATAAACTCGGGAGTGAAATTTGTCGGAGCGGAACAAATGGTCGCGCAACCGGAGGTATTGAATTTTAAGAGTTGCCGTTTCCCCTATTTGGATAAACTGTAATTACAGGGTATTCCAATTAATCTACCAGAAAAGCAACACAATAGCATCCAGCAGGTAAGTGTTAGGGTGCTGCTACCTCGTCTTCATTTTGAGGTGGACGCCGAATCTGGAAGTGAATCACCATTTATTTCACTCGCACTTCAGCGTTAACTTCTCTCAACACATTGCGTTCTCTGAAAAGCAGAAGCAATAGTGCTGAGGTAAACGCTTCCACCATCTTAGCTCTGCTTTAATACCATTTGGACTACTCCAGTGATATAATTACAACTTAGAAAGAAACCTTTTCTTTGCCCTGAATGAATTAATGGGTTTCATTTCTCACTCCTCTTCCCAAGGTAAACAATAAAGTGTGTGCAAAGTGTTTTTGTATCATATTGTAATATTGTTTTACCTCAAAGCTCCATAACTCATTGACTATATTTTGCATTGTTTTCTTTAAGCAGATTACCCGGGTCCCTAGTCGGTCAAGTGACAAGTGAGCGTTTCCATGGCGACTTGTCAAACAGATGCGAGCATGTCACTTCCTTCTCAACCGGTGTTTTACACGTCACGCTAAAAGCTTCTTTTTTTCTTCTTTCTTTTGGCTCAACAGTTTCCAAAATAAACATCACAAATGGAACGACGCTGCTAAAAACAACGGAGGAAGTGCAGGCGAGCCTCATTAGAGCTCAGCGTTGGGGGAGAAGAGGGAGAGTTAATGAGATGGAAGTAGTCGTTAAGTTAATTGTTATCCGGGCGCAGAAGTTCTTTCACACAAACAATGTCATTCCCAAGATTTAAAACGTATGCCGCCGCAAAACTATTGAATGGAAGGATATTGCTCTCCACGCAAATTCAGCTCTGGTGCTTTTTTTCCAAAACTGCCAACAGGAAGTCACTTGAGGAGGAGACGATGTTGTGTGGCGGGGTCTCGAGATGTCATGTGACCTGTGACACCGCCATCGTTGCACTATTGGTTCACCAGCCTTGTTGGCAGCGGCATCCAAGACGTCAGATATCTATCGCAGATACACACAACATACGTTTTTTGGCCAGTCCAAACTTTTGAAGTCATTAATTCATTTTTTTTTTACTATTTAAAAAATACAATTTGTATTCAACACCGAAAAAAAGGTAAATAGTTCATGTATTTTTTTTAAAAACAAAATCTCCATACAAAAATATTTTCAATAAAACCTTGAAATTAATCTAAATTATTGTATAAATAAATAAACACATGTTTAATGTTAAACAACATTTTAAACTAAGTGAAATCAATTTCTCTCAACTATTAAATTGAATAGAAAATACAGTATATTCTGCTGTTGCATATACTATTATTTATATATATATATATATATATATATATATGTATATATATATTATTTATCTTGTTTTATTACTTAATTAATGAGGAAGAGACGCACATCACAGATGATGATGCTCTGTAGGACTGTACTGAATAATATTTTTCTCAGAATATAGGTAAGATATCTTTAGAAGAAAAAAAGCATCAGTAAGAATAGTAAGTATTGTAAATTCATAATTTCAGGAAGTTGTGCAGAACTTAAACCGCTCAATGCCGGGCCTCGACGGTCTTCTACAAGAATGTCGATGTTATACAGAAAGACCTGTGAACCCATCTGCTTGAACAGAAAGTAACAAAACTAATGTGCATTTTCTGACTGGCACAATCCTGGACGCCTGTCCTGTCTTTTAATGTATTTTATTGACCCTAGTTCAGGTCTTGTACAATAATTCATGAATTTGCAGTAATATAAATAATGTAACCAGGATATAGCAAAGCAAATGAGGTACTGAATTTGCAGATGCCATTTTTTAAAGAATAAAAGAACTCATTATCATATTTGGGAACCTACTATTGGGAATAGTAGATTTATATATTCAGAGCCGATGGTGCACTTGCTCACTATGACTTTATCTCTTGCTTGAGTTCAGCGAGACTCCGTTTCACAGGCCTTATTCTGTGCAATTTTATGATGGAGAAACATAATTAAACTCTCATTCAGCACGTCTCAAATGCCACGGGACTACTCGAGGAACCAGAATATTAATGGACATAAATAAAAGTGAGAATCCAGATTTCAGATACAGAAAGTGACCCGGCAACTACTTACACTCCACAGTTTCCCACTTCCATAAGGCTGCTGACAGAGAGCTTTGAAAAGTTGGCCAATCACACTTCATCATCCCCTCCAACACACACACACACACACACAAGTTCCTGCTTCAACGGTAACCAATAAACAAGACTTCAAACTCCCGATAATGAGTTGCTCTGCATGGTGTAGGTGTCGTAGCATTCTACAAAGCTTCACTTTCACTCTCAAACGCCGGGATGAAAACAACAGCGCTCAAATTAAGTCGAGAGAGGAGAGCCGAGAACTTTGACACCGGTGTTTTTAAAAAAAGAACAGCGAGAGAGAGAAGCAGGCGGGGAGACCGAGCACAGAGGTGGAGAGGGCTGGGAGCGAAACGCCTCCAGGACAGAGCCCCCACTCATCTCTGCAGGAGTGGGACGGGAAAGTACAGGAGGAAGGAAAAGCTGGAGAGCCGAGCGGGAGAGAGGGCACCTCGTGGTCTCCCACACCCATCGGCGAGCAGTGGGAAGCGGGGTTGCGGGTGGTTAGTCAAGGGGGACTCGCAAGCACGGGTCAGATCGATGCGTGGCCTGACCGCGGATCAGAGCTTGATAACTCCCCTTGGCGGTGGCATTTCTGAGTGAACAGCAATTTCCCACCTCCACACGAGTGAATAACATCAAAAGTAATGGAACTCCAAAGGCTTTGTTGTAAATGAGGGAGTGAAGACAATAATTTAACCAACGCTAAGAAACGCCTACTGCTTTGTGTGTTTGGGGAATTTAGCTGGTGAGACGTTAATAACATTGAATGTTTTGCCATTCTTAAGTGAAATCAATCTTTTTTTGTTGTTGCTTATGTAATTTGCACTTGTGTAATTTGTAATCAGAAAAAAAACATCTATATATATTTATGTAAATGTATGTCTATATTTGTTTTAATGTATATATATATATAAATATTATCCAAAATAAATATTTATATATATTTATATAAATGTATATATATTTTTAATGTATTAAATCAAAAATAAATACATTAAAACAAATATATATATATTAAATCATATATATACATGAAAAACAATTATTTATGTATACATTTATATAAATATTTATTTCTGATAAATTACTTAAGTGCAACTGACATAAGCAGTACAGCCTAAAAAAACTAGCATTTATTCTAACAATAAAGCCAACGGTATTTACTGTGTTTTATTCTAATAGAGGACAATGAGATTCACCCCAAAGTTCAATTGAAAACCCTCAGTCACTATGCATTGTAACTTCAGTCCAACAATCTAATGTTTTAATAACACGCTCACAAGTAGAGTAACCTTCTCCACTGTATCCCCAAAGGAGTCTGCAGTGACTCACATATCGACGGCCTTCTCCCGCTAACCAAAGGAAATCATTCGCTCCATTGGAACCTCCCACCGGCGTCCTGATCAATGGAAATCAATGGAAATGGAAGTCAATGGAAAGTTTTCTTGAGAATTGACTGCGATCAGTACGATGACAAACAGGAGGAGCCCTGGATCACCAAAGCAGCCCCGAGCGCGGCGGCATTCATTTCTTCTTCTACCCGATGACATTTACGTACGCCGACGCGTCTCCCGCTATGAGCGCAGGTTTTAGAGATTTAATGGATTTCATATCGTGGAGGTTTGCGAATATGGGAGTAATGTGTTTTCCGCGTCAACATGCACAGACCATAAGACTTCATCTTTGAGATCACGGTCGGTTTATTAGGGAAAAGAAATCCTCATGTATTTAGGGTTGGGTGTCGAAAACCGGTGCCAATATGATGATGACAAGAGCAGCCTTAACTCAGATTCAGGGTTCTTACACATTTTTTGACCAATGGATTTCCAGGACTTTTCCATGACTTTAAACCAAATTTCCATGACCAAACTGAAATCTCTGTATAAACATGAAAAATTTAGAAAATTGTGCGTATTGAGAGCGCACGGCAACTTATATTTTGAGCGTCTTTCTTTAAAAAAACATATTAATTATTTCAATCTCGGCGTAAATGAACACGTGATTATAACACATTTCCATGACTTTTCCAAAACTTTTATGATTTAAGTTTTTCCCATGACTTTTCCAGGCCTGGAAATGACCATTTTAAAATTCCATGACTTTTGCAGGTTTTCCATGACCGTACGAACCCTGCAGATTACTACCGTAACGTTGACTGCAAGTCTTGCATTCATAAAAGTAGGCCAACAAATAGTAAATGACTCATTATAACCATATGTAAGCTAGCTCGTAACTCACGCTAGCTCGTAGCTACGTGCGCGACAGTCTGATATCCGTTTTTTGACAGTGCGGCCATGAGAACGGCTTTTACAGGGAATATGGCCGAAGAGGTTTTTAATGTCGTCATTGTCAATCGGCATTTTGTGCTTCTTCTTTTCTTAAAGTATTGGTTCAGGCACCGTTTAGGCACCGGTATCATTTTAAAAGAACCGGTTTAGCACCGGTATCGGAAAAAACCCAAACGATACCCATCCCTACACGTATTCGCATTGCCGGTGAGTGATTCACGCGCATTCAGTCTTCTACCTTCGGAATATGTACAATTTGAACCGTAACCATTACTTCAGGAAGTCACAAGACATACAAATATTACAATTTGGGCGTGACAAGTTATCAGGAAAATATCTGCTAAACTTAGAAAATGAAGTAAGCTGGTGTAGCGTGGATGGACAGAACAGACGAGCCCGTCTATATATGCTAAAGGTTGACACAATCCAGTGCATCTTGTGCGGAGAAAACATGCCAGGTGGTATTTTATTCCCAATTACGCATGTGTTTGTGACAAGTGACCTTTCCATGCTGGTGGACTGTCTGAATGCCCAGGTAGCAACAGCGACCGGCCATCAAACACGCTTTATTTAAGTGTTTATTCTTAGCCTTTCCCCAAAAGGTTAGGCAGAGCGCTCTGCACTCACCATGCATCAGCTCTCTAATGTGTGCCACCGACCAACAGAGGCCCCCGCGATGAAAAGACACGAGCGCAGATGGCTGATGAGCTAGATTCATGATTTCATCATTCTCTTTATCTCGGATGAAATATTAGTGGGTTGTCATCCATGACACAGTTAGGGTCCCACTTTGCCTCACTTCTATTCCAAATGAGACTCTATGGCTGGATTTAATCCTGCGGTGGTTCGTCGGGGTTTCAGAGGCAATTACCCGGCAACGGGCCACTCATCCTAAATCTGAACCATGCTACTTTTCATTAAATAGCATATGGTCTCCTGTGGCCGGTACAATACAGTGATGTGGAACGAGCGAGACAGCCGCACTGCAGTAGAGATGCACCGGTACGGATATGTCACGTCGCGGTTTGTTTATCTGAGACGATGATGCATATTAATTCAGTTATTCTATCAATTTATTTATATTTCTTCATGAAAATAATGATCTCCATTCACACGGCTTATTAATAAAACACTGGTATCAGCCGACACCCCGAGGCCCGGGTATCGGCACCGGGAGGCTGGGGGAAAAAAGTGGAATCTGTGATTCTCTTCACTGCAGTGGCATTACTTTCACTCTTAGCACGATGACGACTATTTGGCGACAGTGATTGCTCGGTTGGGTGTTCGCAGAATCATGGAGAAATCGTTAAATAAGCCCGTTCCGTACTGCAATGCAGCCAGGAGACATTTACACTGGACTGGATTTACACTCAGACCCCGTTTACACGATGGGAAAACGCATACATTTTTCATGCGTTTTGGCCTTTCATTTACACAAAAACGGAGGTTTTATCACGGAAAACGATCATTTCTAAAAACTCCGGCCAAAGTGGAGATTTCTGAAAACTCTGTTTTTGTGTTTGCGTGTGAACTAGGTCAAACGGAGTTTTAGGTTGTCAAACGTCACAGTATGCGACTAAAAATGCTTCACGTCATGTGAGCATCCGATGTTTACAGTTAGTTTGCTTAGGTGAGCCCGAGTTATTTCCTCCTTGACATGAGGATACTCCTCGGAGGTCTCGGACGGGTACTGTTCTAAGAACAATGCCAACATATCCCTATATTTAGTTTGGCATGATTCCCAATCCACATTATCGAGTGCTTTATTTGCCTTATAAACTAAGGCGATCAAAGCAGCAGCTCCACTTCGCTGTCTGTCCACACAAATGAACCTCGCGCCATATTTACTCTCTAAAGGAAAAGGAAGTTGATCGTGTTTTTCGTAGTTGTCGTTGGTTTTGAGAATTCTGATTGGTTTGCATGTGTTTATCCTTCTCGTTACACTGCCGACTACAGGTTTGGCATAGTTATGATGGCGCCCGGGCGATTATGCGGGTTCATATAAACAGAAACTTTTTTGAAAACGACCTTGTGTGTACAACGTTATTTTTGAAAACGGAGGGGCAGAAATATTCGTTTCTGTAAATACCCGGCTATGTGTAAATGTGGCCTCAGACTGACTCCGACAAGAAGAACGCGCCGTTTGGTTCTGCACATCACTCGCACCGCACGTGCAAGGAATGGGTTGATGCCACTGTAGTGGGGAGCTGCTGTACCTTAAATACCAGCTGAGACAATATAATAAATACGGTTTTTTTAAAGTCAAAAGAGGATGATTATACAAATGGTATATGCATCAAATGAGTCTCGCCTGCCATGATATGTAAGAAAAAGCATCAATCTTAAACTGTCGACGTCAAAAGATAATAAATACTAATATATTATTTGTTCATCCCCTCTTGAACAACACATGCTTGGAACAAGACAAACATTATGTGTCGTTTTCAGCTCAGATACAAATCACTGTTGAAATATGAACGTCTATTATGGAGTTTTGGTTCGGTAAACGTCGTGGTTCCCAGGTCATGCTTTTTTCTTTTCTTTTTTTAAACGTTTGTAACTCAGAAAGCCCACAGAGTTAAAAGTCTGTCAGGAGGAGGTCGGGGTGGATTGTCGGGTCAACAGAACATCAGACGTTGTTCCTTCTTTTTAAGGATATGCAAACTGCAATTTCATCAAATTGTTTACCCATTTTCTAAAACAAAAGGGCATAAAACACTTTGGATACGCACAGAACTTGGAGCAGCGCTCCAAAACCATTAAAGCCATGGTTACAAATGCTTTGTAAGAGTAACCTTTTCTTCAAAATATTATCGTGACCCCACGACTAAAATGATCTTGAATTTCGGGAAGAAAAACAAGAGTGGATCGGCACTTGATGTCGGAATACGTAGTGAGCTTAGCTATCGTATCAGGAGAGGAGTGAGGCTGTCGACTATAATTCAACCTACTCTTTCACCAATTAAAAATAAATCACAATTGACTAAATGGCCACATCACTGGTCGTCAAAATCAATTATATATCAACATATAAATCTCTAGCCGCATTCAATATTTTTAACCTAAATATTATATACTTAAATTACAAACATATTCAAAGCAGATGCACCAGCTCATATTCATATGATTACGTTATAAACAAAGCTATGACGCTGTTAATTAGATGAAACATAATACATAGAAATATGCAGATTTTGATACGGTCAAAGTCGAAGTCTATCGAGACATGATGTGTGGGTCAGGGTTTATTAAATATCCGCCGTGCTCAGCCGACTTGATATGAGAGCCGATCGATCCCCCGCAAACCGCCAGCGATGTATACGTTACAGAAGCTGAGAGACGGCGTCCTCTCGGGAGTGCTCCCGCTCTCCTCCCGCCTGCAGTGGTGGGAGGATCCAGGATATGAATAATGGTTAGAAATAAGATATTCTCGATTGTTGATAAGCGGCAAAACAAGTGACCCTTCATTAAAAAAAATGATGTGGCAGAAGGCGCCTTTTTCTACTTATTAAATTAACGCCGGCGAGCATATCGAACAAACCAATCGACCAGAGAGCGGCCGCCCGAGAGAGGAGACGTCGGATCGGAATCATGACGCTTGTCCAATCCCGAGCTCCGGCGGTAAGAAGCCTATCGCCTCAGATTCAGCCTGGGAGAACACAGCGTCCTTTTTCTTCATTAAACCATTTTAAATACAACGGGGTATACGTATTGACAAGAATATACAGCATGTGTTTGTTGGCTTGAAAAGCGATTCTGAAATGTGCCCTAAATGTCTTAGTTCTTCATATTCGTAGGTCCTGTGATCTGAAACTCCGGACCGCTGCTCTTTAACACTCCATTCAGTTTTCACTTTTTCGCTTTCTGCACTTGGGTGTTGGCCATCAATCGCGACTCGGGAGCGAGCCCTCTTGATCAAAGCCAGACACCTGTACTGAGCCCTCGTCTTTTTGCATGAATGAGGCGATTCACGGGGGCAAGAGGCTGGGACATTGGAGATTGGGGATTGTGCCGTAAGGGTACCGGGCCCCCACCGACCCAGCCCTCATTTTAGAAACACTGGCGAAAGGTTAATGCTCGGCTACCTGCTGAGAAGAGGTTGAGGAGAAGAAAGAAAGAGCAGAGGGGATCAAAGCTTTTAGCAATGCATCGCTGTGAATTTTAAATTCATACCCTGTATGTCTGGGAAATGATTTCTGATCCAACCGGACAAGACCGAGGCCGAATATGGTCGGGTACCGTCTCATAATCAACCCACAAACGTCTGAACCTTCATGTCTTTACTCTTTTAGAGGCACAAATGAAACCATAGTTCCGACTTTAAGCTACTACTGCATCATATTGTAAATTATAGTGTGAAATTGAATTGAAAAAACATGTATTCACTGTATACACGAGCTTTAGGATACGGTAATACAAGACCGGCCGAGCAATCTGGGCCTCTGCTTATTTATACACATTTGAGGAATATGTTTTTTGCCATAAATACTCTTGTGTGCAGCTTATGCCATGGAGCATGACATTAATTCATTTTAGAAATAAGGTGCATTTTCTTGGAGGTCCTGCTCCTTATCAAAAAGTGTTTCCTATGAGGTTGCCAGTAAACATTATAGAAATGTCAACAACAAAAATGTCAAATTTGGATGCAAGAGCGAGAGCATTTAGTGTGAATAGGTTAATAGGGTTGATGTCCCGTTCCTCCACGGACATTACATGGTCTTTAGTCAGAGCTGTGCACACGACCGTGTGCCATGAACAAGTGTGATGTCGAGGCCAGTGCTGTCTCTCTCCCCCTCCCCCCCCCTCTCCCCCGAGGACTCTGTCATTCCATACCTGCCCACTTGTCGAACCCCTGTTCTGTTTTCCCACCTTGACAGCCTTCAGATTCAGCCACCTGCTTGCACACCTGTTCCTTGCCTCAAAGAAATGACTCATTGGATGAACTCAATTAAATTGTTGGCAGGTTTTCCATCCAATAATTATAAACTCAACTTCCACATCCACTCAATCAGTGCAAAATTAAGTAATTTAAGTTAGTCAACTGTTTTTGTATCAAATAAATAAAATAACGATATTCATTATTATTAAATTATATGTGTTTTGTCAAACTCAAAATATAAACTAACTAACTAACAAAATAAATAACCACACACAAAGGAGAAGAAGACTGGGAATTGAACCCACGGACCCCTCCTTTTTGAGGCGACGGTGCTAGCCACTACACCACCGTACAGCTCTGAAAGTGTCTTCACCTCATGTAAACAACTGATTTTCAGCTGGCGCATGCGCAAAGGGTAGTCCCCAATGAAACACATTTATTTTGAGTTGATATGCACACCATCTAACCTAAATAAATCTAATAAATGAAGGTATTCATACATTTTGTGTTACACTAAATAGTATTGTCTTTGAAGCATCGTGGAGCAGCCCACATGGCGGGCGGTCCAGAGGTGTGAGCAGGAAACACAATGGAGAGTCTTGTGTTTCATCTTGTAAAGGTGCGTTCACAACAAAAGCGATCTTCCAATGTTTGTTGGACATCCTCAACATATAAAGCACAACTAGTGGTTAGTTATTCCTGTGGTGGATGGCGGAAAATATAACTGTTTCCACGGAGTAAAGCCACTGAGATAAGCCCCGCCCCTTGCGCGAGTGAAGCCACATGTGGTCAAACGAGTAAACTCACGAGGATATTCGCAAAGCGCTTTTGTTGTGAACGCGGCTTGTGAGAACATTTGTATATATAATGCACCTGTTAGTGCAACCAATTAAATACATATCCCATTTTCCAAAATACAAAAACTTGAAACTCATCTTTTAAAGAAGAGGGTGTTTTAGTTTATTGTGCTAGACTGGAGGCTTCAGCAGATTGACCGAACCTCCAATGGCCGTGGAACACGGGGGGGGGGGGGGGGGGGCTCTTTACCAGCTCTTGTGTTTTGTGTACTTGGACGGCGTGTCCTCCGGGGAGTCCGTTCGAGGGAGTACGGGGAACCGGGGGTCGTTGCTGCGAGCCATCTGGTCCTTGAGTATCAAAAAAAAAAAACTGGAGAGCTGTGTCTGTATATTCAGCACAACGTCAAGAATGTTGACAGTGTGCGTTTGTGTTGGCCTCCGTCACAGATTGTGTTTGGGATTTTTAATGCACAGGATGCCCAAGGCAAAGCTGTGAAGGGTGTGTGGGGGGGTGAAGGAGTGTTTCCGGAGTTATATGTCCGGCCTTCAGTCCACTGAAAGACGGTGGGAACTGGAATACGAGAGTCCGACAAAGCGTTTTGTTTGTTCCCGTTAACAGAGTAGCTCCCTCATTCCTGGAAGAAGAAAAAAACAAACAGTCAAAAGCGAAGAATCTGCCAGAGGAGGCGTGGCCAATGATGAAAAAGAATGCCTAATGACTGCCTCGCCTCTGCTCCGCGCTGCTCGTAATCAATGTCATGATGCATGAGCGAAGCCCTGTCCTCGATGGAGGGGGGGGGGGGGGGGTCCTTGAAACGAGGAAAGATCCAGTCGGTTTGGAAGCAGATTGATCCACCGTTCGCCGGTTATTACCGGCTATAGTTCAAAGCTGGAGGGGATGACTAAGAAAATGAGCTTTTTCCGTTAGATTTGCGAGCGGCTCTCGCCTTCGGGCCCGGGGTTTGAAGGATGACAACAAGTTTGCGCTTTAACATCCGTTACTGCCACCTGTCCTGAACAACATCTGCATACGCTGCAGAGAGAACAAGGGCGCTGCAGAGGGAACGAGGATGTTCAAGGCGAGTCATGTGTAATTTATGAGGTGGGATGTCATTTGGGGGTTTTTTTCAAAATAAAATAGCTTTTGGTTTTATTTGCCATTGTATCACCCTGGCACCACTTCGGGATGTGATGAATGTTTTGGGTCGTGTGTTTTATTGAAAAAGACAACGGCAAATGTTGTATCACATATTAAATTAGAGTCACAATATGTTATTGTACAGTCTGCTTCAGTTTCATTTTTATGATGCACTTCTTCACAGGGGAGGATGATGAGATGATACAGTGGGAGGTGTTCTACAATATGAGTAAGGCATCACAGTTCTGAATGGATGCTCAAATATATTTTCCACTGTTGAAAATATTGCGAGACATCGAAAAAAAAAATATATTTTTCTCATTTGTCTGATATGTTTGGACAAAAAAGTTAAATTAGCGTCTTGCAAATCGTATTACAACATGCACATCTCCCTCATTACATTTTTTTTTGTCGCATTTTCAGTTTCCAGATGTCTCAGCGCTCAGCCCCCACCCTGATGGGGGGGGCCGCTGCTAGGGATAACACATCCGAGTGGCGGTATAAAACAGTTAATGTAAAGCTTTTCTGAGAACGTGTGAGTCACCGCGACCACGAGAGGTCATCCAGCACGCGGCCAGACGAAATATAATCTGGTTTGCTGCCGCAGAATTGGAGACGAGGCGTGGACAGACGGCGTGACTCACTCAGTCCCGCCCGGCGACACAACACATAACGCCCTCCCCGGGCACAGGTAACGAAGACTAAATAAACAAGCCGGGACAACACGTCTATTAAAGTGAACTTCAACCGCTGTTTGTCTCAAACTGCTCCAACTGTTGAACACGTGGCTCTGAACACAGAGCTCTCCTTGGAGTCTTTGGACCGCAGGTGTAAGCGATAACATTAACGATGCCTCCGACTCATGCCGGCGTGCCAATAAATTATGGAAAAGAGCCAACGACCATCGCCTCTTACAGTGCCATGATGATGAGCACTCTCTCTCTCTCTCTCTCTTAGTGCATTAGTGTACCTCACACCTGACTCGTTTGGGGATGCGCATTACGTCGCCGGTCGTGACGACTGTCTCCCTCGTTAATACGATTGGTTGAGGGACCTCAACACCGTTGTTGGTGTTAGTCGCCTGTAACCAAACTGAACCAATCTCCTATTGTCTAGTTAATTGTTTTAACATGTATATATCTCTTGTTTTCATGTAACTTCAGGAAAAAAGTGTATTTACAGGCTTATATATATGTTACGGCTACATTTTTGGATGATGGTTTATTTCAATAGCATCTTATTAGTCTAAATGGTTACCTAAATATATGGCTCTATAATAGGTCCTTGAATAGATATGATATGTACCATATAAAATACACATTTTTAATCAAATGTATGAGCGCAATCAATGTAGATCCGGGCTATATGGAGAAAATTAAATACAAATTAAATACATATTTTCCTCAATATTGATGTGACGATATTGTAGGGTTGCCCATTGGTGCTTTTCCAAATAATATTTACACAATGAGATTATTGTGAAATAATCATCATTAATGTGGATAGAATGAGGAAGTGAGTGAAGTTAATTCAACGGCAAGAAGTGTATAAGTTCATAAAGTTACATCCTTTTTATTGTAATGTTTAAAACAAGGACAAGGCAACACATGATATATTATAATATATATAACCGTATCTAGTCTCATATCCTGAAATAAATATCAAATCAATAAATTGCCCTGCACTCCGATCTCAACCAGACAGAAGGACAGACTGTCAAATACATCTTTGTGTGTCTTGGAATAACTAATAACTCGCTTGTATTTGGAGACTGTGCTCACTCAAATGTAAAAATGTAAGCGTTAGTCATTTGTAAAAAAATGCCGAAGACCAATTACTTTTACGTCTACCTGACTATGGTGAGCTCATTTGTGAGAGTAATGACTGTGCTCTCTATCAGTACCAAAAGAATAAGTAACACAATGTTAATTTGCATTTACACTCTCATATGACAGAAGAAGTAAATGAGAAAACACTCTGGAACAACCTGGTTGTTATGAATAGCTCAAACGATTCTCCATTACAGGTGTGAGACGACGTGGATTCCAAACTCTCATTTAGGAAAGACAGTCTTTTTAATACAGACGGCACAAAGTAACAGAAGAGAATGAGTCACAGCGAGCGGCGCACAGCGTGGTTCCTGTACGTGGATTAGCCAGAACATTGCGTCTCCAGTCCTTAAAGCTTTGCTCTCAAACTTAGTAGAAAGTCACGATAAAGCACCAACACCGGGGCCTCCTGGTACAGCGAGACACCCGTCTCAGGCCATTACCACTTTAATCATGTGGAGCGCAGAATATAATGCGCCATCGTAAAGTAGATGAGCAATATTAAATCACAAGTGGTGGATGTGCTAACGAGCGAGTGACAGAAACGGAGCAGGTGGAGAACAGATACTGCATGGAGAACAGATACTTTAGACATGGAGAACATATACTGTAGACATGGAGAACATATACTGTATGGAGAACAGATACTGTAGACATGGAGAACATATACTGCATGGAGAACATATACTGTAGACATGGAGAACAGATACTGTAGAACAGATCCTGAGATCAGTGGTAAAAGAAAGGCCCGGTTTACACTCGACAATTGGATGGTGTTAAAAAAAGGAACCATACAGATCAAATACAATATAAGGAGGTATAATACAAATGATGTTAAAATTACTTTTTCTCACCATTAAATACATTATCTGATAATAATAATAACACAACCCTGACACCATTTCCACACGTATACATACTAAATAAAGTTTTTTTTTTAAAGGGTTTAAGTTTCTATTGAAGTAATTCTTTCTCATGATTTCTAACTATTGAACATGCACCAAATGCTTTATATTGTATCGTATAACTGTATACCAATGCAAATATGCAAGTGGTCAAACTAGTAATACACATACTAGCATGCGTAGAATAGATCATTTGCATTTCACTCATTTCATAACATTTCGAGACCAGCTTTTGAAAATAAAAAAGAAGGGCTTCAAGAACATTTTAAAAGCCTTTTTTTATAAAATCTGATGGACATGCAAAGAGCAATGGTCAGAAGAAGAAAAGATCAGATCACACTCCACATTAATGTATGACTATAACAGATACATATACCAGTATCCTATTGTATTTGTGATGTTGTATCGTAAGTAACTGGGAATCATGATATTTATGGCAAGTATCATATCGAAGTTATAATTTTGGTTTCGTGACAACCCCCGTGCTGACTTTGCAATGCACGTGTTGCGCAATATTCGCTGCATCTTACATGCGAAGGATCAAATTAGCAATTTTTTGTACATGAAAAACACGTTTTGATGAGATGAATAAAAGCAGGAGACATAAATTGAAAGGAACTGGGGACTCTGTGGGATGGAAAAGAGCATCAGCATTCCAGAGAGATGGAGACTAATCAATAGCACCTACAACCACAATTAGACCACATGAGATGCCTCTGGGCCCGGAGGGTACACTGGGGGAGAAACCTCCAATCAAAGTGCACACAAACACACAATAATTAATCAAATTTACTGTAAGGCATAACAGGAGGAACGCCTGTGCAATATATTATATTTAATTCCGCACCACGAGGAAGCCTTGTAGAACAACTTGTCGTTCACTCTTTCAGGAGCTGGTTGTCATAATCTCTGGAGGTAAAAGGAGTAAAGTAGACAACTTCTCCTGCTACTTGACATAATATGAAGTCGATATTTTCCTGTATGATGGACATGCAAATGTGTGCCCATATTCACCGTGGTGGAAAGAGACGGGTGGAAATAATATAAAACGAGGCACACACACACACACACACACACACACGTGTCAATGAAACCTGAGCTCCCGCATGTATCATATTAAATACTCTATTACACTATGAAACCAAATAGGGGTGGGACTCTCCAGCCACCTCGTGATTCGATTCGGCTCCAGAGGGATACGTGGCGATACGTTGCGATTATGAAATGATTGATGCATCAAAAAAGTGTGTTTGCATACATTGACTTATTTCTTTTTGCTGTGTTTATCTGCTATTTTTTGTCACGATTCATGATGAAAAAAAACTGATTCATTTACTTCCATTATCTTTAATTCATTCAATATTAGCAACGAATAGAAGAGACGCGTCTACATTTTGCAGCACTGCAAAGGGAAGCAGCAGGAGAGGCATCCTCCTCACAAGAAGCTGCTCTTATTCACAAATAATTAATATTGACTTCTCTTCAAACAAATCTTCTCTATTTTAGGCAATGAGCATTTAGCAATAACGCTTTCTGAAACCACACATACGGTGATAAATATCACATGAAGTGCACAGTTACGATGTCACGCAGAAGATGAAACTACCGTCCGACCCACTTTCCTCGGTGACTTCAGACGGCTTCACGGAAACGCCGCTATAGTGTTTAGTTTATAAAAGTAAAGGAGACGCACGTGTGCGTGTTGCGTTCAGGGGCAGCGGTAAGGAACGGACAGCCCGCTGTCACAGTATTGTAGCAGGCGGTCGTAACGTTGACAAATTGAGGTTAAAACATCCAGTTAAACCATTTAAGGGAGAATCGTGATGCGTCTCAGAATTGATGTCGCCCCCCCCCACCCCACCCCCAAATCCAGAAATTACAAGCACAAGCACGAACGCTATACGCTTATCCGTGAACTGGAGAAAGAAACATCGGAGAAAGAAAAGGTTAACATTGTCATCTGTCAAACCCCGACGTGTACATTTTAAGGATAAATAATCCAAGTTGGAGTCCTGAAGGCAACAGGACAGGGCCGTATCCATCCTCAGAGGAGCAGGAAATGCTCTTCCTATGGACTAAACTATTGTTTTGCTTCAATAAAGATAAGCCTCTCTTTTGCACTCTCTGTGCTACAGTTGTCGAGACAGAAGGAGTGCCCTGAGTACATCAGCAGCAGGAACAAAAACAAGCTACTTCAGACCAGAATAATCAGAACGGGAACATACCGGTAATTCAATAGCTGGTGTGTTTGAAGAGCTCGGTAAATGATATCTACGGCTATTGATTATACTTAAGCCCTTCACATTATATTATGGACTTTACCCCATCTGAGAGTGAACACAATCCCTATAAGAAGGGTCATGACATCACTGGTTCGTGTTCTGCCTGGGGACTGTTCTCCATTAGCCCTGAAAAACAAACCCGCTGTTCCTGTAGGTTATCACACACCTCGTAGGTCAGCGGAGACTGAGCCCAATATATATATACATACTCCTTCAGTGTGTGAGGGCGATACAACAACGACTGTATTCACTGTATTCAACAGACAACAAAGACTGGGACCCGCCGAGCACGACAAAGAAAGAAAACAAAAACACACACACACACACACACACACAAAATGCGACGGTTTATTCTAAAAGCTAATAATAAAAAAAGATGCCGATTTCTGTAATCTTTAGCAAAAGGTCCGGAGATGACTCGGGTCTGTCTTCGCACTTAGCCGTCCGGCCATACAAAACAAGTCGCTTCAACATAGACATCGGTTTATTCTATTATTAATATGAGCAAAAAATAAAGTGTTGTACATGCCAGAGCATTTATTCATAATTTTTTGTTTTGATTGTTGGCATTCATTTTTGCCCGGGACCGGGGAGGCCCGAGTTATCGCCTGCCTGTGGATCAGGACCGCTCCGGCCCGGAGGCTATTAGAGGGGCGAGCAGTTCATGCTCCCGCCCCGCCGCTCCCTAATTGGTCCCCTCAGAAGCCCCGGCGCACACAAACTTCAATCGCGGTGGAAGATTGTACCGAGGAGAAAAGAGAGGATCCCTTTGTGCGAGCCCGCTCGGCATCGATTGCCTCACTATATCACTTCAGTTTCTCCTTCGACTTTTTTTTTTTTTTTGGTGTTCACCTACAGATTGAAATCAGCTGGGGCGATCTTTGAGTAAAGCACACAAGTCGAGATAAAGAAGACTAGACTAGAGGAGAAAATGGCTGGGACAAATGGGAGATGACTCAGGACTGCCTACTGGGTAATTGGGTTTTATCCTCTCATTTTATCAGGCCTTGTTTTGGATTAACGCTACACACACACACACACACACACAGGGAAATGAGAATGATACCTTGACATTAGCAGATCTCAAGATAGCTGATTACTGGTGGGAGGATGAGACCGGTGCTCCAGTCTAATTACGATCCGTCGGACAAAAGGAAGTGCGAGCCTTTTCACTCTCGCCATCACATCTGGTGTCGAGGTAGCGCGCGGCGTCAGCCGACACAATGCAAACCAAAAAAATGGCAACGCGAGATACTGCGGCGCGATTGCTCGTCTTTTCTGTCTTCCACATTCTAATTCGAGGTACGCTCATTTCAACCTGACATTTCAATTTCGCGTACGACAAGACTACAATTCAGTGCTTTTTGAATATGGATCCTGTCAGTACATGTGTGCACGCTGGCGTCCGACCACGACAGGATGACAACTGATCCTCCTCCTGGCCAATCACAGCATAGGCAAGTGACCACCAATGCAATGGTTTGAGATGTTCCTGGAAGGTGATATACATATGTGAAACATAATTACCTTCGCATTGAAAATGCCGGAAGGTTATGTTTTGATCGCCGTGTATTTATTTATTTATTTATTTGTATGCGTGTTATTCGCAAAACTCAAAAAGTATTGAACCGAATCGCATGAAATTTGATGGGATGATTGTTTATTATCCGGGGACCAGTTGATTAGATTGTGGGATCGATCGGGTCAAAGGTCAAGGGTCATGAACAGGTCAAATCTTTTTGAATCACATGGAATTTGGTGGGATGATTGGTTATTATCCGGGGACCATTTGATTAGATTTTGGGATCAATCGGGTCAAAGGTCAAGGTCAAGGTCATAATCATTTTTTTTACCATAGCACGATACATTTTTGTCCAATTGGCATGCAACTAATGCCAAAATGTTCATAATTCAATGCCCAATCTTGTGATATGCGAAGGTATGCGCTCTACCGAGTGCCCGTTCTAGTTGAACTAGCATTAGCTCAAGCTACGGAAGGTCTGCACATGCCGCTATTTAATAATTGGAACAGTGAATAAAGACCTACCCGACTTCACTTAATTCCAGTGGCTCCGGTCTCGGTCTCCAGGTGATGTGTCGGTTGGCTTCAGGAAGGTTGCTAACAGAGAAATGACCCGAAGTATCGAAGCGGCCGCCATTATAGGGGCTGTTTGAATTATCTAAATCCTAAAGAAAGGCGCTTCAGTGCTTCCTCACTCAGCTCCTTTAGCAAAGGAAACACTGGACCTTTCTTTACCAAAGGAAAGAAGGTAATGCCGCCCCACAATTCTTTGCGGTGGAAACAATTAAAGAGAGGCACCAGTCCATGTAAACAAACGATATGCCTAACTTTTCATAACTTGTCATAAACTAATGGGAGTTATGTGGATTCATATGAATAGACAGTGGCACTCTTACTGTTTCATTTTTATTCATATTTATTTAATTGAAACATGTCACAAATACGTTTAAAAAAAAGAAGAGGAAATAAAATGAAAAGTAAATATAGCAAGCTGTCAATTAACACATTCTTATTCTCAATTAACAAGAAGCAGCAGAAAAAAGAAAAGAAAAAAGCTTCTTAATAAACTGTTAATGAGCTAAATATTACTGTAATAATTGTTGAACCTGCATTATTTCACAAAGGAAATGTTGATAATGCCTGAGGGAATTTAAACTGAAGCAGTGTTGATTGTTTAGTGTGACTGCAGCAGGAAGGAAGGAGCTCTGGTTTCGCTCTTTCACGCACAGCTTGTCACAAAAGAAGCTCTTTATGCATGCAACAGCATCAGAGGTTGCGTGAGTCATATTTTATTTGTTTTATAGTCCTCTGTTGTACTTTGGCCATGGTTGACATCCCCCGAGGCATCATCATCTAGGTGCTTAGTGAAAGTGTAGTCTTTTCCATGAACTTGTTCCTCGACCCCGGGACGTTTTCCATAGAGGTCAAGGAAAAGTGGTCAGGAGCAGACGTACGGTTATTTTTTGACTTTCCGACCGAAGCCCTGCTGGATATATCCTTTATACATACAGACCTTTTTGTCTGCTTCTCTCCGAATTCTCGTTTTTAGTTTTGTCCCCCAAAGAAATTCATATTTTTCGTGGCAGTTTGGGCTCCACGGTAACTCAGCTTGACACGGTAGCAGTGCAGGGGGCGGGGCTTAGAGAACAGTCATCGCACTCTCTAATACACTTCTTTTGCAACTAAAAAACAAACAAAAAAGCCATTCATGTCAAACTACACTTAGCATGAAAAAGGATTATTGAACACAAAAGGCACTTTTACAAGCAGTTAGATCACTCGGTTAAAAAATGACATGAAAGGACTTGAACATTTGCACTCTTTCATCCAGTTAATACACATTTATTCATATCTATTTCCAGTAACCTTTTAAAAAATCCACCCTATCATTGAGATATATAGCGTGCTTTCATCATGCCTAAGTCTCTGGCGCCGGACCGACTGGTGGTAATTCCCGCAGCTTGTCAAACGAGATCTGCGGTTTAAATATGGAGCCAGCGTGACAACTATCCACACTCAGCTATGTCGTACAGTTGTTTCAGAATAATCATGCCCCATGTTGTTTGAAATAAAGGCACAGTGCGACAGTATGGGGGATTTAATGTGTTCTCAACAGTTTCTGAATAACCGTGGAGCTCCATAGAACTTGGAGGTATACGGCCATCTATTCATGCTGTGGTGATACGGAAATACTGGCTATAGCATAACTTAATTGCAAAAATATTAATAATACTGGCATTTATTCCTGAATAAAACACACTTGTACAAAAGGAGTTGCGACATTATAAAGTAGATGCTGTGGCAGCATCTGTCATCAGCTCCGGGGTTGAGTCGGTCCAAAGCGGCTAAGATGAAATGAAGCAGAAATAGGCAAAGCTTTTTGTTGATTCGGCTGTCTGTGAGGTGAAACAAAAGTAGTCTTTAAATGAATGTAGCCACATCGATGCACAGAAGAGAGGTTATCTATCTTAATGACAAAGGGGAGTCCTTGGCTGAAGGGGAACCTCATCAAAGTCACACATGCATAACCGGACAGAGGTGCTCGGAGAGCAGGAGAAAACACACAAGCTCACGAACGGATAAACATTCAAATGCAACTGTTCAAGTCATTAACCAGTGTCAACACGCAAAAGGAAAGGAATTCATAACAGCTCAGGGAGACTGTAAATAAAATAGGGGTATTTATTGTAACCGTATATTTTTTTACATTTTCTTTTATATGTAAATCAGAAGCGCAAATAAGAGTTTTTTTTGCAAATGTGTCAAGGCTGCAGCAGACGATGTCGCTGCAATACACCGAGAGGATTGTGGACTAAAGCAAGCTTTAGTTTTTATCCATAATCATTTCGAAAAAGGAGCAAAATAATTTAAAAAAAGAAAACGTAGAAACATATTTCAAGAGAAAAGAACGTGACTCCTCACTGCATTGTAGTCTGAAAAGAACTCTTGAGTTGTGAAGCCTGGTCTGGGTTAATGGTCTGGGTTGAGGCAGGTCTAGAGCTGTGAACCTGGAGCATTAGAAAGAAGCTGTGCAGTTCTTTAGACTCAAAGAGTGACCTGTCACCACTGATCAGGCCAGGAAGTAGAAACAAAAAGAAAAGAGCTGCTTCTGGCATCGATGGCGAGGGAAGTGAAGGCGGCTGACGGCAGGGAGGCCTCAGAATGAACGTTTAAACTTCTGACTATTGAAGACGCATTGAACAACTGTTAGAGAGAAAAGGTGCAGTGAGTCGCACTGTGGCTCTAAACACAGGGAGTTTACTCTTTTTTTTGCTGAGCAAGAGGTTCGTTGCTCTACCCTTAAACGTTCTAACCAAAGCTGTCTCCCGAGGAAACGCTGCAGATTCGAAGCCGACGGCGTTGGTGAAATCGTGTGTTCTGGACATGGCGCTGGATCATGGTCAGTCTACTAAATGTTTAGAAATCTGTTCACACACGATGAATAAATAATGTCATTCATTCATGTGTGCTCATTTGTTTAATTAGAAAAAAAATTTTAACGTGCAGTTTGTCGGATGTGGCGCCATCTAGTGCCGACGATGCATACTGCAACCAAAATAAGACGCCCACGACCCAATCTAGAGCCGGTTTTCGGTTTGTCTGTTCCGGGTAACGGTAGAAACATGGTGGCCGGCCCTGAAGAGGACCAGCTCTGTGTGTAGATAGAGTCGACGCACATTAAGGTAACGACAAACGCAATGATTCTTTATTTATGCTTGGTTATACTGAGGAAAAACATATTTATTAACATCACATTTAATATCTGCTAATAGATCAGCCCATATGCGACACACTGTTCCTATAATATACTCTGTTCAGACTTTACAAGATTACATTTGCACACATATTGACAGCATTATAATTCCGCCTCGTACGAACATTCGTGAATAGAGCGTGAACCCATCACGACGACACTGAACGCGACCTCCATTAGCGCTCGCTGATGGCTCCATTCTTTAGCCGAGCAGGGCTGTGCTGCCCACCGGCTGCCAACGGCTCACGATAACTGGCTGTCCTCCCGACCGATTTCCTCCTCTTGATTTGTTGTTCACTATGTAGCATCTCAGGAAGCAAAAAAGAGAATATTCCGGTTCCCTGGTTGCCTCTGAGATTTTAGTCGCCGTTAGTCTTTTTTGGCACCGAAACTATCGGTTCTCCACGGTCTGCGGGATCGAGCATTGCTGTGCAGAAAGAGCACAGGAGGCCTCTTCAAACAGCGACATCATTCCCCTTTGTTTTATTTCTAGAAAGACAGAGCATTGACACATGACCACAGAGACGCATTATGGAGAGCTCGTGCACCGAGAGGGAATCTTAAACCCCATCCTGCAATGATGACACTCTCAACGGCACCGAATAGCAGTTGAGAACAGATAGGGCTGCATAAAATATGGCCAGGCATTGTGCTTTTCTGCAGCTCGGGGGTGTCATCTGAATTGTTTGGTTTTTTTCCGTAAGAAAAATAGAGAGAGAGGGAGCTAACCTCCCAAAAGGGAGGTCGAGCTACAGAATTGTGGACAAACAACCCAAACAGCGACCGACAGTACTGCGGTCAGGACGAAGACGAAACAAAAGCCAGAGCCGGGGCGTTAAATGTCCTCAGTCCATCTTAAATGTCGACAATTTCCTCAAACATTTACCACCGCGCTCGACCGGGCCTCGAACCTACGGCGACGGCCGACGACTGAGCCGACACGACGGGGCGTGTTTCTTTAAGTACACGCTATCTGAAGCGCGCTAACAAGGAAATCAATCGCAGGCTCGCCTGCATGCATTACTTACATTTCTCACATTTAATGCGTTTCCAATACGTTTTCAGATCAACGTTGTCACTCGAGAGACGACGGAAGAGAAAAAAGAAGAAAACGTTGATTCTGCCCGATGCTCTTTTTGATTCTAACTCTCATTCGTTTCCCCGTCACTCAACATCAACACCGGCACTGGAACATGTTCATTTCTGCATGTCAAAACACTGCCGCACACACACACACACACACAAAGACCCAGTGAGCACCTACTTTAATCCAAAAGTCATTAAATATGCATTTGCTTTTGATTACTCTTGAAATGAATCCATCAGGGAGAACAGTGACAGGTGCTCGCTGTCACTGACAAACAGCCGTGGCAGTTACTGATAACATGAGACGCTTAGGTATTCTGCACTGTGACCCCCCCCCCCCTCCCCCCTCTCTCCTTCTGCTTTTCTGCTTCAAACACTCCCTGCTCCCTCGCTCTCTGCCTCTCCACGCTCCGGCTCTCCTCTCCTCTCTCCTTCAGTCAGGTGAGGTGAGAAATGATACCAGAACCGAAACATTCGTCACAGCAGCGATCCACAGAAACTAAATTACACGGAGGGGGGATTGCAAGGGGGGGAGTGGACAACAAGAAAGGATGAGGGCGACGGGGTATTCATGAAATAAAAGTGCTTCAGAGGAACAAAAATGCCGCGACCCATACTGTTGATACAATCTGGGAAATAAGAAGAGGGAAGTACAAGAAGGCGGGGGGGGGTTGGCATTGAAGTGAATGGCGTACGTGTGGTGTGAATCTTGGCTTTTGTGGCGATGCCCTTCAGTTGGCCAGCGAGGCATTGAATGGTGAATTGTGGACACGCAGTTATTTCCAAGGCTTCCGCTTTCTCTGTTATTAGGAAACACATGACAGCAATGCCAGCTCCTGTCGAACAAGAGAGCTTCAAGGCTGCCGGAGACGAGGCTGAGAGGCAAGGCGGCAGGAGACAAGGCTAAGAGGCAAGGCGGCAGGAGACGAGGCTGAGAGGCAAGGCGGCAGGAGACAAGGCTAAGAGGCAAGGTGGCAGGAGACAAGGCTGAAACGGCAACTTCTGACACCCTGTCAGTCTGCGTTCGGGCCATCGGATACCTCACTAGGACTGCACCGTGCACACATTCGGTATGCAGGCAACAAGTATAAGTTATGCCGAATGATGAAAGTAACATTGCTCTATGGTATGAAACTATGAATATATGATGGAGATGCCACAAGCCGATCCTAAGAGTGGGTATCGAGGACGATCTGGGCATGTGTAAATGAACCCCGATCAATTAGCCCATCCTTTCATCACCCTGCTACACATTTCACGACATGCCAGTGACAGATTTGAATGCACCTCTCTTAAAAATATCAAGGTTTTTATTTGTCCTTTGTGAATAGACCTACAGCCAAGACACATTGGAAATATTGTGCAGGGCTCTCCGGGTCAACAGAGGCAAAAACACTCTATAACTAGAACGGGCACTCGGTAGAGCGCATACCTTTGCATATCACAAGATTGGGCATTGAATTATGAACATTTTGGCATTAGTTGCATGCCAATTGGATACAAATTGACCGCGCTATGGTAAAAAGAAGATGTTGACCTTTTCATGACCTTGACCTTTGACCCGATCGATCCCAAAATCTAATCAAATGGTCCCCGGATAATAACCAATCATCCCACCAAATTTCATGCGATTCGGTTTAATACTTTTTTAATTATGCGAGTAACACGCATACAAATAAATAAATAAATACACGGCGATCAAAACATAACCTGGAACAAGAGGAGAAGAATGGACAACCCTCCTACAGGGACAGGGAGTACTTTCTCCTCCGCTGCCACAAGGAGAGACAGCTATGAGGCAGTTCAGATCACCCTAACCCTTCTTATATTTTGTGTTTTTTTTTATTTTTTTTATTCTTGTGTGTTGCTGCTACTGGCTCGACAAATTTCCCCTTGGGGATTAATAAAGTATATATCTATCTATCTATCTATCTATAACCTTCCGCATTTTCAATGCGAAGGTAATAAGAAAAATATAAAAACACACTTCGCATAAGTTTATGCTCGCAATCGCTTGTTTGAATTCTCCTTCAATACAGCATGATTATTTTAATAAACTATGGTCCCATTGAGTTAAGACAATTAAGAAGGATAGGCTTTAGGGGCGTGGCCATCTCGTGATCAACAGGTCGCCACCACGGCGTTGCACTTGTTTCCGGGCGGAACAAGATGGCGAGGGCCAAAAAGCCAAACCTGTGGCTTTGTGACTGTAGTGCACAAACAAATTGTGAATATACGGTTCATTTTCGGAGTTTTATCGGGACAGGAACATCACTAAAAAATACTGATGACGTGGAAAGATTCTACAAGACGACAAAGGCAAAACTTGATCGGACATTGCATCAACAGATATATAATGAAACCATTGGTTTTGTTTTTATTGACGCAAACAAAAGCATTGTGTACCAATCCATCGTACCTCTCATGGTAATACTGTGGACAACAGATTGTCTATTGACCAGATTCCAAGAGTCTTAATACAAGACAAAAAACAATAGCTATTTGAGCGCCGTCCACAGAGACGGTCCCCACGCTTTATCGCCGCAATGGATACTTTCAAGCAAAAATGTCTTTATTTGCAAAAAACATATTTGATTTAGTAACTTTCTGCCTTCACTGCAGACAGTATTCCTCAGCCTTGTTTGGCTGCGTGTATCCTTAGATTCCTCTGAACGTGGAGTAGAAATGCTGAGGGGAGGGGGGGGGGGAGGGGTTGGAGAAATGGGTTCCCTTTGAATAATGCAAGAGCGAAACTGGGCAATATGACCGCCATGCGATCTCCTCCGGAATAGAAACAACGGTGGATACCAGCCCATCTGTGCTCGCAAATTCATCTCACGCGAAATGTCAGTTAAATCAAAGCCGCAGCTTGGAAAAGAGTCTGGCAGTCATTTTTTGGGGGATTAATAAAACATGGCAGAGATGACTCCATTGCCCTTTATTCCACTCTCTCACTCCCGCTCTCTGCTTCTATCTGGAGTTTGTTCACTTACGCCACGCTCGAGTCAGGTTGGAGGTTTTTTGTAGCGGCAGGAGGGACCGCGGCCGCGTCGGGCGTGGTCAAGTTTGACGAAATGAAAAGAACCTTTGTGTCCCTGAATTTAAACGTAATCGTGCGAGCGTCTTACAGTGCTGCTGGGATTGTTGACTATCATGTTTTTTTTATTTTTTATACCCCAGATCTATGCAGGACGTTCAGGTTGCAGGAAGGTTCGAGTGGCAGTTATTCTACCTGACCTGCTGGAGCGTGATGTAACCGGACATCCGTTAGCGGTGCTTTGCTCCAGGCTCAACCGCGGGGTCATGCCCGTGTCACGGCACCTTGATTTCACCTCCCCGACCCTATTAAAGTCCATCAGGCAGAGACGTTGATAACTTCTTTTTTTGTTGCTTTTTTGCTTTTCAATACCATAAGGAGCATATCGGCATATACACACAAAAAATACAATACCAGTGTGTTAAATAAATTGTGTTTGGCAGAACTTAGATACATATTAATAGAATAATACAATTCTGTCCATCCGTCCATTTTCAGGGTGAACCAACATGGCCCAAACCAACTTTTCCTCCATTTTCTACAGAGACGTCACCCACCGGGGCTTTTATGAAACGTTTCACCGATTTCAACTGGAAGCGCTGTACGACCTTTCAGGAAAACGGTGCCGGGTGCAGCGTGTTTTTCTTTGGGCGGCTTGACGTGCCGTCTCCTCACTGGGAACCCATTTTTAAAAAGAAGTTTAAGCTAAAACAAATGCCCTAAAAAATGTTACCGTCACTTTTCAAAGAGAAATGCCAACATTCGTTTGCTACAGTGTCTGAATTGTGAGAACTTGCTGCTATATCTGATGTGACAGTATTTAATGCACACCTCCATCTTTTAGTCTTGGAATCGCATTTCATCACATTGGGTTTTTATAAATTTGTGATGATATTCGCACAGATTAAACAATAAATTGCGAAAATCACCCGCATACTGGAGGTAATTGTGTGTTGCATCCATAATCTACAAGCTTTGTGTTTGTAGGAGCTCTATTTCCCCCAATTGAACTAAAACCCACACGTGAAATGACACATTGTTTTGAGGTTGGCTTCGGTTGAAATGTGACAATGGAGCATTTTCTCTAAATCATACATATAGCTTCAAAAAAATAAAATGTATTCAGAGACTGGCTCTTCACACAGATGACTCGAGCTGAGTCGCCACGCTCGCGCGTTACACGTCTCCACACATATAAACATATTACCCGTTAACTGCCCCCCCCCCCCCCCCCTGAATCCACCTGTGGGCAGTGATTCTATATTATCCTCACTTTGTGTTCCTCTTTATTTAAATTGAAAGCTTGCAGGTGAGTGAGAGGGTCCCGTCCTTGCGAGGCATAGAGATTAAATTAGGATGCTGAATAATCAGTGTGTGTGTGCATGTGTGTGTGTGTAGGCTCGATCACTCAATCCTTTTTTTTTTTTTTACCAACAGTGCTGTAGGTTTTACATTATTTAGCCATTTTTTGTGTACTCTGCTTTTTCCCCCATGTCAGTTCTTCTGCATAAAGTATTTGACGGTTTGACATCCATATTATTGCACGACATAAATAGTTGATTCCACAGCCTGGCAGAAAGCCATCGCAGATGCCACTTTATGACAACATATACCTATGCAGCTGATGAAAAATACATTGTGCACACACACACACACACACACAGGCACATTGTACCTTCATGCACTCACAACGTTGTTGTTGCTTTCGCTGCCAAGCATAGGTCACTCCTATCAAACAGCATGCATGGAAATGGAGCCACTGAGGAAATGCTGGTCATGTAACACACAGACACTTTTCAAAAAGGTCATATGTAACGCTCTGACTTAAATAAATAGAAAGGCTAAAATACTTCTGATCTCGATATATGCAAAGTTGCCCCGAAGATACATATGCATAATCTATTATTTATGCTATGCAAATGTTCTAAAGTTGAAGCTAATTTCAGAACTTGGGATGCAGAAATTAAATCCTCGGGGCTAGTTCACTAATTGACTTGCAAATGCTTCTTTGCTTCA
Organism: Pseudoliparis swirei; assembly: GCF_029220125.1. Lineage (NCBI taxonomy): Eukaryota > Metazoa > Chordata > Actinopteri > Perciformes > Liparidae > Pseudoliparis > Pseudoliparis swirei. The sequence goes on along the minus strand of NC_079402.1, from coordinate 18,319,954 downwards.
CTGCCATGTGAGCGAAAAATGGATGTCAATAGGTCAGGACGGATTCACCAGAAGAAGAAAGGATGAGATTCCATGATGACCAAATAGGAAAACATTTATGAACCACGCCATAAGAGCTCGGTCTTCTCTGAGGCCTTGAGGCACAAACAAATCCCCAGCGTGTGCATTAAGAGAGACGCAGAGGATTTACAGCACGGGTACCTCTTAATAGCAGTTAGGCATGCTGGCACTTTGTATACCCACTGGATGACGTCTGGGGAATTAAAAACAAGAAAGAAGCGTGCACAACATTCAAAGAGAACAACGATCATCTCCATTTTTTACCAAGCGTGGGAATAGAATATGGTGCACTTAAGAATGAGACGCCGGCACCCGGGCACGGGACCATCTTCTTCATTACGACAAATATCTGTCCTCAAAAAGGGAAAAAAAACAATGACAGAATGAGAGCCTCTAGAAATCCTCAACATGCGTTTGAATTTTGCAGCCAAAGAAAAATTGAATAAAATGTGTAAAGGAAAAAAAAAGAGTGAAACTTGGCACATAAATGAGTCGTCAGGCACTCCCACAGTGGGCTGTGGGTAAGATACAGAGCGATACCATCTCCCTTTCCATTACAGGTGAAAGGTGCAGCAGAGCGGATACGATCTTTGGTGTTAACGTTATTTGAGCACAAAAAAACTGCCGGTCAAACTGATCTGGGATCGGCCAGCGGTTCAGTTTTTAACCTTTAAATTAAATGTTATTTTTTTTAAACACCCACCTTGTCAAAAAGAACCACATTCATCAAATACGGCAAAGCCAAATCAAAACTTGTCATAATGCAAATGCAAGCTTAAAAATAAATACAAATAAATTTTTTTTTTTTTACACAGTCACGCGCACACACACACACACACACACACACACACACACACATACACACACACACCATTCGCCACGAAATCACTTTTCAGAACCAACACACACTTCAAACCGCAGCTGTCCTTCGAGACTCACACGTCTTTGTTTTTCCCGAGTTTATTCTCCCCCCCTTGAACCCCCCACGGGATCAAAACACATGCAGCTCAAAGAGTGTCTGCGCTGCGCTTACCTCTCGCGGACGTGGCCGGGACTCGCGAGCCGAGGAGCACGAGGAGCCCGAGGATGCCCAAACTCAGGTAGCATCCTCCCGAAAACTGTCCCATCACTGCTCCGCGTGTGTCCCTCCCCGTCGGGTCTGGGGGCACCGGACTCGGCTCTCCAGCATGTTCCGAGTGCTCGTCGGTGCCTCCACGCGCGGTCTCGTGGCCCGACGGACGACCCCGACCACCTCCACCACCTCCACCACCTCCTCCTCCTCCTCCACCCCTGGTCCAGGTGTCTGGTTAGTCTAGTGTCCGCCGCTGAGAGCCGGTAGCCTCGCGGAATCGCAGTGCGGTGGGAAGAGATGGAAAGTAGTGCGGAGCTTTCAGAGCAGTCCGCACTCCGCTGCGCGAGGAGAGGGGAATAATTAGACTAGAGCGCGCGCGAGCTAACTGCTTTCGGGTTTTCGGTAGAGGGAGAGAGAGCGGGTGGGGGGGGGGGGGGAGTGAGAGAGAGAGAGAGAGAGAGAGAAATGGGTTTGGTCCAACCTCCATGTGGACCTGTTGAGAAATTAAAACGGCGTGTGTGTGTGTCTGTGTGTGTGCATGCGCGCACGTGCTTCGTTTGTGCGTAAAACAACAGCTTTCAATTACCTCTCCCCGTGGTTGTTGTTGTTGTTGTTGTTGATGTTGGTTTTATTCCTCTTCACATTTTCAGCCCAAGCCGGTTTTCTCGACATACATGTGGTGGTTGGAATCTGCACCATGACGTTCAGCCAGTGATGTTGTCTGGAAAAATACATTTTTACTAATGAATGCCAATGTTCAGCTTATGAGCATATGGCCGTGCGATTGGTGTCCAATTACCAATTAAGTAGGAGCTCAGTTAAATCGGGCTGCCTCGTTCCCAGTGTCCTTTTTTATAGATGATTTATTCATCTTCTGTGTTTTATTGGAGCGAGCAGCCTGGGGAAATACATAAGAGGTGGAGGAGATATTCAGTAAAAGTAAGTAAAGTAGATTAAAATAATCGAAATAAAGCTGAAAATACAAAAAAATACTTGAAAGTATTGAATTCAGGGAAGATGTTAAGGATATTATATGATTTTTTGATTATTACTGAATCATAAACACAGCCTTAATGTAATTAAAGAGGAAGGCAGAAGGTGGAGAAATATTGACTTTAAAAAAATTAGCAAAATGTCTGAGGCATGAAAATACCCATGCAGGCAAATTGATTCTATATCACACTATGTTGTTATATAACAATTATGGATGCAAATAAACAGCATTTGTTATGTGGTAGTTGGCTGAGGTGATCTTATTTGTTCTACTAAGGGTGTTCAGTGCTATTAATATATATATACACTGCCGTTCAAAAGTTTGGGGTCACCCAGACAATTTTGTGTCTTCCATGAAAACTCATTTTTATTTATCAAATGAATTGAAAATTGAATAGAAAATATAGTCAAGACATTAACAAGGTTAGAAATAATTATTAATATTTGAAGTATTAATTTTGTTCTACAAACTTCAAGCTCAAAGGAAGGCCAGTTGTATAGCTTATATCACCAGCATAACTGTTTTCAGCTGTGCTCACATAATTGCACAAGGGTTTTCTAATCAGACATTAGTCTTCTAAGGCGATTAGCAAACACAATGTACCATTAGAACACTGGAGTGATCGTTGATGGAAATGGGCCTCTAGACACCTATGGAGATATTTCATTAGAAACCAGACACTTCCACCTTGAATAGTCATTTACCACATTAACAATGTATAGAGTGTATTTTTGATTAATTTAATGTTATCTTTATTGAAAAAACAGTGCTTTTCTTTGAAAAATAAAGACATTTTTAAGTGACCCCAAACTTTTGAACGGTAGTGTATATATATATATACATTTATATATGTATATTTATGTATATATATGTATATATATTTATATATATGTTGTTATATATATATATATATATTGTAATTATAATCCTGGTGTCATATTTAGGCAACTGAAGAGGTGAGGACTCAAGCGTGGACAAACACACAAGGCCAGCAGGTGTGTAGGACAGGCGATGTGCTGGAGGCGATGATCAGGAACATGGGTGTACAAGTTGGCAACGAGATGGCGGCCAAACAAATCCAAGAGGGCACGACTGGTGAACAGGAACAGGAACAGGTGAATGCAAAGCCGGTGCACAACATTGGCCATCTGGTCCTGGACATGGGGGAAGAGGGGGCTGGTATAAGGTATGTCAGGGTCATTGGAGAAATGAGACACGTGGATGGGAGGCAGGTGGATGGATGGGCAGGTGGATGAGAGGCAGGTGGATGGATGGGAGGCAGGTGGATATAAAGGAGGAAGGTGGATTTATGGGAGGCAGATGAGTGGGACAGGGAGTGAAGACGGTCTGAGGCCATCTGGTGGACAGGTAGAGAATTGCAGTGATTGCAGAGCATCATGGAAATAGGATGTGTGAATGTGACTGAAGGGGGGGGGGCACAGAGAGGTGGAGGCCGTGATGAAAGATGTGATTTTAATCTGAATTTGCAAAGAAACAAGTTGTCCAAGGTTTCTGCAGACGAGATTATCGTCCATAAAAAGGAAAACACTGTCAACAGCCCCACAAATGACCTCCGCTTTTAGGGAAAAATGTTGCGCAAATCAATTTATGAATGTTAAAGTCTGGAGTGGCTCAGAGTAAGATAACACATTTTTTTCGAGAAAAAACGACTTTAAAGATATGCACTGTAAAAAGAACTTCCCAAGGTCATTACTTAAAATTATGTTCACAAGTTTTCTAAAATGTGTTGAATTATGCGAATTAGATATTTCCTTATGCCAACTTGTAGTGAATTTAAAAGAAATAGGGTGTTCAATTTTTTTTCCATTAGTCTGATGAAGACAAGAAGAAAAAAGCCCAAAATGGCCAAGTACATGAAAAACAAGGTTTCTGCCGGCGGTGTTTTCTCCCCTTTAACACTCAGAGCACCTCCGTGGTTACTTAGTAATTAAGTATACGTACTAACTCTGTTCTGTATATGGTTGAGTGCAATGCGTGACATTTCATAAACTGATCGTGTGTTTTGAAAGAAGACTTTATATCTGAAAGGTAACTAGTAAAACACATGCATCAGAGATGTGCTGCAGTGATCCTCCAGTGAAGGACTTCAAACCTGTGCGTCGAAAAGAGTGCCGAGTCGCTCTTTCATCCGCTGCCATTGGAATGTTCCGAGATAACGCAGCCTTTTATAAAACATTTCTTTCCCCTGAATCATTGTACTCGTGCTTATCGGCTTTATAAAAAACATTCAGAATGCGTGTCTATTCATTTGTTATGTAAAACACTGAAGTTTGACCTTCTCTGACATAATTACCCTATTGACCAGACACACAGCGGTTCATTTCCCACACTTCTCGCCGGAGGTCGTCCCATCAGGCGAGGTTAACTACTTGATAACATTTATGAAAAGGGAGCCATATAAATATATATATATATGCTGTGCATTGCCTATTTCCGAGGGGCCTTGAGGCTATCGAGTGAACAATAGCGAGACACTACAAGGGCTCTTCTTAAGTTTTTATTATTTTCGGAAACATCATGAGGGTCAGCTTGAACACATTCACTTTGCTCGTACACCCTTTTACCTGGGGGAGGGGGGGAGGGGTCGTCCTTGAAATCACAACGGCGGCGGTTCGATTCCCCGGCTCTCTCGCCGTCTGCGTGTCCAAGGTGTCCTTGAGCGACACGCTGAAGTTCACTTTCATGGAGGCATCCGAGTATATGCCAGATGGCAATAAAAACACTCACCAGTGTGTATGTGATGAGAAGATGGGGCTGATGATTGACAGGGAACTAAAACAAAATAGTGCCCCAAACCCCACTGGCTATGAGGGCACGTTCAGTGTAGTTCAAGTGAGTTTCACTACAGCCCAAAACAATAAAAAGCTCATCACAAAATTTAAAAAAATAAATAAATAGCCCTTTCCACGGGGACGAGATAAAAGCCTGTGTTCAGCTTGTAAAGATTTATTCGCTCCATCCAGCGTACAAAGCAGGCGGGGCCCAACAGTCGTACTTTACTGTCGGCGTTTTCATTGTTGATATTTTTTTAATCCAAACTCCTTAATTTCCTTTAAAAACCTATCTTTGTTTTTTTTTTATCACAATTTTTTCTTAACTTTGGAATGCTCCTTATGGAAATGTGTTACAAATCTCAATATTGTACAGTTCTTCAAAATGTAATATGTGCAGGAAAAATAAGAAACTTTTAAAAAACACTCCCATGGCTTCATTTGACAATAACGAGAAAGTAAGCACGTTTTTTTGCAACTTCATCAATAAATACGACGAGGGGGAAACATTGTGCAAAGACACGTTGATTTAAATAAACAGACGTATACAATTCTTTCAAGCAGGAGACATTGCACATGATATAAATGAAGTATTCCAAAGCACGAGGCAGAAGCGTCACGGCCACCAAAGAGCGATGCGAGTGCAAATAATCCCCCTGATTGTCTTTGGTACATTGAATTCAGTGCGAATCACGGAACTCCTTTTGTTCTCCTCGTTTTTGTTTCCCTCTGCGCGGTCTCCCCATGCCGCTGAGTGATCTCGTTCTTTGAGCCGTGTTTTGTGGAGTTTGCGTGTCGTTCTGCAGCCTCACACACCTAGAGGTATACACACAGTGTGTGTGGCAGGTGATTTGGCTTCTGATTACATTTTTTTAAAGTTTCGTCACGCAACTTTTGACCTCGCACAGAGATGTGATCCAGATTCAAAATGTCATTCCAGATCGTGATTAACAGTGATTTTCAAATTTCCGTATTCGCCAGATGCAGAAATTGAGAATAAAAAACATGATTAAAATAATGTTGTCACGTATCCCGAGGTTTTGCCAATGTGTCCAACATAAATATACATATATGTATATGTATATATATATGCATGTACATACATACACATAATACATATATATATATATACACATATCTATATATGTACACATATATACACATGTACATATATATATACATATATATTTATATATACATATGTATATATATACATACATGCACATATATATACATTTGTATACATACATATATACACATATATTTAGTACATGTATGTACACATATATATATATACATATATATATATATATAAATACACATGTATATATATATACAGTATATATATATATATATACATACACACATGTGAAGCTCTTGTGAGCTAGGAAATGCACTTCACATGTTTCTTTAGGGCTTAAGGATACATACTGTGTTGGCATGAATGTTGAATAGAAATTATAATGAAAACTACTCACGGTACCTCTGAGTGCATGGACGCACACGGATGATAGACAGCGCCTCATCCACCCTCCTCTACAGCTAACCTGGAGTTTCTTGTGCGTGTGTGACTCGTGCCAAAGGTACAATTCTAGTACAAAAGACAAGAAAGAAAATCAATGTATTGGCCGTATTTTTCTATTTAATTCAGTGCTCACTATTCATAAATGTCACCGCAATCAAGCATGGAAGAACGAGACAAAAGCAGCATTGTTCATTGGACAAATCCCTCATAGAGAGCAAAGTGACCACATAAGTGGCATGTTTAGGTTATTCTTTATGTCTGTGAATGCAAGACACAATTGTTAAGTACTCCATATAACAAACGCCACTCGAAACAGTTGCATCTTAAAAGTTAATAGCATAAAAAAAGGTCTTCTCAGCAGAGTGCAGATCTCAGCCAGATGTGTCTGCCACGACCACCGCTGCATTGTGTGATTGAATGAATAGCAACCCAAGATTGGCCAACACCCCCCCCCCCCCCCCCCGTCGACACACAAATGGGCTGAAATGCATCGCAAAACACATTACCTTCAAACTCGAGAAACAAGGCCGTCATATAATACATTTTATACATTCTATGAACTATTCATACACTCTGTCATATTCATTGAATGTATTTTAACTCTAAATCTGTCCTTCTGTACACATTACATCTATTGCATCTGTCCATCCTAGGAGAGGGTTCCTCCTCTGTTGCTCTCCTGCAGGTTTCTTCCCTTTTTTTCCCCCCTGAAGGGTTATTTGGGAGTTTTTCCTGGTCCGATGTGAGGTTTTGGGGCAGGGATGTCTATGTGTACAGATTGTAAAGCACTCCGAGACAAATTTGTAATTTGTGAAATTGGGCTATACAAATAAACTGAATTGAATTGAATACAATCTTTCCGAAAACAAATTAAACACACCGTGCACTCGGGTGTTTATCTCACGAATGGCCTCTGCAGGCCGGTTAAGAGCAGCGAGCGTCGCGTCGATATGTATCGAACACACAATAAAAGGTGTTTTTGAGAAACCACGAGAGGTCCTTGAGCATGCACCCAGAACTGGGCGCCCTAAAGTACGAGGCATTTTGCTGCAGACGAATGGGAGATTAGCCGCAGACGGACACCAAGTGGCACATTCGCTCACGCTACGCAATGTCGGAGATAATAACATGTACTTGAATTCCTTTAATGATGCAGCAGGTTACAAACAGCTAAAGTAAGTAAAGTAAAGTTTATTTATATTGCACTTATCAAATATGTGCTGTACAGTATTCAATTAAAACAATTTGGCTATAACAGGGTTAAAAACATTTTAACAGTTAAAAAAAAGAAGAAAAAGTACAATAGACTGTAAAAGATGGTGCAATAAAAAACAACAAATATGCAAAAATAAATAAACAAATAAGATAAAAAAGCAGGCCGTAGAATATTTAAACCACAAAAAAATAAAAGCGAGCTTTATGACTTTCTTGTTAAATCTCGACCGCAGATGCAAACGTGCAATAATCGATTCGACATCGGACCGGCGGTTCGATCTCTGGGGGCGCGTCACGGCCCCTCGCACACACACACACACACACACACGGGCAGGAGCGCACGCTTGTTTGCTCCGTGAACGAGTTGGCGGTGATTTGGTGATCCGAGGCGAGGGCCGCCCACCTCCAGTGCCCTTGTGAAAGGGAGCTGCGCTCGGAGGCATACATTAGCAGTACATATGGTCGGGAGCTGGTCTATAATCATAAAAGGTATATATATTCTCATCTCTTATAAAAGCAGTGCATCTCCCACCAGGGCGTAATTGAGTCATGTAATGGAAAAGAGAGAGTCGACACCAGCTCCCCCCTTAAAGGGCAAATCATGTACTCGTGTAAGCGGTGCAGAGCGGCGCCATCTATAGAGACATGTGACACCGTAAATGCGCATAAATGGAAATACAACACCCCCCAAATATTTATTTTTAAGGCTGCGTGCACAAAAAGCGCTCTGACGCTGTTCATGCTAAAGGAAGAGAGCAACATTGGAGGAAGAATCACACGGAGAGATGTCATTGTGTCATGTGCTGCTCGTATTTCATGTAACGTACAAATTGAATGGAGCTGCATTCGAGTATTCATGTTGTTTTTTTTATACATTTCAATCAAACTCATAATCTGGCGAGTCCATTAAAACGCTGACAAACACGCAGACAGCTTTGTGTAATCCTTTGTTTCATAATGAGTTATTTAATAATTGGAACGCAAATGAGTGAACGCACTGGCTCTCGTCTTAAAAGAAGAACCAGTGGACAAGCTTTTGTCCAGTTCCAACCGATGAGCTCCTTTGAGACCTTTTGATAAATTCCGTCTCTTCAACAGCTCCGAGAGTCTTTTCTGAAACTCGACTGATCCACGTGCTTTCTGTCAGGCTCAGTGAAGACGGGCTTTTCAGGATGAGAGACAAATATTATTATTAAACGGTCCTTCGACAACCAAATAAATGAAGAAAAAAAACGGTAATATGTCACATGTGTATTGAACCGCCCGCTTCACGAGTGTTTGGAGGCAGATAACCGATGTGAGTGAATCTCGGTTCAATAATTCTACTTTGTCCGTGAGTATAATTATGTATCCGTGTGAGCGTTATTCAGGACACTCTACGGTTGTAATAGTTTATTTTGATTCTGCGCATTTACATAAAGGAAGTCTTATGCTTTAAATTAATGCATATAGCAAGATATTATAATTTGGGAATATTAGGGAGAATATTATGACTGTATTATGAATGTATTGTGAAGCATAAGAGAAGGACACTGTTTTCTGTGTTGACTGTATGAAATTATTAATGTAAATGGCAGAAGTAGTGTTTATATGTATGTCGCATGGGAATGAATGTTAGCTTATCGTTTCAGAGAAGTTAATAATAATAATAATAATTAAAAATAATTAATAATAATACATTTTATTTGGAGGCGCCTTTCAAGTCACCCAAGGTCACCTTACAATAAAATAAAATAGGATAAAAGATAAAAGCATGAAAAATAGAAACAACATTATGTTGCATGAACTTGAAGCCGGTTGAAGCCCGTGAGGTTACTTGAATCCGGAAAGTATCACATGGGACTTTTATTGTGAAGGCAATTTTCACTGAGCTGACCGTGTGACGTTTGACCGAGGGTCGTGACGTTTGACCGTAAGCTAACGAAAGTGTAGCATGCTAAGGTGACCAATGGACTAATATTCAAGAATAAGAGGTGTGGCTGTCGATACTATCCCATGTCTGTGGCATCGGCCAGAAGACGCCACACAACCCTCTCACAGACACCTGTTGTGACCGCCTCATGATGTTTACACGCACACAACACAACCGTGGTACCCGTGTGCGTGTGTCTTCTCCTCCGTCTCCACAACGCCCTGCATCCCTACCTACGTGGTACAACGCCGTCACGCTACTTCACCGTCTCTGCCCGCTGCCTCCTGAGATCACGCCGGGCCGCCGGGCGCTCTGTTTGTCCTTGACGGCCGAGACTGCAGCCTATTGAAGACTTTCTAACTAGATGATGGTGAAGCAGGCGTGTAGGGACGCTGCAGCTGCACTGAGGTGGACTTCAATACCTCAAGCATTGGAAGCAACAACCTTCCCCAATGACAAGGACCAGGACAACATATTATCAGCGGGTGTGGAGTCTCGGTCACGATTGGGAAGAATTTCTTTGCACAACCCCTCCCCCCCAAACACCGCTTCAATAAAAAAAGATGACCAAAAGGCTCTTTTTTTTTTCTAAAACAAGGAATTGCGACAGCGGAACAATTTGTTTCCGACAAACAAAGCCCCCTGACGCTGTTCCTGCTAAAAAAAAAAAGGGAGAGTCCAGTAGGCAGAGGCACCAGTCCTATTTTGATGAGGCGGCAAACCCACGTGGAGCACAGCGGGCGGCCCGTGACCGCCGCGTCCTCGTAAACACGAGGCGATTACGCGGAAAAGACGCGAGAGAAACATTCAACCGACACGTCCTCGCTACTCCCCGCGGCGTCGGGCTGGCCTTCAGGGCAAACAAAGCTGTTGATCGGGAAAAGATTACACCCAGGCAATGTGTGAGAGGTTTTAGTTTTCTTGTTTCTCGTGTGCCAAATGAGATCCGAGTGCAGAACCGACTCGGCTCTTTCTTGTAACGCTAATGGAGATGAGACAACATCCACGGCTGAACTGAAGAAGGACTTGTTTACTCGTTTCTCCAAACTCAAAAGGTGAAAACACAGGCGCGAGAGGTGTCCGGAGAGATATAAATACAGAAGCAGCTCCCAGCAAATCACGCCCATTCAACATGAATCATTATTTCTTTCCTTCGCTCCATGGTGGTGCGTGTATATAGTATGGGTGTTACGAAGCGGGCGTTCTCCCAGTCGGTTCGGCATGAGCGAGTTGCCGTTGCTTTTGTCTGAGAAACTTCTTCGATTAGCGATCTGAGGAAGAGGATGTCGACGATCTGACCTCAACACAGTTGGGTTTTTCATGAATACGTTGCTCAAATCTGAGGAAAGCCAGGAGCTATTTGCTATTTTGACCTCCCAGTGAATAAAAATCAATCATATAAAAAAATGTAAAAAGCATTCCTTCACTGCGTACACTCTTCTTCTTTAATATAAACCGGTATCTCGAAGCACGTCACTTTCAATGTCCGAGAGACGTGAGCACAAGAAGCAGAGCCGTGTGTTATACGACCCTGTGTGTGTGTGTGTGTGTGTGTGCGTGTGCGTGTGTGTGTGTGTATTGGAACCAGAAGACACTTTGTACGACACAAAGAGCCACTGCCCTGGAGCAATGGGCTCCAGCCTGAGAGAAACATCCCAGTGACAGGACTTGGGGTCCATGGAGCTAATCACACCCCCGGGACCTCAGGCAACAGTTGTTGTTGTTGACACTCGGGGGGGGGGGGGGGGGGGTGTACTCGACACATAAGGACAAAGAGGGATAAAGTCCACGCGAAGGTCTCGCTCTGCCCCTGCTCATCGTCCACCTTGGGCCGGGTGGAGTTCATGTGCGAGTATATTTAAGCCAACGGCTCCTCTGCGAACTGGAAACCGAGGGACTGTGAAAGCAATATTTTGACCGATCGAATGAAAAACGTCGCTTGAAATTCCGTCGCGCGCCGTATTCTCACAAAGGGGAATATCACTTTGAACGAGATAAAAAAGCTTCAAGAGTGGTTCTTGAACGCAGCGTTTGTGCCGTTTCATAAAACAACATCATCACTATTCAAAACCAAAGACCCCCCCCCTCCTGGACGTGCTCTCAGGTTTCTGTTGTTGATGCTCGGAGACACGGAGGGATGAAGTCGCCCTGAAGGTCGTCGTCTTCCCCGCTCATCGACTATTTTTTGAGCGCCGGGTTAAGCGGAACATAAATGCTAATATACGGCACTTTTGGCCGAGCACGGCTCGAATGTGGCTTTGCATTTCAGAGCGTCCGAGGTAATTGGATGTCTGATTTAAAAACAGAGCTGAGAGAAAGAAGGGGAAAAGTTTTTTAAGTAATCACATAATAATAATTATGGGATGACGATATTTATTTATCAGTATTGATAATGACGAAAGGCCTGAATGTGAAGTAAAAAGTCACTGAATACCGAATGGATCATTATGCATTACAGAGTAAATATACATAACAGCATCTGGAGACATGTGTTACGTGGGATGCGTTTAACAAATTAATCTAATGTGAGGATAATTAATAGTGAAGAAATATGAAATATTGCAGGTGGAGTCTAAACACCTCAAAGATCCATGCGGTAGTCCCCAGACATATTCATTAATGTATTCCACTTCTAACATAAATAAATCATCTTTCATGGTATATTTAATCTAAGATGTTGTTATAGATATAGGTCATATCTTTTTTATATCTCTTTTTGTTGTCGAAAAAATTTAAACGTGTCAAGGGAAGCTTTTATATCGTTGCAATGTGGGTGGTGTGTGTATGTGTGTGTGTGTGTGTGTGTGTGTGCATGAGAGGGGAAATCCAGCTAGTTGAAAATCTGCATTGCCTTTATTTAATGAATTGTGTGTTTCTTGCTGCACTTACAAAAGAAAGCAAAAAGAATGAAACATAAAAAGTGCACGTGTGTTTTGATCACGGCCTCTTCGTTCAGTTGTGAGACCACGCTCCTCGAAGACCAGAGAAAAAACATTCCAGCTGTTCAATAATGTTACGCCACTCTCGTCTGATTGGAAACTATTCCACATTCTGCAGACATCTACACACTCCTCGTTGTTTTATGGAAATCAAATGTCAAACTTGACGAACAGAGCTCGCCCCAAAGCCTCGGCAGTAATCCCGCCCTGAAGCTTCTGACATTCATGCAAAAGGTGAAGATAAACCATCTTTGGTGATTGGTGCAACATCGCCCTGGAGGTCAGAGCAACTGCCAATCAGGGGTGTGGCAATTCCACTCGAATTCTGATCCAGAGAGATTCAGTTGAGGGCGTTATCATTCTCAGGAACCAGAGGAAGAAATGTGTAACTGTGTTAATATATGTATACACATAGTTTAGTTACACATGTATATGTATATATATATATATAAAGTTATTTTATACACACATATATTATATTATTATATATACACATATATAAATATGTACATATATATATATACATATTCATATATATTTATATATGAATATGTATGTACATATATATATATATATATTAATATATATACACACATACACACACATCTATATATATACACATATTCACACACACATACATATATACACACGAATATATATATATACACATATATATTTATATATACACACACACATACACATATATATATATATATTTATATACACACACATATATTTAGATATATACATATATTTATATATATATATACATATATATATATATATATATAAATATGTCGACCGGTATGGACGACAGCTTCCTTGTTTTGCCTCATTTCTGGAAGGAAGGAGTATCTGTCTCCTAAATAATCTACTTTTCATAACGCACTTCAGTCCTGACATATTTGGGTAGTTGTGCGTTTCTGAGTCGAATGCTTCTCAAAGCAAACAGTGTGTAGAAATATAAAGAAACATGAAACTGGGCTCCCTGCCAACGGCGCCCCTGGCAGTGTGGATCTGAAACAGCATAAATCTCTCAGAACAAAGTTCAGATGATGCATCCCGTCCTCGGAGACTAATTATCTGCTTTTGCCTTCTTACCCACACAACTCTCAATTTCCACTCGTTTCAAAACTAAACACAGTAAATTGTGTCAGGAGATAAATAGATTATCAACCTTCGAGGTTTTGAAAACTTAATATTTAAGAAATGTTCACTGTAAATTTACAAAGAAAAGCGAGGTATTTTGCGTGTGAACGTTTTTTTGTGTATTACCATGTTTTTGGTTGCTGCAATCGATATCTATGATGAAAAAATAAGAGGAAAATATCAATTCAATAATGGATGCTGTGCGTCTTCGTCTTTTGATGCCCAACAAAAGAGACGTATCCAGTGGCTCCGATGGGCACCGGTCTACACGCCATCGTCACCCTTATGAAGCACACACACACACACACACACACACACACACACACGTAGTTATGGTCCAATACCTCCTGTTTGAACTGTGAGTGAACACTGGTCTTGATCTCTCTTATCTTCTCATTCGTTATCTCCTCATTCTGCTTTTTATTTTTTTTACATTTCTGCACCATTTGATTGATTATCTAGTATGAAATCGTTTTCTGGTGCATTTTCTTTCCTCAGGTTTTTCTTCCCCGCAGCAGGAGAATCAATCAAGCCGCCGCTGCTCTCGCGACTCCGCCCGGAAGTTTTCTCTCAGATGTTAACTTTGTTCTTTTTCTTTAAACACGTGCATAACTCTGGCGTGGCAATGGGAATCACTTCACTTGCAATCGCATTGTCACGACTCAACATTTTGATATATTTCCGCCCCTAAATGACCACGTCACGTGCGTTATTAAAGGTACATAAAGGCTTATACGTAGGCAATATGTCAGAGATACTCCCGAACCAGAGTCGTGGGAAAGTAAAAGCAAGTACAACGTGAGGTCTTAAACCCAGCTCAGGTGTTTTGCTCGTCTGCCACTTTGATTCGTACCTCCGGGAGACGGATCGACACCCTCTGACCTCCCTCCGCCGTCAACCTTGAGCGGGAGAAACCAGAGTAGGGATTGGGATTGGCTCCAGCTCAAATTTGAGTTGTCATCTGTCCTCCCCAATCAGTGAGGCTTTCTCCTTTTTTAAAGAAAGGGCAAAGCACAGAGTGAAAACACACCGGGGTGAAACGCAGGAGTCAGAGGGAGAAAAGAAGAGACGCCGATGTCGAGAAAAAAACCTCCGGGGAGTTAAACACGAAGCCTCCATCCCCTTTTGTCGGATGTAACCCCTCCGCGGAGAGATGAATGTAACGGCCTAAAAAGATGGTGGACTTCAGGGACAGTGGGAGGAAGAAGTGTTTTAATTCGACAGATTAAGGCTGCTGGATGAGAGCATTAATAGCATTTGGAGCCCAAATAAATAAATAAAAACTCTCATTTATCTGTTGCATCCGGAGACGTCGACACAGTTGTCTCCAAAACGCACCGCAGAGAACAGATGTGGGGTTGAATCCCCCCGCGGTGCCGGTAACTCTGGTTCAGTGCTAATGGGACAGGATATTTTGAGGAGAAATAGCTGCAGGGTTTATATACGCGGCACGCCTCGTGGATCCGTGGGCTGACGGGCTTGCTTGTTGTTGTTTGCTCGTCTGTTGCTTTTTCCTGGTGACAGTTTAGCCTCTCTGACCCCCAGTGGCCACGAGGAGGCATGGTTCGTCGTACAGATGACACCAGATCTAATTATTCACACGCCTCCTCTGCAATCACAATGAGCTGCTCGGGGCTCTTCGGCGTGTCCTTGTTCAAAACAAGGGATTAAGACGTCAAATGAATGATATCAATATTTTGTTCCGTCTTTTCTCGCCTGACATGAGCTCCTGTGATACTGAATTATGAATATTTTGGTATTTTATAGAAATCAACGTCAAATCCCTGCACATTTTTGATCCCCGTGCTTCCAGCTGAGCTGTGTATGTTTAATTCATGGAGGCTCGTGGATCACTCAGAAGTCTCTTTTTTGTGTGACTCCAGCTGGTTCTGCAAAGACAATGACGCAACGTTTCATCGGCAGGCTGGAAACACGCGGAACAAAAGGTTCCACGTGTCAACGCGTCAGAAGCGATCGGCAGAGGACGGACGCAGGTGACGTATTGTTTCTGATTTCAGAGAGCCGCTTTGCCTTTAATGGAAAGAGACGGTCGATACTCAGAGCATATTTTAAAAGGAAAATTCCACAGCTTGAGTCCTTAAAAGTAAAAAAAAACAGTAGAATAGAATTACTTTAAATGAATAATATTCATAAGTTTCCCTCCCTGCTTTTCGTGTACTCATATAAACACCACAATAATTGCTCACACTAGATTAGGTAGGATTTTCTCGCTGTCATATTTATGTAACTTTTAGCAAATTGCTTTTCTATAAGAAACCAAAATATTTATTTTGAATGCTTTTGACATTTAAACAAAACATGATGCAATACATCTGCCAGTTCCACCTGCCAGGTGGAGGAGATGGAGGAGAACTTCCCAACTTCCTCTCAACACAACAACCAGTAGGAGTCACTAGTGCTTCAACAACAGTGTAATACCTCCAATACACAATTAAATAAAAATCACCTACATTTAATTACAGTTTGATAATTACATGGTTATAACGCTGCAACCTGATTGATAACTTATGTTGCTTAAATTGTCTTATAATAATAATCCATTTAATTTGTATAGCGCTTTATAAGATACTCAAAGACACTTTACATGTCACATGTTACATTTCATACACCTTAGACTCGAGGTTCTCAAACTTTTTTTGTCGCCCCACTTCGGAGGAAGAAAGATGTTCGTGCCCCAATAAAATTGTAACTAAATGGTCTGAATTTGTATCGAAATAATAACTTTGTGTGACTCCTCCACCTGCGCTTTTTTCAAATAACAGAAGAAAGAAAATTGCATTCACTTTTAATTAAACCAGATTACTCCATCAGACAAAAACAATGTTAATATGTGAATAAAGTTGTGCAAAAAAATAACCAATATTTGGCAAAAAGCTTATTGTAGCTGCATTTAACATGTTTTACACTGGATATCTTTTCAAGATCATGAGTGCAAACTGTGAAAGAGACCTTGTTTTTATGAAATTGACCACGCTGATAAGCATCGGTCAAAACCTTGTGTCGTTCACGACACATCGAGCGCTTCTCTGTCTATGACAGAGTGTCTATTGCACATGTAACCCTCCTGTTACCTTCACATTTACTAACATATTTGACCCTCGGGGTCAATTTGACCCCAACAATTAAAACCTCCAGAAAATTATTAGAATTAATATTGTTTCCCAAGTTTAAGTGTGAGGTACTTTATGTTTGTTTGTTGACTCCCTAAATAGCCCTTTAAATATATAAAAGAGTTGATATTTCTTATATGTTTGACACAGTGAAAAACAGCATGGGGTCAAATTGACCCCAAGGAACACCGACATTAAACATTGAATGGGGTCAAATTGACCCGAAAGGTAACAGGAGGGTTAAACATTGAATGGGGTCAAATTGACCCGAAAGGTAACAGGAGGGTTAAAGAGACCCTCTTGACCAGCGCCTGCATTCATTTTCCCGCCATGGTCTGCGCACCATCTGTTAATGCCCTAACGTAAATATTTCCGTGTACTTTTGCCCCCCTGCGCCCCACCTGTAATACCATGGCACCCCACTTGAGGGTCGCGCCCCACAGTTTGAGACACAGCTATTCAAGGTTAAGCGTCTTGCTCAAGGACACATGGACTTGGGTGGGGATTGAACCACCAACCCCCTGATTGAAAGGCGGACCTGCTAACCACTAACCAGCAGTCGTCCCAAATTTCTATTGAGGTGTTCTTACCATGTGACGCTCTAATGTGCACGCTGTGCTCTCACGCTATTACAAATGAATAAACCAACATGTGACCGTGTGAAGATATAACAAGCTAATTATGTGTCCACCATGGAATTACCCACGTCTTACCCCAGGTATTTTACAAAGCCAGTTATTTTTCTTCTTCTAAAGAATTCCCATATAAAAAAAAAATTTCAAAAGTTATTTTAATGACTAGTTATGGTTGAATATCAGCACGCCGATCACAACACGCCGTCACATGAAACAGTTTCTCGCCGACCTTCCCTCGGATGCGGTGGGTTGCTTTCAAAAGAGAACAAAACGACGTGGGACACGACCCCGCGCCAGTAAAAGCTCGATAACGAGTGGTTAGGAAATTGAATACTGAATACATAACATTTGGATTTGGGATAATGGCAGCCAGTGATGGGCGAGGGGAAGCAGAATAGTTATTTCGGTCATTACATCTGACAGAGACAAAACTTATTTACAACCAAGTCATTTTCTTCCCCTTTTTTTGGGTTTATTTTTTTTTCTTCTTCAAATATGTTGGGTCCATATAATGTTTTAAAAATCAGAAGTGGGCTACAAAAGGCGAGGAGCCCCTCGCCCACGCCGGCTGGGTATCATCTCCTCGTCAGGATGCGGTGCGTGTGCACAAACCTCGGTCAGGAGAGGGATCAATGAGTCACACGGACCACACTAACATATTCAACTAAACAACCCCCCTGGCCCAGAACTCTCTCCGTGAGGGGGAGGGAGATTAACAAGGGGGATGACAACCCCCCCGCCCCTCCCCTCAAATCGCCTACTGTGCTATTTATCTCTTCATCCCTCACAGACAGCATCGTAACTTAAAGTACAAGTTATCACCCTCCATGAAAACGACCCATTCTTCATCTGCTGGCCTCTGCAACTGGAGCTCAGAGGAGAATCCCTTATTACATTGAAGTAAACATGAACAAAGCAATCTGGTCATATTGGTGTCAAGTCCACTTCCTGATAAAGAAATAACACGGCACGCGCGATAACCTTGGGAGAGAGGGATGAAAACATTCGGCCCGGGTGATGGATGAACTTGACTGCTGAGGAAGTGCACGGTATCAACGCATCCCCCCACACCGGCTGAAGTTATTTGCTCCAGCATCCACTCGGTTATTCAGTCAGTCAGTGGGGGGGGGGGGGCCGAGGCTTAAATCAATCCATTAGAGCCATCCATCATCTCAGTATCTCAGTGGGAGACAAACGCTGATGGAACTGCTCACATCGACTGGCGTTCCACCTTAAAAAATGGGGCTTCCCACTGCGTCTTCCACGGGCTCCTCGAGTGGAGGGAGGAGGCGAGTGCACTTGGGTTTTTTCACGGTTCGCTCCTCCCGACATGAGAAGGCGCGGTCATGAATGTTGAAGAATGCATTTAGAAAAAGAAAACAACAGATTGACACATACGGCCGTGAAAGAAGAGCCCGATGACTCATCACGTCTGGTTGAGTAGTTGACAGCAGTCATGTGACCGCTGACACTTCCTGTACGGGATCCAGATTGCACTAATAAGATAGTACGGCCATTGAATTCTTGAGTATTTGAATATATGACCTTTTGACTCGTTGGATGTCTACAATATCTTTGACATGTATCGATCCTTTTGGTGAACCTTGTGTTGTTTATATTATTTATTTTATAAGAAAAGTGAATTTTGATGTGAAAGAAATTGCAGCAGAGAAAGACAGAAAGCATTCGGCATCTCATTATTACAAGAAGAAAACACGGTGAGACAATCCTGAGAGAACAAACAACACATCAACAAGTAAGCAGGCGACTCATTGGCGGCAGCTTTTTTTAATGTTCTTATTTGAACAACAGTTGAAATTATTTTTTACGATGTGTGTTTGACAAGGAGATGGGGAGATAAAGGCAGCCGATGACAGGTGTGGACACGCAGGCCAAGAGACAATTCGAAGGAAATGTGAGTCACCAGTCTGTGATATTCATTGCAGCCAATAAAAATAAACAAAAAATAATATAAAAATGTAGGTGTGCCAATCTTAGTCATCTAGCAGGTGTGACTTTTCTTGCTGCCGAGTAATGTTGCGTTTTCAGCTCAGGAGCTAATCTCCTGTCCATCATCCCTCCAGCACGACACAAGGAGCTGCTACATCCGCTGGTGTGAAGTGACACTGAGCTAACAACCTCAAATAGTACAGTAAACAACTTTGAGAACTTAAGTGGACACTGCAATGTCTCGTGATTTGGAAACCGATCAACAAAAACGAACGTACGGTATATTTTCCTGTAGTTAATTAAAATAAAACAGACTATCATGTCGTAAAAACTGCATTTAACCTTCTGAGATCGTCCGACGCGCCGGCGTGTTTAACACTTTAATTTTTTTTAAATATTAATTTCTAAGCGATAATACGAGGCAGAATTACGTTTAAATGGATGCCGAAATATGTCGCTGTGGACACTATGCATATGCAATAACTTGGCATAACGTGATTTGGAAACCATCAACTAAAAGCGAACGTAAAGTATATTCGCCTGTCGTTAATTAAAATAAAACAGTAAAAAATGGATGCCAAAATATGTTGCTGTGTTTTTAAGTGGCTGATTGAGGTAAAAGAGAAGCTCCATGCTAACAGTTACCGCATACGGGAGAGAGACGGCCTCGAGGGCAAATGTATGCATCAACTATTTATATTGGGAATTATCATTATGTGCAAGAAAAATAGGTAATGGGAAATTATAATGCAATCTAATGGATTTTACTCCTCCCCCACATGTCTTTACATAGATCTGTTTTCACTTGATCCCCAGCAGCAGAGAAAGTTTGTGACCTTCTGGCCACTCACTAGTATGCAGGGCAGGTAGCCATTAGAAAAGTAGTGGAAGACCAGCGATAAAACAGCTGTTAGCAGTGAGCTGAGCCAGAGGAGGATAAGGATCAGTCGGCAGCCAGTTGCCTCTCCGTATCTAACTCTCATCCGTCTCTCTCGGGCAGCAGCTGCAGTGGGAAAATGGACTCGCTGCTCACTCTCAACTGACATGTGTCACTGCAGACCCATTCTGCCCCCAGATGAGGCCGCATTTACCAGATGAAGCACTACGATAGAATATATAGATGATTTCAATAAAACATCATTCAATATATACAAATAAATAAAAGCAGCAAATGGAACTCGAGACAAGTTGGACGGATCCTACACATATTGTACTGAAAACTAAACCTATATACTGCATATAAATAGATGTATATATAGATATAAATGTACATATGTATATAAATATGTATACATACGTATATATAAATATATATATATAAATATATATACAATTATATAATTAAATATATATATAAATAAATATATTTATATATATATAAATAAATAAAATACCTCGTCACATTTTCCTTCTGTCATTTGACAGAGGGCCAAACTGACTGGCCTTTGACCATTAGTCATCCAGGCAAGTCAAGACTAATGTTGTTGTTTTGAAGAATGCAGCACGCCACCACAATGCTTCACACCTCTGTGGCTGGAAGCTCCAGCCCTTTGTGTGATTGACGAAAGGGAATTTGATTTTTAAGGATTGCCAAATTGTACGCTCAGCAACGCCTCTCTCCTGTTACGGGAAGGGACGTAACAATTGTTGCAGAGGATACTTTCCATTGCCTTTAAAATAAACTCATCAATACATCTCGCACATACATAAATCGTAGACATTTGTAATGTTTGGGTATTAAGAAACAACACAGTTGCATAGAAGCAATATTCATAATGTTGTAGATGTGCCATTTCTGCAGATACAATTCAAATAAATTATTTAATCATACATTTGTTTGAGTATACATACATAAAACGAGCAAAGTAATGGTTGAAACATATTGACGGATGGTAATACAAGATATACAGTTAATAATTAAAATAAGCTTTCTCAACAGCCATCAATGACAGCTTGACGATATCTACAGCAGAATAATTAAATCAGCAGTTTCCTCACTCTGGGTTTTATAGTGAAAACAGTAACATCCATTGACAGCTGAGACATATCGACTATGAATATTGATACGCCAGAATGCAGAGTAAGTGAGACATAGGTGTATGGAAACCTGATATTCACAGTGACACAGATAATCTATCGTTTCCTGCATTTTTCTCTCAGTGCATAAAGCATTCCTGGCTGTGATGAACAACTTGTAATGGCTTTGGTTGTATTTCCTCCTGTACTTGTGCATTAATATGCATGAAAAAAGGGGGAGAACGGCTCTGATGGGAGTCATTTTTAATTGATTACACATGGACAAGAAGTAAGAAGCAGTATACCACACGAATCACAACGTTGACAACACAATGATAGTGGAAATATACTTCAGACAAAAATTGTGTCCGAGGAGGACCCTACAGGGGTTAGCTGACATATACGTTAGCTAACTCGCTGCAATGTCATATTCAACAGGAAAAAAAGGATTGTACTGTAGCCTATTTCCAATGTGACAAATTCACCCTATATTGGAATTAAAAGTTTTTTGTTGTTGTTTTTTTTTTGTTGGTTGCGTGAGAGCGTGCCGCCTCCTCTATATACGACATGCAGGAGCTGGCGAATGAACATCGGGCCTCACCCTAAAAACATGCTGCATTCTAATCTCAGAGCATTCATTTAACAGCAAACAGATATTGTCACTGAGAAGACATGGAGTAAAATCACACTATCTCCGTGTGTGTTGAAATTGGAGCTCCTCTGGGTCTTGTTTTAGGGCCTTTCCATTGCAACGATAGCATATAAAACATCTGTTGAGATGGTTTGAAACAATACCTTCTGTCAGATCATGTCTCTGGCAATTACTGTAAATTGCATCAGTGTAATTCTGCGCGGCGGCTGATATGAAGTAGTTCACGGCTTTCGTACGTGTGGCGCTGCGACTGTTGCCGGTGGAGGCAGCAAAGCGTGATTTGGAGCTGATCGACGATGCCACAGAATTTCCGTCATCATTAACCTGTTAGTCTCCGGATGCCCGGGCCTCTTCACTCGGAGAAAAAATATTGAGAAACAGCTCCTCGACCTTGAGGATAATGTGCAGATGTCTCGTCTCATTTTGAATGGTAAGTAATAAAAGCTTTAATACCATTCCGGACATAATAGATATACAATAAAGGAAAAAATACGATTTGTATGCTTGCTTAGTGTAACATTTTAATTTCAGGAGGCAATATAACCACTGAAATCAACATGCTTTTGTTTTTTGCCTCCTGAATTGTATATTACTAAAGATTTCAAGTGTTAATCTGTCAACGTTAACAATGTAAACTTTTGATTTGCTTTGCCACAAAGGAAAAGTTGAATTTCAAATAGCGATAGCGATAATATAAATCAGAATTATTGAAGGAACTGTTGTGTTCAAGTACCTGCAAACTCAGAATAAACAGCACGTAGCAGCTGGAATAAGTGCCTGATAAGAAATATTATGTCTGCTTCTATCCTAGCTACTGCGCCTCACACAAACGCAACACACATACATCACGCTGTTACGATGAGAAAGGGGGGCGAGGGCCCCCTCCTGTGAGAAGAAGGTGTGGGCAGATAGAGCGGACGAGCAGATCCGAGGTCAGGATGACGTCACGGCATGTGGGGGCATGGAGGCCCGTACGTGGAAAGGGAGGCAGTCGTTTTGGGTTTTCGGACATGTGTTGACCGGAGAGGACTCCCGCTGTGAATGCAATCGCATGAAAGCTTGTATTAAACGTGTGATCAGAGAACGAGAGAAGGTCGTTGGCTGAATTATTCCTTTACCAGTCATCCGATTTTGATTGACGCTAACATCTATCGAAAGGGAGCCGAGCTGAGAAAGTCCAGTTTAAGGTTCTAGATGTACACTACCGTTCAAATATGTACACTACCGTTCAAATATATACATATACTTTCTCTCATATGTAAATATCATTCCGTAGCAATTTATCCCATTCTAACAGTGTCACTTCCTCTCATCTTCTCATTATGCCGTTAACTCCATCAACTGCGCTTTTATCAGTGCTTCAGCAGCACAGGTGTCCCCGCTGCGGTGACCTCCCGGTTCCCTTGTTCCACAGCGCTGCGTTAACCAATCCAGTTTGCCACCGCGCCTGAATTGCTTTAATTAAATCCAGGGGCCTTAACAGTCATGAATTTCAAAGAGTGCGCGGATGCATGAACACATAAGCCAAAAAACCTACACCGGCTTGGTCCTGCCAACTAAACGTTTGATCTTCAATAGATGATATATTCAGGCGGGGCACACCACAGGTCCTGGAATTGAATCTCATATTCTTTAATATTCCTATGTTCATACGCGTGCATATTAATCATATAATTTAAATCATGGCAACCGAGTTGTCTCTAATGGACTATACAACACATCTTTATCCGTTTTTTCTTAATTCTTGTTCTCCTCTCAGGTGCTTAAGCTTGACATGAGACGGCGTAATTAATTCACTGTGTATAGAAGACGAGGTAATCAGTCAATGTAAAAGAAGGCAAGATTAATTCAGGCTTTTTATATTGATGACTGCCGGCTGAATATTATGTACATTAATGAAATTGTTCATAAGCACTGAGACGGCTGCAATATGATAAATGGCCGTTGCATAATGCCCACCCAGGGCATGAAATACCAGCGCCTGGGCAATAGTCCTCTGCGTCTTGAAGGCAACGCACAAGGCTCCCTTTTAGAGTATTTAAGAGACTCCAACGTACAGTATGTAAATGACTCTGAAAAAGGTTATATTAATTATCGAGACTATTTCTCGTAAGCCTTTATTTTGAAAGTGCCTTTGTATGTTTTAGGTCCTTTTATTTTGAAGATCTTCCAGTGATACCGGAAGTAGACGTAAATCTCGCAAAAAGTACGTTAGCTAGGTGTACTGAAGGAAAAGGGTGTTCATGAGTATTTTTCTGAAGTACATACGTGACTCTATGAACTGCTAAGCACTGAGCTGGAACAGGAACGAGGTACTTTGGGTTTTATTTGGGCTTTCACTACATGTTTAGTGACTTTATTTTTTAATAAACTTGTAAAATGTATTGTAATAAGATGCTAATGTTAGATTTAGCTGTATATTCCCTTTAAGAAGGATAAAATGTTGTGATTAATGTTGTGATTAATGTCCACATGTATATATATGAATGTCCTCTAATTAATGTTTACACTCGTAAGAGCTCATTTCTGTTGTATTTTTTCCATGAGCTCTTACGGTGATTTCTGGAAATTAAATGGAAAAAGAGAAACTCGTAAATGTATGTTCTTAAACAAGCAATTTTGGAAACATCAGTACGCTTCACTATAGTCTGGCCGGGGTCCGCTACACAGCAGACCTATCCATGTCATTATTTTACGCTCAGAGCAACGGATGTAGCATAAACAGCTAAAAATGGGTGGAGTCAAACAAACACAGGACTCTCACCCAGGGCACCAGTGTCGCCACAACAGATGTTCTTATTTTAATCTTTATTCCAAGCTTTAAAATGTAATTGCGTTGCCAATCCCCAACTGTGACCACTTCACAACTTTATTACAACTCTAATAACGCTTAAACTTTCTGCGCCAAGATACGAGTAACTTCTGCACTGCGTCTGCCCAGCCAGCGAAATATGACAAGTAGGGATGAGAGCACAATATTCCTTCTATAAGGCTGGTCTTCAAAACACCAGAGAGGAGTATATACTTTATGCCTACTGTATTTAAACCTAAGCCTCACTTAATGCTAGAGTGCGAGTAGCGGTGTGTTTCCTGTGTAATCCTCTGTAAGCATTTCCTGGATCCTCTGGAAATTGCATCCCTCCCTCGTCTGAATGGTTGGGAGTGAAGAAGCAGAGGAAAAAGAAAGGAGTGAATTACTGCTGAGATGATGCTTAGTGATGCCTAACACTAATTACATTTTTGCTGCTTTTTTAATGGAGTTTACGTAAAGTCTTGTGGCAACCAAGTGGGCAGAAGAGGTACCTTGTTTTCATTAGATTGGTCACTGATGCAGAACGCACCTGCAGTATTTTTGTTTACAGAATCAGTGTCCTGTGCTATATGTGGGCAAATAAAAAAAATCATTCGCTACGTCGTGTAATGGCGACGCCAAGCTGCTGGTGAAATTCTTAGAATTTCATCAAACCAGGGCGAGAACGAACAAGCACAGTAGGACACAACGGTTTCCCACTGCGATAAACATGAACACTTTAGTGAGGAACCTTTGCTCTGCAGGATGCTGGGAGATAATGTTAATGTATCATCCAGACTCTTTGATGCACACACTAATTAACCAACCTGCAGTGTTGGATTCATACTTTCATTACTTCATCTTCCTACGACAACTGTTGGCAACCCGTGTTGTAGAACGCCAAGGCCGCGCTCTCTGTCGTATTTTACACACAGTGATGAACAATTTTATTTTCGACATTGCATATTTCACACATAAAGTGATGCATTTGGTATCAAGCTCCAAAGACACCATACTGAAGAATGAATGCTTGATATTCGTGAAGAAATGTGTCGTCCGGATAATTGCTGAAGGAAACCAGTCTTGTTGACGATGCCACAAATGTCTTAAAATGAACCAGGTAACTCGGTCAATCCCTTTCACTGCAGCCAAGCAATATTTGAATGTTTCTGGTAATAAGTTGACCGCAACTCTGGTCAACACGAAGAGCTCAACAACCGTTTAGACGTATCGCAATACCCACCTTTAGTGCTACACGATTGGTCCACCTCAGTGTTGGTCCATGAGGGTAAAGAAAATGAATTTGTCCAACGCTTACAACATTCATGAACACATACCTGCAAAACGAATGACATGCATCACCGTCAGCAGTAGTGTGTTTGGATATTCCGTGAATATACTGAAATCTAATAATAACATGGTAAACTGAGATGGTGAAAGTGGTAAACTTTCCCCACCTCGATTTTGTCGTAGAGTAAATTCGCTTATGCCGTGTCACAAATATTTTCAAAGTCTCAAATGAGTCCACTTAAAAAGTCCTCGCGGGGAGGTCGAGGTGATGGATGGGTCAAAACAACACTGTGAATCCAGGACACTTTATTTGTTTGTGCCCCGCGTGAAGCGGGGACTTTTGTAGCCTCCAACATAACCTTCAACTTAAGGTACAATTTTGTTTTGTGAAAGGAATTTTAAGCCAAACCACAATGTTTATTTTTTCTTAAACCTCATCGAGTAGTGGTTTCAAAATGTTTCCGTAATCTGGGAGGAATTTATTTCCTGTGACACGTAATTGAAAGTGCAGTTCGGCTGCGACGTAATGTCGTAGAGAGAAAGGAAAAACTCACATCAGGAACCGAGAGCGGCTCTCCCCTTCATCTATGCCTCCATATGATTACGTGAGTGCTAGCTCTGTTCCTGTGTGTACCTTGGTGCCTTTGTTTCATGCCTACTATAATGAATAGAAGTCGAATCGTCCGTCTCCATTAGCCATCATCCTAGTTGGTCGAGAAATCATCAACATTATAAATTAATGAAGGTTATGGTACCGCTGGGATAGTGAGAGTAAGACCTTATTGGAAGAGCAGAGATGAATTTTTGCATTTCCACATCCCTTGACTCGAGGCTTGTATTCTTCACAAGCTGATGCAGACGGAGTATTGTGCTAAAGTCATATAGATATTCATCTGTTGAAGCTGTGGAAATTGGATACATCTTTCAATTGCCTTGATGTTATTAATAGTTTTCTTTACCATGGGCACTTAATTTCATTTTTACAAGATGTCAACGCAAAATGTAAACGCCAGCTACTTTATGGAGCTAAAGAAGCAGTATTTAAATAGTTTGGGACAAATTGTGTCACGTCATCATCACAGGTGTGTTGGTGAATGCTATTGCTGCAAAACTTCCCCTGTGGGATTTGGGCTAGAGTTTTTGCATTTCTGTGTGTGAATGAATAATAACCTTTGGTAGAGCTGCTGTTACTCAGTGTCAGCTGGGATTCGGTAGATCTAAACTGCAAATCTCAAAATGTTGATGTAATAAAACATGCCAACATTTGTTTCTTCATCACATGAAATCATATATATATACTGTATATACATATATAAATATAAATATATATATATATATATTTATATATATATGTATACAGCATATATATATATATATATATTTATATACATTAAGATGTTAAAGTCTTTAAATACAATTCTGTAATTATGTTCATCGGGACGTACTACAATAATAGATTACTACAAATAATAATAGAAGTCATTGACAACATTTTTTGTATATATTGCTACACTCAATAACTTATCAGTACTACAAAGTGACACAGTGGACAGTAATCTGCCAAGAAGGAAGCAAACAGTAATTCCAGTTCTCCTCCCCTCAATTCATAGTAATCTATAACCTGTGACCATTCTGATTAGACTAGGACTTATTATTATCACATAGAGCAGTACGTTACTTTTCAGAGTCAAAGCTTAGCGAGTTCCTGGGGATATTTTCTATTTACTGATCCTATCAGTAACAAGCCCTCGCAGAGCCAAGCCCCAGTGACCATGTTTATTAATAGACAGTCGACTCCACTACACGCCAATGAACTGCTATTCCCTCAATATGTGACGACAATTGCCAAGTTTGAGCTGAAAGAGGATGTGAATGACCAGACTGCATATTGTTTTACTCTAATTGTATTTGTACACACACAAACGCACACACACACACACACACACACACACACACTCACGAAGAATTCAGACAACATTGGGCTTGTACTGCCGAACATAAAATATAATCTGTTTTGGCTAAAACCTTACTAGAATACAGAAGAAAAAGTCATACAATATATATATATATATATATATATTTATATCTACATATATATATTTGTATACAGACATATATATTTATATGTATATATATGTACATATATTTATATATATATATATTTTATATTTATATATATATAGATAGATAGATAGATAGATATAAATACACCAAACGATATATGCATCTTGTTTTGATGTGTACACAGCATAATGTTGATGTTAGTCATAAATAAAAAATGACGCCATCTGCTCCCTGCCTGTGCCGGTGCTCCATGCAGGATACTTCTACTCTTGTGCTGCTATGATGGACAGCTATTCAATAATCCACCTCAGAATAGCAGCTTGCAGGCCGGCACCAGAAGGGTCTTTCTCCCGCTGCGAGCGGCACGGTGACATATTATGCTCCCACAAGGTTTTGGCTGACCCCCAAACAAATCGATCCACTTCTGGTCTGCTAGGTTTAACTTGGACTCCAATTAATCAAGGCAGCAGTTAATTGATTGCCCGTGATTTGCTAAACAGTATGTCAGTTATTTAGAAAGGGATTTAGGGGTGTATTTAATTTGGAGAATAGACTGAAGCATGTATCTTTCCATCAGTAAAGCTCTTGAAATAAGAGCAGTGGCCTTAATCAGGATACATGTGTTTATCGCAACCTCAAAACACTCACAGCATCACATCAAATGGAATCATTTGTACCCAGGGACACACAATCAGCATCTTGATTGTGAGGCTGCGAAATGGACCGGTTGAGTGGATACTTTCAATATATCTTGCTTGTGGTTGCAAACTCCTGGTTATAATTGGCAGTTGGTTTATAGTAATCATACTGTTTGTACTGTGTCTATTGTGAGTATTTATCGGCCCCTTCAAGAGAGATAATTTGTGGTTGTACGTTATCTTGCAATTAAATATAATGCTATGTATATTTTTCCATAGTTTCCCAATTGTGTATTTTCTTACAATAGCAGCTTAACAACTGCCGAAGGTCTTGTTTTGGTGACCTCCATTGGTGTGTGCGTGCAGCGAGACATCACACGGTCGATATGTGTTGCTCTTTAGCCTTTACGTGTACACTGGAAATAGCGCGAGTAAAATCCATCACCCACATCAAGGACTCCTATTTTATCGAGAACAAGGCCAGTTGGCATGTTCACACTGGTAGCACTGTGCTGGTCCTTATTCACCACAGGGTGGGCCTCCATAAGCTCACTGCTAATGCTAATGCACTGCCACACTGACTCACAAAGCCATGTGATTAATTGTGCGCTTAACACATGGCCCTGTTGTACACACCTGTTGTTTATCACTTGTGACTTTGGGTAGCTACAAGGGTACATTGTACTTCCAAGATGAATTAGTTCCAGGCTACTTGGAATCCATCTTTCGAATCCGGGGGCCTCATTACAATAAAATATCCCATCTGTTTATCTTATTTTTCTGGTTTCAAAAATAGGACATATCTTATCTTCTTATTAGAGCAATTCTTCATGGATGTATACTATCTCATCTTTACCGAAGAAATCCAACTGTGTATTTGATTCTTCAAACGGCACTCGCCACATCCTGCCTGTATCTTTCATTGGAATGGACCGGAAGGCTTCTAGAAATGGCAATGTCAACGGCTCTTTCGTTAGCTAGCTAGTGTTGCTGCGAGGACTGGGGGGCACCGACCGCGTTGGACGATAATGTAATAGTCAAATTTAAAATGCATTTTGGAAATCCCCAAATCCTGAATGTCATCCTAAACTACTTTACAATGTACACTCTCATTGCTATTGAGCCACAGGTGTGTTATCTTTATTATTACTGGGCTGTTTGAGTAACCTTTTTTTTTCAAATGCCATTGAGGTGTGAAGAGTACACATTTGCAATATTGCTCCATTAAGGAATAATATGTTCGTAAGAAATCATATTACCCACGGGCCAATTGTCACGACGCGCCAGAAATTAGTTAAATTAGCGGATATATTGACAAAAAACAGAGAGATTAGATTGATTTTGGCGGCCCCTGTGGACAGAAGCGGTAGTGTTCACCGGCACCAGAATCCCGTTAGAAAGCCTCTCACTTTAAGCAGCTCGGGGGACTGTCTGACCCATGCGATCCTGGTTCTGATGCTACCGGGCCTTTGTTTTACCCAGCGGGCCCAGAAATACAGCGTGGGTCACTAGCAGCATGGCTCCCAGCGGGGGCCGGCAGAGCAGCGAGATATAGTCAGGCTGATTGTTTGATCTACTTATGGAGGTCATATTGAGGCAATAGCATTTAATTTGAGACCACTTAAAAAGTTATTCCCTCTAACTTTAACTGCGTATTCATAATCGGATCATAATACCGCTGCCAAAGTCAATGACGATGCAGTATCGTATGCGGTAGAGGAAAACACTGACATTCAATATATAGCGACTCAAGGGTTGCGTGGACTAATATTTGCTCAGTGTTTGGGGTGCTATTACAAGAAACATCAATACAGAGGCGTCGCAAAAAAGTGTTCACATCATCACCGTCTCCATGTCAGATAGGATGGAGGAGAGGGAGACTACTTTTTGTGCTCCCTCTAGTCTGTATTCCTCCCTGTCTTTATTTCAGGCTAATGGCACATGGAGGTTAAGGACCATTAGTCTGCTCCCTGGACTATAGCTGCTTCTATTATAGTGTTACAGCAGAGCTTTCTTGAATGGGCCAACTCTACTTTATCACTGCTTACCCAAGACCTTTCCCAGAAGGTCAGGCTTTTCTAATGACTCGTGACTTGAGTCATGAGGAGGAGAGGAAAAGTGAATGGGGAAAATTGCCCGTGGAGAGAGATGGAAGAGACAGAGCAAGAATGAAAAGCAAGGCCGGGAGAGGAGAAATGAAGAGGGCGAGCAAAAGGTTAGTGGTGGACGAGAAAGAAGTATCCCAGGCACAATGATGGGTCCCCGCTGATGGTTAACGTGGCTTCTTTATGTAATCAGGGAGGCTTTGAGGAAAAGTTTTGATATAGTATGTCTATGAATTATGGCTTCACGTCCAGATTTTGTCATTACAAATCTGACTTGAACTACGACTCGAACTTTGGGCATTACTCTCATCGCCTCCTCAGCGGAGGACGAGTTGCAAATGAATATTCATTTCACAAAATAATGAATGTTAATGATTGTCCTTGATTGTTTTTTAAATCCAGTTTCCTTTTGCATTATGTTTTAAAGCTTCTAATGGTTTTATGTGAAGCACTTTGAATTGCCTTGTTGTTGAAATGTGCGAAACAAATAAGCGTGCCTTGCCTTCAAAAATGAAAAAAAGAGGATTTTTTCAAATCTATTTCCTATTTCTGGTATGGAAGATGTCCTATTGACTAATTTTCCATTATTGACTGATGGAGAGGGGACTTTGATACCATAACATTACAATTTCGTTGTGGGGATCTTTTACCTTGATTATAATTATCTGACCGGTCATTCAGTCACATTCCTCGTCAATGGACCTCACTCGTTAATTGCCAGGGACTAATTTTTCTTTTTTAAAGTGCAGAAATGTTTCGCGTGATCTCTCTTTTTTTAAACTGACCTACTTACAGTTGCCTTCCCCAGGTGTTCTGCCTCTGCAGTGAGAGGTGGACAAAGGGCAATTCTTACAATTTTGCAATTAAGTGAGGAGGAATTCACAGTGGAAAATATAATCGCTGGAAAATGGTAACACTCAAAAAATGTATTCATCTTGGAAAGAGTCTTTAAAACACGTACCATTCAGAACTAAATGAGGTCTCACTTTCTGGAACACCTCATGCTGAGATACACCAGAGTTTTCTCTTTTTCTTTTTCCACTTGAATATCTTTTGAAAGAGAGTGTCCAGATACAATGTGATATCTACACAGCACGTCACAGCGTCACTCCAACTATTAAAAACAGCACGGTTTGCTTTTAATTATTCAAGCAAGTGAGCATGACTAACCAACATTGTATTTAAAATATTTGTTCTGAAAAACCTAGTGACATAGTGGCATGTGAGAAAAGGACCCTACTTCTCTCTTGATTTATTCCCTCAGTAAACATTGTAAACATGAGTTTATGGTCTCAATCTCTACTTTCAAGTCTTCTTCAATGCACCTTGATGTTTATTGAGGAAATTATAGTTTATATTCAGAGTAAAATAAACCATAAAGTGGGCTATGCTTTAGGCCATGGCTACTTTGTGGTTGACAGATTGCTGCTACGGGGTTTCTACGTCACTCCTCCGCATTTCAAATATGTTCACTTCTGCTCACTGGTGGCAAAAAGCCAACATTGCGACGGTTAAAATCCAAAACGCCAAGCTCAAAATGTTCAAATGGCGGTCCGAAAACAACATCCACTGCTTAGATACAGTATCATCACACAATGTATGTGACTGTCTAGAAATTTGTTCAGAGAGAAATTACATAATTTTTTTTTTTACTGTCGCTTTTCTACATAGTGACTTACATCATCGTGTCTTGCAACTAGGGTAGGGAATGAACCGCCAACCCCCTGACTGAAAGACGGACCTGCTAACCGCTGACCCTCAGAAATAGATGGCAGAGGGAGAACTGGAGGCGGACATTAAAAATTCAGTTTGGAAAATAAATGGAAACTGTGTGGATCGAACTGATTGGACGAGCATGCCTCATTGCATGGCGAGGAGTCCAGGGGGGGGGTTGGAGTAGAACTATAGGTATTTTTTTGATGAAAGCGAAGGTTATTCTGGCGCAGACCCAACACACCCAACTGGAGGAAATGCATATCCCGTATGGAAGTAACACCCCAGGGTGTCGTTGGAAGTACTGGAGAACGTGGAGGCACAGAAGGACGTCTGCTCTGCTCGCTGCCACCACGACACTCAGATAAGGAGTGAAAAATATAATATCTGTCGGACAAAAAAAAAAAAATGTAATACCAACCAGCTTTCTGGGTGAGCTTATCAGCCGTAAGCCATTGGACCACAATGTCTTATTACCTTCACATTCAGGCATACAAGGCACAAATGGTTGAACAAATGGAAGGCAGATAAGCAAAGGAAAGGTAGTCGGGAAAAGATACAGTGTCATTGTAGGAATATTGCTTTCACAGGTACAGACCACGGTGACTTGATAATGTCAGCCAGTGATTGGAAAGTAATTGCTTTCTAATGAATTTCAGTTTTCTCCTAAACATCATATGTATGCGATAACCTGTCCATGTGAAGACAACTTCCGGTGGAAATAATGGAAAAGTCCCATATTTTTGACAAAAACGTGGTGTTGTTGCATGCAGTGATGCAAGATTTGGCTCGAATTATTTGTGGCTGTCCAGTTCTCCAGTGAAGGGTTTATCGTAGTAGCAGTGGGGAGCTTTTCTGTCGGCTCGAGGCACATTGAAATACAAAAATTGTGTATTTTTTCTTTTCTTTTTCCAACAGGTTGAGAACATTTTATCAGGTGCCTGTCAGGGAAAAAAAGTATGCCAAAGTTAAGGGAAAGTTAAAGCCTGTCAGTCGTTTACGGAGCAGGTCAACACCGGAGCAATCTCTTTATTTCCTTTGGTGCCAAGAGAAAGATGAGAAGATCAACACCTCCTCCGTGTGTGATACTCATCTACTCGTCTGACTCGACAGGAAAGCAAAAGAGCATATTTCAGAAACTACCTTATATTTTTAACAACAAATATATATATATATTATATATATATATACACACTTAAGGGTTGAATTTGCTACATGATGCCTGCACAATGTCAGAAGGATGTACAGTATATGGTAATAACAAAATATTAAATAACTGTTTGGGGGCAGGGGGTAGGCACTAAATATACTTGCTGGATTTTATGTCTTTGAAATTGTTGTTCTAATTCTGTAGAAAAGTGAGAAAATAATGATGAATTTAAAAAAAACGTCTTGTCACTACAACAAGTCACACAATGATACTGACTTAAATTTAAATTAACTCGCTCACAACTTACCAGGGTTTTAAAGTTGCTGAAAAACATCTGCTTATTATTTCTAATTTATTCTAGGTTTGATTTGTATTCTTCTCACGCTTCATTACGTCAATAAGACTCATTTCGGTCCGGTCCTGGGGGCTTGGAGGGAGTTCTGTATCTACCAGGGGGTACAGCAGTGAGGAAGTTATTCTGTTGCTCCAATTCTGGAATAGTTTATTTCTTTTCCTTCCCTCAGCCACAGGCCAATGCAAACGCGCCCATTGCTCCACATCCAGAAACTGATATAAAACAATCCCAAAGCCTAATACACGGGCGGTGCACTGGGGCCTTAAAGTACAAAATAAAACCACCGGCTCATGAAAGCATCAAATTGAAATAAAAAAAAATCAATCGGGGGAAATGTTGGGAAAGCAAGAGCACGACATGGATGTTCACATAATATCAAAGTCATTCATATTTGAAAAAAATTATAACAACGAATTGTGTTTTTCTCTTAAAGGAAACGGAGGACTTTTTTCCCACAATGCAGCGTGAGAGAAATAACTAAACTTTGGAAAGAAAGTATGCAGCCTCATATCACCCTGTCCGTCCTTGTGGACTGATGTTTGCACCAACAACGATGCTGCTAAATGGATTTGTGTGTGTGTGTGTGTGTGTGTGTATGTACAAACGCATGTGCACACATCATGTTGTGCAATGCTTTGGCAGAAAGCTGATTAAAGAGTGAATGAGGAAGTTGCTTTCTACCCCACAGCGGACCAACAATGTGCAGGATTAATCAGGCCCGGCTCCTATCCATGCAGGTTAATTAGGGTTAAATGATAATTAGGACGGCATTAAAAAGGCAAACAACCACAAAGGAGCCTTAATCCGTGCAATGCTGTGCGCCGCAGCGCGTAGGTTTATTTGTTTGCGTGTGTGTGTGTGTGTGTGTGTGTGGGCAAAAGGTGTTTTCAGGCATCCAGTCTGTATACTTTATTTACAGAATGTGTGTGAATTGCATATAAATAAGACTTCATCTGTTTTTCTATGTGTGTTTTCCTCAGGACCTTGAACGTTATTTTGAACCTCACTGCTGAACCGTTGTAGAGGAAAACACTGACATTCAATATAGCGACTCAAGGGTTGCGTGGACTAATATTTGCTCAGTGTTTGGGGTGCTATTACAAGAAACATCAATACAGAGGCGTCGCAAAAAAGTGTTCACATCATCACCGTCTCCATGTCAGATAGGATGGAGGAGAGGGAGACGACTTTTTGTGCTCCCTCTAGTCTGTATTCCTCCCTGTCTTTATTTCAGGCTAATGGCACATGGAGGTTAAGGACCATTAGTCTGCTCCCTGGACTATAGCTGCTTCTATTATAGTGTTACAGCAGAGCTTTCTTGAATGGGCCAACTCTACTTTATCACTGCTTACCCAAGACCTTTCCCAGAAGGTCAGGCTTTTCTAATGACTCGTGACTTGAGTCATGAGGAGGAGAGGAAAAGTGAATGGGAAAATTGCCCGTGGAGAGAGATGGAAGAGACAGACAAGAATGAAAAGCAAGGCCGGGAGAGGAGAAATGAAGAGGGCGAGCAAAAGGTTAGTGGTGGACGAGAAAGAAGTATCCCAGGCACAATGATGGGTCCCCGCTGATGGTTAACGTGGCTTCTTTATGTAATCAGGGAGGCTTTGAGGAAAAGTTTTGATATAGTATGTCTATGAATTATGGCTTCACGTCCAGATTTTGTCATTACAAATCTGACTTGAACTACGACTCGAACTTTGGGCATTACTCTCATCGCCTCCTCAGCAGAGGACGAGTTGCAAATGAATATTCATTTCACAAAATAATGAATGTTAATGATTGTCCTTGATTGTTTTTTAAATCCAGTTTCCTTTTGCATTATGTTTTAAAGCTTCTAATGGTTTTATGTGAAGCACTTTGAATTGCCTTGTTGTTGAAATGTGCGAAACAAATAAGCGTGCCTTGCCTTCAAAGATGAAAAAAAGAGGATTTTTTCAAATCTATTTCCTATTTCTTGTATGGAAGATGTCCTATTGACTAATGTTCCATTATTGACTGATGGAGAGAGGACTCTGATACCATAACATGACAATTTCGTTGTGGGGATCTTTTACCTTGATTATAATGATCTGACCGGTCATTCAGTCACATTCCTCGTCAATGGACCTCACTCGTTAATTGCCAGGGACTAATTTTTCTTTTTTAAAGTGCAGAAATGTTTCGCGTGATCTCTCTTTTTTTAAACTGACCTACTTACGGTTGCCTTCCCCAGGTGTTCTGCCTCTGCAGTGAGAGGTGGACAAAGGGCAATTCTTACAATTTTGCAATTAAGTGAGGAGGAATTCACAGTGGAAAATATAATCGCTGGAAAATGGTAACACTCAAAAAATGTATTCATCTTGGAAAGAGTCTTTAAAACACGTACCATTCAGAACTAAATGAGGTCTCACTTTCTGGAACACCTCATGCTGAGATACACCAGAGTTTTCTCTTTTTCTTTTTCCACTTGAATATCTTTTGAAAGAGAGTGTCCAGATACAATGTGATATCTACACAGCACGTCACAGCGTCACTCCAACTATTAAAAACAGCACGGTTTGCTTTTAATTATTCAAGCAAGTGAGCATGACTAACCAACATTGTATTTAAAATATTTGTTCTGAAAAACCTAGTGACATAGTGGCATGTGAGAAAATGACCCTACTTCTCTCTTGATTTATTCCCTCAGTAAACATTGTAAACATGAGTTTATGGTCTCAATCTCTACTTTCAAGTCTTCTTCAATGCACCTGGATGTTTATTGAGGAAATTATAGTTTATATTCAGAGTAAAATAAACCATAAAGTGGGCTATGCTTTAGGTAGGCCATGGCTACTTTGTGGTTGACAGATTGCTGCTACGGGGTTTCTACATCACTCCTCCGCATTTCAAATATGTTCACTTCTGCTCACTGGTGGCAAAAAGCCAACATTGCGACGGTTAAAATCCAAAACGCCAAGCTCAAAATGTTCAAACGGCGGTCCGAAAACAACATCCACTGCTTAGATACAGTGTCATCACACGATGTATGTGACTGTCTAGAAATTTGTTCAGAGAGAAATTACATAATTTTTTTTTTTACTGTCGCTTTTCTACATAGTGACTTACATCATCGTGTCTTGCAACTAGGGTAGGGAATGAACTGCCAACCCCCTGACTGAAAGACGGACCTGCTAACCGCTGACCCTCAGAAATAGATGGCAGAGGGAGAACTGGAGGCGGACATTAGAAATTCAGTTTGGAAAATAAATGGAAACTGTGTGGATCGAACTGATTGGACGAGCATGCCTCATTGCATGGCGAGGAGTCCAAGGGGGGGGTTGGAGTAGAACTATAGGTATTTTTGATGAAAGCGAAGGTTATTCTGGCGCAGACCCAACACACCCAACTGGAGGAAATGCATATCCCGTATGGAAGTAACACCCCAGGGTGTCGTTGGAAGTGCTGGAGAACGTGGAGGCACAGAAGGACGTCTGCTCTGCTCGCTGCCACCACGACACTCAGATAAGGAGTGAAAAATATAATATCTGTCGGACTAAAAAAAAAAAATGTAATACCAACCAGCTTTCTGGGTGAGCTTATCAGCCGTAAGCCATTGGACCACAATGTCTTATTACCTTCACATTCAGGCATACAAGGCACAAATGGTTGAACAAATGGAAGGCAGATAAGCAAAGGAAAGGTAGTCGGGAAAAGATACAGTGTCATTGTAGGAATATTGCTTTCACAGGTACAGACCACGGTGACTTGATAATGTCAGCCAGTGATTGGAAAGTAATTGCTTTCTAATGAATTTCAGTTTTCTCCTAAACATCATATGTTGCCTCTCTGTATGCGATAACCTGTCCATGTGAAGACAACTTCCGGTGGAAATAATGGAAAAGTCCCATATTTTTGACAAAAACGTGGTGTTGTTGCATGCAGTGATGCAAGATTTGGCTCGAATTATTTGTGGCTGTCCAGTTCTCCAGTGAAGGGTTTATCGTAGTAGCAGTGGGGAGCTTTTCTGTCGGCTCGAGGCACATTGAAATACAAAAATGGTGTATTTTTTCTTTTCTTTTTCCAACAGGTTGAGAACATTTTATCAGGTGCCTGTCAGGGAAAAAAAGTATGCCAAAGTTAAGGGAAAGTTAAAGCCTGTCAGTCGTTTACGGAGCAGGTCAACACCGGAGCAATCTCTTTATTTCCTTTGGTGCCAAGAGAAAGATGAGAAGATCAACACCTCCTCCGTGTGTGATACTCATCTACTCGTCTGACTCGACAGGAAAGCAAAAGAGCATATTTCAGAAACTACCTTATATTTTTAACAACAAATATATATATATATTATATATATATATACACTTAAGGGTTGAATTTGCTACATGATGCCTGCACAATGTCAGAAGGATGTACAGTATATGGTAATAACAAAATATTAAATAACTGTTTGGGGGCAGGGGGTAGGCACTAAATATACTTGCTGGATTTTATGTCTTTGAAATTGTTGTTCTAATTCTGTAGAAAAGTGAGAAAATAATGATGAATTTAAAAAAAACGTCTTGTCACTACAACAAGTCACACAATGATACTGACTTAAATTTAAATTAACTCGCTCACAACTTACCAGGGTTTTAAAGTTGCTGAAAAACATCTGCTTATTATTTCTAATTTATTCTAGGTTTGATTTGTATTCTTCTCACGCTTCATTACGTCAATAAGACTCATTTCGGTCCGGTCCTGGGGGCTTGGAGGGAGTTCTGTATCTACCAGGGGGTACAGCAGTGAGGAAGTTATTCTGTTGCTCCAATTCTGGAATAGTTTATTTCTTTTCCTTCCCTCAGCCACAGGCCAATGCAAACGCGCCCATTGCTCCACATCCAGAAACTGATATAAAAACAATCCCGCAAAGCCTAATACACACGGGCGGTGCACTGGGGCCTTAAAGTACAAAATAAAACCACCGGCTCATGAAAGCATCAAATTGAAATAAAAAAAAATCAATCGGGGGAAATGTTGGGAAAGCAAGAGCACGACATGGATGTTCACATAATATCAAAGTCATTCATATTTGAAAAAAATTATAACAACGAATTGTGTTTTTCTCTTAAAGGAAACGGAGGACTTTTTTCCCACAATGCAGCGTGAGAGAAATAACTAAACTTTGGAAAGAAAGTATGCAGCCTCATATCACCCTGTCTGTCCTTGTGGACTGATGTTTGCACCAACAACGATGCTGCTAAATGGATTTGTGTGTGTGTGTGTGTGTGTGTGTATGTACAAACGCATGTGCACACATCATGTTGTGCAATGCTTTGGCAGAAAGCTGATTAAAGAGTGAATGAGGAAGTTGCTTTCTACCCCACAGCGGACCAACAATGTGCAGGATTAATCAGGCCCGGCTCCTATCCATGCAGGTTAATTAGGGTTAAATGATAATTAGGACGGCATTAAAAAGGCAAACAACCACAAAGGAGCCTTAATCCGTGCAATGCTGTGCGCCGCAGCGCGTAGGTTTATTTGTTTGCGTGTGTGTGTGTGTGTGTGTGTGTGTGGGCAAAAGGTGTTTTCAGGCATCCAGTCTGTATACTTTATTTACAGAATGTGTGTGAATTGCATATAAATAAGACTTCATCTGTTTTTCTATGTGTGTTTTCCTCAGGACCTTGAACGTTATTTTGAACCTCACTGCTGAACCGTTGTGTTGTCACTTTGCAGAGATGAAGGTCATGTGTAATTCTCACGAAATTATTTAAAAAATGCATTCAAGTCGTATCCAAGGTTGAAATAGCTTAACTATGGACCAAGGTAAAAACACTTTTTTTTTTAAACATCCATATATAACATCCACGCCACATCATATTAGCCGTCATATGTACTGAGCCAATCCAAAAAAAAGGGTTCAGCACAGTGAAAATACAATTATGACGAACACCCAGAATCCTTTGCACCTGCACTGATGTAAATTTATCAGGCTTGACCTGGAACATCCTCTTGTGTCCCGACTCAGATGCAATAATGTGCTCCCGATTTGTGACACCAGGATGCAGTGACAAATTATAATTGATCGGAGCTTTGGCTAAAACGTCTCAGGATGTGACCCCTGAGCTCAGGATGTGACCCCAGAGCTCAGGAGCCTTTCCTTCATCAGTATGCTGCACCTCACTGCTCCTCCCTGGCAGCTAAGGTTTTAGAGCATGCATAAAAATCAATCTGCATTTCCGTGTTTCAATCCAGTGTTCTTTCGTGCGTCTCCCTTTATCGCGTGCCTTTTGTTTCTTCCTTTCATCTATTATTATTGCTATTATAAATATCCCTATTACCGTTGCATCACATCAACGTCGCAGCTTTAAACCTCCACGTCGATCTCCGTGGATCATTTGTTGAATAATTTTGCGTACGATAGTTTTGCTTGGTGATTTAAAAAAGACGTGCGGCCCCTTAAATTCCTTTTGTTGGTATTAAAATACATTCTAGTCTCCATTCATTCATCCTTTGCCCTTAATGATGGATATCGCCTTTACACAGCCTGTGGCCCCGACAGGGTTATAGTGGAGGTTTGTAATCCTCTTTATAGGGTCCCCAAATCCGTGGCGCTGGCACTGAACTTCTTCTCGGCGCAGCACCCAGATGTAAACTCGGGACATTTATCAGCACAAAACACACTCAGCATTTCCTGGGCCGAGGCGGGAGCTTAGCGCTGATAGTACGGCCGTATACAGGAGCAGTGGGCATTATATATTCCATCTTATTTTTTTATTTTTATTTCTCTCTCGGAGCGGTATATCTGGGGGCCTCCTGTGATCTGACTGCAGCCTGACTGAGTTATTACAGAGCCGCGATAAGGGCCCGGATAAGCATAATGACGTTTGGAGGTGTGAAGTCTGTGCTCCCTCTGTGCGTATTTTAGAGCCCAGACTGTGGCCCGGAATTTCAATGGAGGTTCGGAGTCACAGACGGGTTTTTCCTGTGTGTGTGTGTGTGTGTGTGTGTGTGTGTGTGCGTGTGTGACCTGCATTCTCTCCCGGTACGACCAGCCAGCAGGAACATCTCCCTCCCGATGCGTGTCGAGCAGTGAGTGTGGGGTTGAGGGGTCACTCTCTTTATCTGCTCACCCAGTCAGCTGTTTTATCATATGTGTGTGTGTGTGTGTGTGTGTGTGTGTGTGTACTGTATGAGTTTGTCGCGTGGTTGTTTGAGGGATTCCAAAAGAGATGGTAATGTCTGTCGGACTGAAATGTCCCAACGACTGTGAGATGGTTCGCCGTGACCTTGAGGTCAGATACTCGTGGTCCTCAGAGGTTGAAGCCAAGATGTGTATTTTCCCACCTTTGTAATGGTCGGCCCCGCCCCTAGTTGAC
Organism: Pseudoliparis swirei; assembly: GCF_029220125.1. Taxonomy (NCBI): domain Eukaryota; kingdom Metazoa; phylum Chordata; class Actinopteri; order Perciformes; family Liparidae; genus Pseudoliparis; species Pseudoliparis swirei. The sequence goes on along the minus strand of NC_079402.1, from coordinate 18,278,484 downwards.
TCCTCCCGTGTTCCCCCGGTCTCCACGTTAGTGTGTCTGCTATGCTTCCTGCTATGTTCCCTTCTATCCTGCTTCCTGCTATGTTCCCTTCTGTCATGCTTCCTGCTATGTTCCCTTCTATCCTGCTTCCTGCTATGTTCCCTTCTATCCTGCTTCCTGCTATGTTCCCTTCTATCCTGCTTCCTGCTATGTTCCCTTCTGTCATGCTTCCTGCTATGTTCCCTTCTATCCTGCTTCCTGCTATGTTCCCTTCTATCCTGCTTCCTGCTATGTTCCCTTCTGTCCTGCTTCCTGCTATGTTCCCTTCCATCCTGCTTCCTGCTATGTTCCCTTCTATCCTGCTTCCTGCTAAGTTCCCCTCTATCCTGCTTCCTGCTAAGTTCCCCTCTATCCTGCTTCCTGCTAAGTTCCCTTCTATCTTCCTGCTAAGTTCCCTTCTATCCTGCCTCCTGCTATGTTCCCTTCTATCCTGCTTCCTGCTATGTTCCCTTCTATCCTGCCTCCTGCTATGTTCCCTTCTATCCTGCTTCTTGCTATGTTCCCTTCTATCCTGCTTCCTGCTATGTTCCCTTCTATCCTGCTTCCTGCTATGTTCCCTTCTATCCTGCTTCCTGCTAAGTTCCCTTCTATCCTGCTTCCTGCTATGTTCCCTTATATCCTGCTTCCTGCTAAGTTCCCTTCTATCCTGCTTCCTGCTAAGTTCCCTTCTATCCTGCTTCCTGCTAAGTTCGCTTCTATCCTGCTTCCTGCTATGTTCCCTTCTATCCTGCTTCCTGCTAAGTTCCCTTCTATCCTGCTTCCTGCTATGTTCCCTTCTATCCTGCTTCCTGCTATGTTCCCTTATATCCTGCTTCCTGCTATGTTCCCTTCTATCCTGCTTCCTGCTATGTTCCCTTCTATCCTGCTTCCTGCTATGTTCCCTTCTATCCTGCTTCCTGCTAAGTTCCCTTCTATCCTGCTTCCTGCTATGTTCCCTTCTATCCTGCTTCCTGCTAAGTTCCCTTCTATCCTGCTTCCTGCTATGTTCCCTTCTATCCTGCTTCCTGCTATGTTCCCTTCTATCCTGCTTCCTGCTATGTTCCCTTCTATCCTGCTTCCTGCTAAGTTCCCTTCTATCCTGCTTCCTGCTATGTTCCCTTATATCCTGCTTCCTGCTATGTTCCCTTCTATCCTGCTTCCTGCTATGTTCCCTTCTATCCTGCTTCCTGCTATGTTCCCTTCTATCCTGCTTCCTGCTAAGTTCCCTTCTATCCTGCTTCCTGCTATGTTCCCTTCTATCCTGCTTCCTGCTAAGTTCCCTTCTATCCTGCTTCCTGCTATGTTCCCTTCTATCCTGCTTCCTGCTATGTTCCCTTCTATCCTGCTTCCTGCTATGTTCCCTTCTATCCTGCTTCCTGCTAAGTTCCCTTCTATCCTGCTTCCTGCTATGTTCCCTTATATCCTGCTTCCTGCTATGTTCCCTTCTATCCTGCTTCCTGCTATGTTCCCTTCTATCCTGCTTCCTGCTATGTTCCCTTCTATCCTGCTTCCTGCTAAGTTCCCTTCTATCCTGCTTCCTGCTATGTTCCCTTATATCCTGCTTCCTGCTATGTTCCCTTCTATCCTGCTTCCTGCTATGTTCCCTTCTATCCTGCTTCCTGCTATATGTTCCCTTCTATCCTACTTCCTGCATGTATCCCTCGTGTTCTTTTCGGATTCACCTGACCTTGGTCCACATTTCATTTTGCCTGTTTCTGCCATAGATGCTCTTTAAGTTTGTTTGTTTTATTAAAATACATCCCTCTCTTCCCACATCTCTATCTGCATTTGGGTCCATCCCCCTCTCTTTTCCCCCATGTGACTTTACGTGGTTTATGACGAAATACTTGTTGAACAAATGATATTAATTTTTTAGTCTCATCTATACTTTATAGCAGGATAGCTTCTTGCTGAGAATGTAGGGTACATTTCCCCTTAGATATTTATGTAAGTATTCTATAGTCTAGTTGGTAACTTATTCATAGGCAGAGGCTATGTAGTGAAGTTCATCCCTTATTTTTAACTTTCTTGACAAACCAAAGGTATTGATTATTGCTCACCCTTGAACAGAGACGGATTTGTTTGAGCACTCCAGGTTTCCTCTGAAGTCTCTCTGGTGTTATTGTCTCCTAGGAGAGGATCGTACCTCCACAAAGTGCTGGTGCAGCTTGTAAATCTTGCAGCCACGCGGCTTTTGTCGAAGAAATAACTTAAAGTTGATGAAACATCAGGGAAGAAATGAAAAGAATATCGAGGAGAGGCAAAACTAAAGCAATTCCATAGATGAAGTGCAAAGAAAAACCCAATTACTGCTGGAGGGGAGGGCTGGAGCCCAGCGGAGTGACGTGCATGCGTGAGGATGTGTTGGCCTGTCTGCGTTGAGGCTGAAGCACACAGCAACACACTGAAATACTGAACGGCCATTTAACAGTGAGAGCTTTGTCTCTGGCATTTAAAACTGATAATATTATCCTTCAATTCCACTTTAGAAGCTAAATCACGATAAATGGTCCTCGAGCTATTATGCAATCGGACGTACTGCTTGTCAGGTGTGTAACATGCATGTGTGTGTGCCACTTGGCATTCTGTGCTTTTCATGGTGAGGGTCACTGATTTGATGTTATTTGTTTTTTTGAGGGTATTGCATTTAGAAACCTATTTTCTTCATATTTTATAAATGTAGTTACTCTTCATATTGCATTTGATTGACAATAACCTTTCAAGGCTGGAATCATAATTGTGTGACAATGGCCTGCTGGTTGTCTGTCGGCTCACGATGTTAAATAAAGAGAGAGAGAGAAAACATAAGCAGGGATCGCTGACATTTCAGGTGTCTAGGACAGTCGCTCAAATGATGCCAATATATAATCACCGCAGCACTGTAGGTGGCAGATACTGCAGATAATAAAGCGGGAGAAATGTCAAGCAGATGAGTGTTACACGGGGGGAAATGAAAGAAAAACAGAATGCCGGCATTAAAACAGTGTGTAATATACTGCGTGGGCTTCAGAGGCGTGAGGAGTAGTATCACGCTTCCAATAAAGGATTCACACAAAAGGTTATTGCATCTGCATTTTTATTTCATGTATTTCTACCATGAGATGAAACTGCTCAAATGATTACTTCAGGGTACCAATATTATTAGGGTTTGTTTTATTTTAACATTTGATCCCTCAGGCGATGGATAGAAATATATATATATACTGTATATATACATTGCCTGAGGGATATATATATATATATATATCCATTGCCTGAGGGATATATATATACATATATATATACATATATTTAAGTTTATATATATATATATTAATGTTTCTATATATATTTATGTTTATATATATATATGTTTTTACATGTATATATATTTATGTTTATATATATATATATTGATGTTTTTATATATGTATATTTATGTTTTTATATATATATATATATATACATATGGATATTCATTTCACCTATACCATTTAACGATATATTACAGATGTAATCTCTCAGAGGGTCTGGGTTGGACCTTTTGGTTCAGAGCCGTCGTTCCTTGCTGTCTACATTTCGTCTTACACGGCCTGGCAAGTTAATTGGAGTCAGGCGAGGTTCAAAAAGGTTGCTGGAAAGCACAGCTGACCCCGGCTGACCTCTGTGGAGCACGTCGCTCTGCCTTCTTGGGAACCGAACACATAAAACTCTCTTCCATGACACACACAGAGAGAACGTCAGCTTCTTTCACAGCGTTATATAATGCGAGCTCCACTTGTGAATCTTAAACGCAATGCTGAGCTCAGCAGGGAGTTAGTTTGTCTGCTGGAGATTAGATCCTTCCGCACACGCTGTCGTCCAAACTCCGTACGACTCTTTCTGTTATTATGGACGTTGTTGTTGTCTTTGAAAGGATTGCCGTGATTTCTGAGAATAAAGTGTTCCGGCGTCTTCCAGGCTTTTCACTAAATTAGACACGGGGTCAAACTGGTTGCGTTTGCCGTCTGAATCGCTTCCCTTTGATTCGGCTCATTCAGAGCATCCACTCAGAGTGCACTGGATGCCCTGAAGTATTGATTGAATTAGACAAAGAAGCCTCATGAGGAGAGAGAAAAAGACAGAATGCAATCATATTCCCATTAGTGCCAGACGGGATGAGAGAGGAACGTGCTGGCCTTTTCTTCCAGCCTTTCCTTATTCAACATTAATTACCGTTCATTTCACACATTTGGTTCTTTCACTTTCAGACGCGACGCGCCATTTTTTTGTCTGCCGCTGCTCGTCGGCTCGGTCCCCCCCTCCCCATCCCCCGATAAATCAAACAATCGCAGAGTTTGTGTGTCGCCGCAGAGCCGGCGGAGGCTTTTGGAAAAGAGGAACATTGAGTTTCCGCGAGCGCTTACGTACGGACGGAGAGATTTGTGCCCTTTTCACTCTGCCGGTGCCACCGGGAGCTTCGGTCTCTGAGCAATTGTCTGACTGTGTTTTCGTCACCCTTTTTTGATTTTCAGATTCTTCACATGTACATCTCATATTCTAAGTGTTGCATCACTACGATTCGTGCTTGCCGCTTTTTATCCTCCAGGAAGTGCTGACGTACTTCTGTGGTTTATAGCTTTGGTGATTGAGGTGGAAACCAGCTGAAATTGGGAGGATGGACACCTGCTTTTGAATGGTGCAACAGTTATTCCAGGTGACTCTGGGAGTTGGAGGGAAATCGTTAAAGGGGAGCTTCGCCAATTTTGACATTAAAGTCTGTTTACGGGTTTTATGGTGCGCTACTGCTTCTGTGGAGAAAGAAAGAAAAAGAGTCCGATAAAGCCTTTAGCTGATCCGAATGGAGCTGCATGAAATTTGATACATTTTAAATGAATTTTTAAAAAAGCTGGGAGTGGCGGAGTTAGAAAGAAGTGAGCTTACCGAAACCCCAGAAGCCCGCTCTTCATCTGGAGGCTGGCAGCTGGAGGCGACATTCGCTGCTTATGGCAAAATGTACCAGGAGGAGTTTCCATTAGAAACGACCCTCGAGAGATTGAACAAGTTTCAATCAGCCGAAAGTAAATGATGAAATGAAGTGTCACCGTAGCACAAAGAGTCAAAAAAACAAAAAAGGGACTGAGTGTGTTTTACTAGTTACACAACAAGATCAATGTTAGCTCACATGACCTAGAGCCAGATCAATGAGTTCATGTGTTAGGATGCTGGTGAATGAATCCACAAAGAACTTGTTGTTGTTGTTGTTGTGTATTTTATTCAGTCAATCATTGCAATGCAAGACAATATTATTCTATATAATATACAAAACAGAAAGATAATAATAAATACAAAATTGTATATATATATAAAAATATATATATATTTATATATAATTTTTTATTTTCTTTATTATTTTTCTTTATTTTATATACATTTTCTGATTTATTTGATTATAATTATTTAGGATAGGAATATATAAGCATGGTTTGGCTTCTACCTATACCTTTTAGTCTTTATGTTTTGTATATATATATATATACATATATATATATATATATATATATATCCACATACATCTTCCATATACATATGTTTCAATCACACTTATAACCCTCACATTTTTAAATAAATAATCCTTTTGAAAACCAAAAATGAGTTGAGCATTTTATAGCCATTTTAACGTTGTCTGGACTCCTACAACATAAATACTTGATCGTGGCAACTGACATAGCACCATGCATGGGTAGCACATCATTTGGACCGATTACTCCAATGAAATCACAAGTGGAGAAAAGAAAATGGCCATAAAGTTTTGCAGCTGAGTCGATTCAGGCTCATTTAACTTCACGGTGGCCATGGACGTCCTCTGCGCCAATGGATGAAATAAAACATCATTAAAGGAGGCGCTGGATTTGGTATTCAGAGCATTAATATCGCGGCTAACCCCTGTGTGCCGAAGATATGGCGGAGTAATGCCCACTCGCTTTCCCTTCTGTGTTTGTTGGAAACCCATCTTCTCTGGCTTTGGTGACCGGGCCCCGGCCACGTGCACTTCACGTGCACGTTCCCGATAGCGAGCGCATCCCGCACTGCAATGCAGCGGCCGCTTCCCCAAATGAACGAGAACACACTTTACGTGCTTCACTCGCCAGCGACTCTCTGCAGACGCAGCACATTTCCCTGTAACGGCATGTGGCTATAAGTGCCGATATTTGAGAATTGGACTTGTTTTTGCAATAAAAATCATTGGCATAGAAAATGTACCAATCTTTTTCAAACATAAATGTCTTCATTAAATATTTGCAAATAGCGCAAGAGCTCAAGGTTGGCTGAAAATACACTGACAGCATAAAAAAAATAGAGACGGGGCTGTCGTGGAGTACAATGTAATGTTTTCGTTCCTTGGAGATGAGTGGTACATTTAATAAAAAAATACATTTATTTTGAAAAATGACTGCATGCCTTTTACCAACCGCTGGCTTATTTGATGCCTGTTCTGCTTCACTTTAAACTTTTCCATTCCGATGAGACCAAATAGTAAACCGTTATTCTCCCACTGTACCGGTGGCTTTGCATCGGAAGGCAAAGGAAGAGCTAATGGAGGTTTGACGATGTCATCCAGCGTTCATTAGTCATTCATGAGGAGGCAGGGTCCATGTCTGATTGTCGGGAGAGAGCTGTCAAATCATCATTGTCCTTCCTACTTACAGTAACTCTTGCTGTAAGTGGACCACTCTGGTCTCCAGAGGCCTGAAACCACTGAAACCTCGTTACACTCCATCTAATTCATTCGTTTCATCCCGTTGGGCTTTTAACTCCCGTGTTTTGGTTCTTATGTCGAAACGGTTACATTGAACAAAAATACTTGTTTTTCTGTGGGCACTGGTTATTAAACAAACATCCCTGGACCTTTAACACATGCCAGCACACAAAAACACTATTTTAAATACACTTAAATACACTTGAATACACAATTAAATACACTTAAATACACTCAAATACACATTTAAATACACTTAAATACACTCAAATACACATTTAAATACACTTAAATACACTCAAATACAGATTTAAATACACTTAAATACACTCAAATACACATTTAAATACACATTTAAATACACTTAAATACTCAAATACACATTTAAATACACTTAATTACACTCAAATACAGATTTAAATACACTTAAATACACTCAAATACACATTTAAATACACATTTAAATACACATTTAAATACACTTAAATACACAAATACGCATTTAAATACACTTAAATACACTCAAATACACATTTAAATACACGTAAATACACTCAAATACAGATTTAAATACACTTAAATACACTCAAATAAACATGTAAATACTAGGGTTGTCAATCGATTAAGAAAAATTAACTAATTAATCGCACATTTTGAAATTGCGATTAATTAATCGCGCTTAAAAGTTTTGTCCTTCTTTTTAAAGACAAAACTTCACACAGAGCTGTGTTTTCAAAGAGGCTCCTACATATACAGTGCCAGCGAGGTATTTAATATCGTGGATGATAAATTGTTTCTTCAGTGAAACATCAGATTAGTAAAAAAAAAAGAAGTATATTGAGACCCCATTGGTCCTGTCATCTTTAACATTGAACAGCAGCAGAACCAGTGGCCTTGGTAACTGACTGACATTCAAATATGTCACGTTAACCCTCTGGAGGCTGGGGGCATTTTATACATTTTACAAAATAAATTAAATTCACCGTTTAAAGTCTTTTGCATGTGACACATCCCCACGTGTTATACATCAAACATTCCAGAACAATCTCAGCTCTGAAATGAGGCTCATTGTGCTCATCAGGACACTCTTGTAAAGGAGATTTTTAATCTCAATGAGGCATTTCCTGGTTAAATAAATAAAAAATTGTCCTCGTGCGGGGTTCTCTGGTTCTCTGACTGACAGGCTGCTAAATGAGCCTCACCTGTGAGGTGGGAGGTCCTTTGTGATTTACTGAGTGTTCATTGGGGTTTTTTCCCCCGAAATGTTGACAGACAAACGGATTGACCAATCACGGTGAAGGTTTCGTGTGTCGAGTTCTTTCCGCGCCGCGTCACCCGACACGTCGCCCCTCCGTTCCTCTGTGTATCAGAGGGGGAGACGGGAGGAAGGAGGAGCAGGAGGAAACCCGACTGATTCATCCACGAGTTAAACTGATTTCTGCTCCTTATTTTCGCGGAGAAATGATTGTTTTAAAAACGGAAACAGTGTCAAACCGTACTGCCGCGGTTTAAAAAAAAAAAAAAAAAAAAAATGCGTTAATTGCGTTAAAATATTTTAGTGCGTTAACGCGGCCAAATTAATCGCATAGATTAACGCGTTAACGCTGACAGCCCTAGTAAATACACTTGAATACACTCAAATACACTTCAATACACATAACTCTTCACTTAATACACTTGTCACTTTAAACTGACTTAAAAAGTTCTGAAAACCTGCCTGTCTGTGCACTTTATCGTATATATATATTTTATATTTATATTCTTAACCTTTTGAAAACTACCCGATTTTTTAGGTTTCTGCTCGGAATAAAACACCCAAACTAAAAAGGATTTCGCTCCGCAACCACAAAGGCTATTTAAATAATGTTAAAATAAACGCAACTCATGTGAGCTTATGTTCAGATGGATGTGTAAATATTCGTATGTTATTGGTTAAGAGTAAATAAAGATGAAACACAGCAAAAACAGAAGTTTCAGGTTCGCCTAAAAAAAAAACCACTTTCAGGATGAATATCTCTTAGAAGTATTCACAGCAAAGGCCTAAAATCATATACAATCATATAATAACACAACTTGTGGACAGACTCTCTGCAAAATGTTACTTTGAAAAAGTGAAGCAGAAAGCAGCTACAGAGTCTTTTCCCGTCTGTGTTGGTTGTCGTTGTTGTTGACCACCCGCCTTGTGTGAACATACATGTCAATAAACGGTTCTGATTCTGATCCTGATGACACACTTAAAAAGCATGATCCAGAGTACGATAGGAAGTACCCAATAATTGCACGACCGGGACCCAGAGAGATAAAGATTAAGTACTGTTATTTTTTTCGGGTTCTGCAGTGAAGTGAATGAAAGCGCCACGAGTGAGGATCAAAAATCTTTCAAGAGCACAACATAACCCGACCTGATCATGGCAAAAGAAAGACGAACTGACAAGAACACTGGGAGACAGGGGACCTGAAGAGAGAAAAGCGAACATAAATGACCTGAACCTCTACATCCTGTCGGGTGCACAACAGTACCCTCTCTAGGGCCAAAGGCTGATCGTGGACCCAGAGTCCCCTTTCAGTTGAACAACACAATTTCAAAGAAGCTCCCCGGAGTCAACCCTCCCACGTAACCAGGTCAGGGCACAGGCCTTGATTCTACTTAACGTGAAACGCTAAGTGCGCTTCACAGTCCAAGGAGTTGTGCCACCAAAGCCGGGGGATTCTACAGTGATGGAACTGGTGCACTCTCTGGAGCCCAGCGTGTTGAGGTGACATGGAGGGGTGTGGACTGGAGCCAAACCGGCTGGGACTGTAGGAGGAGTTAATCCCGCGATGATGGGGCGACTAACAGCCTCATCACAAACCTTTTGGAGAAGGATCAGAGGCGACGCACCAGCCCAAACTCCCCTGAGCCTTCATCCCGGCCTGAACTGACTGAGAGACTTTCCTCAAGAATCAAAGTGCGAGCACGCTTCAATGACACAATGGAATTGAGAAGAGACCTGCGACACAATGGAAAAACCAGCGACACCGGCAACCTCTGGAATGTGAGGTGGCTTCACTCCAGGTGGTGAGTTGGGAAACCACAAGACAACGAAGGAAGACCCTAGTTCTGGTGCAGACGCCTCCCACTGTCCGTGGGACTGAGGTGGTGATATCCTTCGGATGCACGTGATGGTCACTTGATCTCAAACTCTTGGAGGACGTGAATGAATTGTGTGATCTGGGTCGGAAACAACCTCATAGGACAAATCCTTTTGACTGGCGGGGTGGAATCCCCATCCCTGCTCCCGGGTGAAATTTGTGGAGGGTGCTTCGGAATTATGAAATGAAGTCGGAAAACAATGGAAACGTTGATCAACTGGGCCTCGGAGAACTGTATCATGACCTTCTGAGTGATTTTGATTGTCACAAAATCCATCGGGAAATGTGTGACCATGGACCACGGGGGAATCCCTGTCGATGATCCACCATCTTAACTTGAGATGAGGTCTTGGGGAACGACACACCGACAAAGTGCCCTAGCGGCCTTGAGATTTTTTTTTCTTCGGGAGCAACACAGAAACGTTCATGAATACTGAACAAGCGCTTTCTTCATACAGGGATTACACGGCGCAATGATGAAAGTGAGCCCAGAGCCACTAGAACCGGATGGAGCCTCAGGACATTGTCAGCAGATGGATGGGACACTTGCTAGGCGCTGGGAAGAGCACAGCAGTGATTGTGAGTGACTTCACTGGGAAGGAACAGGTCTTTGGGACCGTTATGGCCTGATGGTGGATCTCACATTTGCCTTAAAAGATCACTCGCGCGACAGTGGAAATTTGATTCTGAAACCCGAGGACGAGTTCGGGAGTGAAAAGATGGTCTTGGAGCGAAAAGTGAGAGTGGAGACCCGGACTCGGGAGTGAAGAAAGTTAGATTTGTGATCTGTTGAATCTCCTAAAGCTGTGTGTCAGACTGGACGGTTGCTCTGAGGCTCTAGCCAGTGTTCCTATTGATCTCGAGGCAGCTAATCTGTCAGCTCTGCCCCTCAGCCAGTGTCTCCATGTCTGGCCTGCATTCCTTTAGCGCACATTGTCCTGTTTCACGGCATCTTTGTTGTCTTCTTCAGAACGTTGACTTTATACTTCCATTCCTCATTGGAAGCATCGCTGTCAACTGCAAACTACGCTTATGGATCTTCCTCCAATTCCCACCGGGAAGCAAAAACTATCTCTGAGAACTGGGAAAGCAAGATCCGCCTTGAGGTGTATCTGAGAAGAACCTGATGAAGTCAGGATTGAACTGAAAGGATCGCCTGGAACTGAAAGAGAAGAGAGGAACGGGAGGAGAAGAAAACTCAGGAAACGCTGGAAAAACTTTCCTTAAAATCCTGTGGGCCAAGATCCTACTAGGAGCGAAGGAACAGATCCTGGTGTTCTGGATTAGGTGTGGGGATTCTTGGGATAGGAGACACACTTTCTGTGTATCCAGAGAAGAAGTATTCTCTGAGAAGACTAGCCCTTCTGTAAAACTAGTTTCTCTGCATTGACATATAGCTGATTATAATATAGAATGAAACGCTCTGAAACATAAAAACCATACATATGAACAAATACAAACAATTCTATATTCAAGAAAATCTGCAATGTTCATGAAATACACAAAAAACCAAAAACCTCATCATCAAAAAACAAAGCTTGAAAGTGCACGGCAGCACATTCCAAGTAAAGTGTTCAAGTACTCATCCACTCATCCCCTTGTCTTTTATTCTCCCACCAATCACTCATCCTTATTCTATTCTAAGTGGATATCTGCTGTTTGAAGCAGTTTCTTTTAGATAACATGAGGGCAGATGATAAAGTTCAAAAGCCGATGACATGAGGGCAGGACTGTAGTCTATGCAATGTCATTGAGATTTAGTCTTCTTTCCCGAAAAGAATCCTGCTTTTCTAAAGAATCCGCTCCGGCTTGATAATCCGAAAGGCGGATAATCCCTGATTTGAGTCAAGAAGAGATGGATTCATCCATTGTGTTGTTCTCAAGTCTCCCGAAAAAAAATGGGGCTCCCTTGAAAGGGGCAGGGGCTCAAGAGAGAAGGGGACAGTCAAAAATGAGGGTTGAGAGGTAGCACTTCTTGAACTTGCTAACGCTTCTTTAAATAAATCCCAGTAGGGAAGGTACATTGTAGATCTTATACAGTCAGGGTGATCTCTGTTAATGATCCTCAGGTAGTCTCTTTTTACACCCTTACCTTACAACTCGTTTACACCTGCCACTTTTCTGAAGGCCCAGTCTCCATGGGATTGTGGATCTTCAGCCATGAAAAAGTGAGGATAATCGGAAAAACCCCAAAATAATCATATGAAATTGCTATATCAAAAGGAATCCTTGCTTATAGTATGTATTGGGCTCAGTGCAATGGCCTGCATGGGCTGCAAACAATAAAGCCGGCAGGTCAAGGCACAGGCGTTTAGTGAAGGCTTTTATTTTATTGTTTTTTTTATTTTTTATTTCCTTATAAGGACAGTCTCGGCCCTAGTCTGCACCCTGGTCGTTAACACACCCCTTAATACAATACAGGTTACAGTAACAGGTCGAGTAAGGGAAGTTCATGGCGAAACTTGCTCACCAGCCTTGAAACTTTTGACCACTGGTGAGCGATTTTTTGACGGCTGATGAAGAGTTGATGATGATGACGGCATTGACAGCAACCTCCCAGAACCAGCGCTGCTGCCTCTCTCCCTCAGAAGCCTGGTTCTTCCAAGCTGGGTTCGCCTCGGAGTTCTTCGCTGTGTAGTTAGAGTGTGGTGATGTATGGCCACGACATGAGGGGCTGGAAATCCTCTCTGTTGACGCGACCCTCGCGTACTGATGCTATCCGGCAGCCGGAATAACATCTCGGACTCCCGGTCGCCTCGGATGGTTATCGATCGGGAGGATTCCAGATGATAGTGATCCCGGGGAGCCAGCTGGTCCTTATTTTCCTTCAGTCCTGTCGTTGGTAAGGCCAATGTAAGTCGCGGAACATTCCATCATCCGTCCGCCGCTGCTGCTGCTGTACCCGATGGGCACTCGAAATCACCTGACACCACCCCGACGGCTGAGCTATTTGGCTTGTCTGGCTCTCGCAGCAGGCAGCAGGAGTGGTCAAAATAAAAGGAAATCTCTATCAAATCCTGAAATGAGTAAACATGAACTCCGTTCGGCATCTAGACCATTCTGCAAGGCTGCAGCTCTTCCTGCTAAATGTGACACAAACAGCGCGTACTTACCATGCTCAGATATAAAAAGCTGGGTTGTTGTGTTGAAATGCATCAATCACACTGTACCAGGCTGGCTCTGCTTAAGAGTCGAAAATCTCTCTCAAAGAGAGCAGCCGTAATTGGGAGAAACATGCGATTCTGAGGGCCAGCAGCTGATTGACACAGCACCCTCAGCTGTGGATGACGCCCACGGAGGAGCAAAAGTCATTTCAAAACACCACACACACATTCTCTGTTTCCACTCGAAGCAAAGCGTGAAGCAGAGTGTCCGCTGACTCTCACATTAATGTTCAAGATGCTCTTCGTGTCACATGTGACACTGAGCCAGACACGCTAGCTCTCTTCACAAGCTTCAGAGAGCATTGATATGCAGGAAGCGGCGTATTTGTGTGACTGGGATGGCGGATGTTGATCTCATGTTTACTGACGGGAGATCTTCTCCCTGATGCTTTGCAAACACCTGTCTCCTGAATGAAACATTCGCTTCTAAAGATGTAGCGAGCATGCTAACCGGCCTCTATAACCCCAACACAGAAACTAGAAGAAGCCCTTGAAAATAGATATGTTTGTCTGTGTGTTTGTGTGTGTGTTTTCTTTCTCTTCATCCGGCTTTACGATCATTATCACCGCCGCGAGGCTTTCCATCTCTGGGAATGAAACATCTGCCGTTTGGGCTTTTTGTTCAGCTGACAATTATCCGCGCAAAGATGTTGTGTACAAACATTTTTCCTACACTAATCCTCTTCCCCATCATCACACATTTATCATTTCTGGGAGTCTATTGGCGCCATATTTCAGTGCGCTGCCAAAAAATGTCAGCGATATAATGCATGTTTGAGGCTCTTGGTTGTTGTGTTTTTTTCCGGAGTGAACTATTTGGCACGCCGCCATTCCTTAAACGGCGCTGATGTTTCCTGCGACTCATTTTTATGGCAAACAACACGATGATTTGCAGCAGACTTTAATGACTGCCAGCTCCATAACAGTAAACTAAGACTGCCGTATGCAAAGAAGGACAGACCTGCGGTTACATCACGAGTGTGCAGAGCGAGAGAGAAAAGAACATTAATCTGCAATATGCGTCCCATTTGTTGTGCACTGTGTGCGAGCAGATGCCACGGTCGTTTTCAGGGTGTAATGTGTGTGTGTGTGTGTGTGTGTGTGTGTGTGTGTGTGTGTGTGTGTGTGTGTGTGTGTGTGTGTTTTAGCATTTTAATGGAGCTGTGTATTTTTGCTTTTCAAGATGTGTCAAACATTCCCCAACATATCAGACCGACCTCTTCCCACTGATGTTCTAATCTGTTGCTGGAAACAAAAGAGGAGAATTCATTTTCTTTTGTCCTTTCCTCATTTCTTTGAGAGGAGTGGGACTTCTGTTCATGAACACATCTTCGGCCCGACGCTCGATGAAGACGTTTCTACTGAGGAGCTCGCATCACCGCCCTGCCCACAGCAGGTGTGGTGGGTCACAGAACCATGAGCAAAGTGTTCCAGCATATTCCACAAGGTATATTCAGTGTATTCCATATATATTCAGTGCATTCCACAAGGTATATTCATTGTATTCCATATATATGCAGTGTATTCCACAAGTTATATTCAGTGTATTCCATATATATTCAGTGTATTCCATAAGGTATATTCAGTGTATTCCATATATATTCAGTGTATTCCATATATATTCATTGTATTCCATATATATGCACTGTATTCCACAAGGTATATTCATTGTATTCCATATATATGCAGTGTATTCCACAAGGTATATGCAGTGTATTCCATATATATTCAATGTATTCCATATATATGCAGTGTATTCCATAAGGTATATTCAGTGTATTCCATAAGGTATATGCAGTGCATTCCATATATATGCAGTGTATTCCATATATATATTCAGTGTATTCCATATATATATTCAGTGTATTCCATATATTCAGTGTATTCCATAAGGTATATTCAGTGTATTCCATATATATTCAGTGTATTCCATATATATATTCAGTGTATTCCATAAGGTATATTCAGTGTATTCCAGAAGGTATATTCAGTGTATTCCATAAGGTATATTCAGTGTATTCCATAAGGTATATGCAGTGTATTCCATAAGGTATATTCAGTGTATTCCATAAGGTATATGCAGTGTATTCCATAAGGTATATTCAGTGTATTCCATATATATTCAATGTATTCCATATATATGCAGTGTATTCCATAAGGTATATGCGGTGTATTCCATATATATTTAGTGTATTCCATATATATTCAGTGTATTCCATAAGGTATATTCAGTTTATTCCATAAGGTATATGCAGTGCATTCCATATATATGCAGTGTATTCCATATATATATTCAGTGTATTCCATATATTCAGTGTATTCCATAAGGTATATTCAGTGTATTCCAGAAGGTATATTCAGTGTATTCCATAAGGTATATTCAGTGTATTCCATAAGGTATATGCAGTGTATTCCAGAAGGTATATTCAGTGTATTCCATAAGGTATATGCAGTGTATTTCAGAAGGTATATTCAGTGTATTCCATAAGGTATAGTCAGTGTATTCCATAAGGTATATGCAGTGTATTCCATAAGGTATATTCAGTGTATTCCAGAAGGTATATTCAGTGCATTCCATAATGTATATGCAGTGTATTCCATAAGGTATATTCAGTGTATTCCATAAGGTATATTCAGTGTATTCCAGAAGGTATATTCAGTGCATTCCATAATGTATATTCAGTGTATTCCAGAAGGTATATTCAGTGTATTACATATATTCAGTGTATTCCAGAAGGTATCTTCAGTGCATTCCATAATGTATAGTCAGTGTATTCCAGAAGGTATATTCAGTGTATTCCATATATTCAGTGTATTCCATATATATTCAGTGTATTCCAGAAGGTATATTCAGTGTATTCCATATATATATTCAGTGTATTCCATAAGGTATATCCAGTGTATTCCATATATATTCAGTGTATTCCATATATGCAGTGTATTCCATAAGGTATATTCAGTGTATTCCATAAGGTATATGCAGTGTATTCCATAAGGTATATTCAGTGTATTCCAGAAGGTATATTCAGTGCATTCCATAATGTATATTCAGTGTATTCCAGAAGGTATATTCAGTGTATTACATATATTCAGTCTATTCCATAAGGTATATTCAGTGTATTCCATATATATTCAGTGTATTCCATAAGGTATATTCAGTGTATTCCATATATATTCAGTGTATTCCATATATTCAGTGTATTCCATAAGGTATATTCAGTGTATTCCATATATATTCAGTGTATTCCATATATTCAGTGTATTCCATAAGATATATTCAGTGTATTCCATATATACAGTGTATTCCATAAGGTATATTCAGTGTATTCCATATATATATTCAGTGTATTACATATATTCAGTGTATTCCATATGGTATATTCAGTGTATTCCATATATTCAGTGTATTCCATATATATTCAGTGTATTCCATAAGGTGAAGTACTTCGGTCACTACGGGGTCACTCTGGGGAAAACTTATAAGGAAACTCAGAAGACCATCAAGGTTTCTCTTGGGTGGCTGTATAGCATGGAGTAATTGTGTGTCATTACATTTATCGACAGACACACACACTAACACACACACACTAACACACACACACACACACCTACACACTCTCGTTCCGTGGCCAGTACCAATACACTCAGGGGGGGCAGCCCCTCCAGTGGAGATAACGTAATGAAGTGTCCTCTCTCTCGCCAGCTTCATGCTGGGGCCCACCATGAGCAGCTGCTGAGCTTCTTTTATTCTCCACCTCCGTCTCTAGTATTCAGAGAAGAAAACTATCAAATTAAGATTGAAAATGTATGAGAATATATATATATATATATATATATATATATATATTCTCTGCGATTGATGTGGCAAATTTAATCGGGGGGAAAAACCCCCCACAAATTTACGAGATTCTCAAGTGATACATGTGTGAGAAGAAAACCTGAATGTAGGTGGCGCCGCAGTGTTTTTGTGCAAAAGGATACACAACAAGGTTGTGTCTTTGTGCGGTGGCTTTGTGGCTTTGTGTAAAACCTCTGTCAACAACAACAAAGTACACAGCTGCCACGTCCTCCTGCTGGAGAGCTTGGGAAGCGATCGATGTTTCCAGGAATACTGGCGTTGCAATTTCCAGAGCAGGAATTCAAAATGAAACAGTATTTGTGGCTCACACACTTCCTCACACCCGTCAGGTGATGCATGACATCGTGCAGCTCCAGCAAAGCCACGTCCAACGCCCGTCTCCTCCACCCGTCTCCTCCACCCAATTGAGCATCACTGCTGCTCCTTTATTCTGGCGTTGGCCTGCCTCCACATCTTTAACCCCGCACACTTCCATGCAGACCTGCTGTCATGCTTTGTCATTCATAAGTTAGATGGGAGTCGTACATCGCACCATTGGGACGCTCTCACCAGGGTTTTATTTTTATTTTTTGGGAGAATTTGACGGAGGCCTCATTGTAATTGCAAAAAAATTGCAAAGAAAAGTAGTATTCTGATGTTGATGCCTCTCTCCATGTCTTTGCTCTCAATCTCCATCCTTGCTGCCTCCATATCTTCCCTTTCTGTCTCTCTCTCTCTCTCTCTCTCTCTGTGTCCTTTCTATCGTCCTAAATTACAACAGTGAATGTCGTAGAAGTGTTATTGTTAATTCTTCAAATATTGGAACCATTATTAGAGGTTCTTATGTGTACTAAGAGTGAATGCTTACACAAAGGCATCAAAACCTTCACTTTTGTAAACTTTAATTTAAAAAAGGCCCAAAATTACAAACGTATTTTGTACTTTTCTTGCAAAAAAACAAATACGACAGTTTATTAAATTAGATATCGTAAAAAAAAATCATATGCAATTCCTGGGGAAAGATTTCTTTTTGAAATGCAGAACATATCTGAAATTGGCAATGCCCACACACACACACACACACAAGTACAAGTGCAGTAACGTATTTTATTGATTACCAAACAGCAATTCCACCTTTTTTGTGTGTGTTTTCTTGTTGCTATGACAAAACCTAACGATCCACTTCCAGAGATTCATCGTGACATTGGAGGGAGACGCTGTTCTCCAAGCGGTGTGTCCCGTTGCGCCTCGTTCGGCTCGTCGGGTCGAGTTACGACTCAACGAGCCCAACTTCCACGACAAAAATGCGGAAGCAAGCACAGTAAAAACTGTCTCGCCGCGCCGGAGGGTCGACGGCCGCTCTGCTGAATGTAGTCGCCGGCGGAGACTTGGGATGATGCAGTCGTCTCCGGAGGAAACCTTTTAATATAATTTGTCGTAAATCCCATGACGTACACTACCGTTCAAAAGTTTTCGGTCACTTAGAAATGTCTTTATTTTTCAAAGAAAAGCACTGTTTTTTCAATAAAGATAACATTAATCAAAAATACACACTATACATTGTTAATGTGGTAAATGACTATTCTAGGTGGAAACGTCTGGTTTCTAATGAAATATCTCCATAGGTGTATAGAGGCCCATTTCCATCAACTATCACTCCAGTGTTCTAATGGTACATTGTGTTTGCTAATCGCCTTAGAAGACTAATGTCTGATTAGAAAACCCTTGTGCAATTATGTTAGCACAGCTGAAAACAGTTATGCTGGTGATATAAGCTGTACAACTGGCCTTCCTTTGAGCTTGAAGTTTGAAGAACAAAATTAATACTTCAAATATTAATCATTATTTCTAACCTTGTCAATGTCTTGACTATATTTTCTATTCAATTTTCAATTCATTTGATGAATAAAAGTGAGTTTTCATGGAAGACACGAAATTGTCTGGATGACCCCAAACTTTTGAAAGGTAGTGTACCTCGGAAGAATCCCTTTGTCCACAGCATTAATCTTTCTTTTCATCCCGCTCTTCCTGGCACGGCCCTTTTGTGGCGGCTCCCGTCGAGCTCGGCCATTACCGGCGGCGCGTCTGTCACATCAGACAGGTACATGGTATGCTCGCCGGCGCTCTCGTGGCCGCATCCCATCGAGGATGGGATTACTGGAAACAGAATTAAGTCTTGTGCACAGCGTTTTCCATTCAGAAGTGCGTGGAGTGGACGGCGCTTTACAAGAACCGTATATACTTTACCGCGTATCGAAGATTCCTTTGTTTTACACCTTGGAGTGGAGGATGGAGGATGGAGGATGCCACATGCTGTTCATTATAATCCCATGTAATTATGTATATAGTCATTGGAGTTAAATGTTCACTGTTGAAGTGGCCGTGACTCCTCACCTCTCTTTGAACATTCGTCATGTTAAAGACTCTTTGAGAAAACCCGTTAGCTTGTAAGCCAGCAGAGCTCAACCTGAGATAGCAGAAGATTTGTTATTTTGCTGTAACTCTACATTAAATCGACTTTTATCACACACTTTACTTTGATGGATGGTTTTAAATCTGACATGCCTAAAACCATCATTGGAGACATTACTGTCTTCACCTTGCTTTAAAGATGGCCGAGGTGAAAGGTGGCTCATCTCCCCGCGCCGTCGCCTCGGACGGCGTCAGAGCTAAAAAGCTCCATCAGACCCCGATGGGTCGTGTAATGTGATTTCTCAAAAGGTAAAAGCGTATAATCTATCCACAGGTTGGCGGAGGTCAGATTAACACAATGGGGGTTTTCATTTGCACTCCTCTACAGTTTAGTCCCGGTAATAGCATCTGAAGCCGCTCATCATGGAGCCACGTGGACAGTCTTCGATGCCCAGGCATCCACTGGACGTCTCTCGTCTCACGTTATAACACAAAACATCCAAAAGTCCCTGGAACTATTTAGATTTTTTTAATTTTATATTGACACATTATGATTTCAACACACATGAATGCTGCAGTTCTGACTTTTGTCCTTATATATTCTTTTGCTTTGTCTTTTTTTGCCTTATATTTAACCCTTCCTAGAACTCCAGGTCTTGTCATTAATCAATCAAACTTTTATTACAGACTCAAGGTCCAGATAGTACAAAACATTACAATATAATAAAATCCATACAAAACCACAAGAAAAAACAAAAAACACTACAAATGCTTTATAAATAAACAGCTGTACCAGTGTCTCCACAGCTGGGACTGGTAGCGATTAATGCTGAATTCTATATTTGATAAAAACTTGATGATCTCATTTTCGGAGTCATCAACCTGGCAGAAAAATGTGTACATACGGTTTCTTAACCCTCCTGTTATGTTCGTTTCTTACATACAGCCGTGATGTTCCCGGGTCAATTTGACCCGGTTAATGTTGAATCATCCAAAAGTGATCAGAAACCAAAACATTCTAAAAACTATAGTTTGTACCTCATCACCAACAACATTACTAACAATTAAATCAGTTTTTAGTGGAATTGAGTTATTTGCCCCTCCATAGATCAGAGTTCAATCAGGATCACTCGTTTTAATGAAAAATACATGTTCAAACTATTTTTTAGGTGCATTGAAAAAATCTAAATCTAAATTGCATTAGTCTACCATAACATGTATTTTCTCCTAAATTTTATTTGCATTTTGTACGTTTTTTTTTTCTTCATGGGGTGATGTAGATAAATAGAGATGAGACACCTGTGCTGTTCAGGGTCATAATGACCCGCACACTAAAAATCAAGCTAAATGAGTCAAAGGATTTGTATTGAAAGTAAACGTTAGTTATGTTTATTTTTAGTGTTAAGATGCATAAATTATATGATAAAAGATGACCAAAGGCCAGCACACAGTCATCCTCTTGGTGCAGTCGTATGTATCTGCAGAGTGTAATGTTGTAGGACTTCTCAGCAACCATTTTGTATGTTTGGCCCCTCCCCTGATACGTGTGGTGTGGAGTTTTCACGCAGGGAAAATAAAGGTTCCGTCAAAATAGTTTCTGTATTTCTCGTACAGGTGCGGTCGTTAGAAAGAGAATGTGTGGGTCTGAGATTGGGATGAGACAGGGTGTGTGTCTCTCCCAGTCAGACAGAAAGTATATTAGAAGTACTATACTACATATTTATTAGTTGAGACATGAAAGAAACCCTCACATTAGTGTCCCATGTCCAATAAAGGTGTATTTAGGGGAAAGTTAGGAGATGATAAACATGGTCTGTAAAGTGTGTGTGTGTTGGTGTGCTTGTGTGTTAGTGTGTGTTGGTGTGTGTGTTGGTGTGAGTGTGTGTTGAAACTTGGTTGGAGGGAGTAAGAAAGACTGCCCTACATTTACAAAGAAAGAAATAGTCTAAATGTGACTCTTTTGGTGACTTTTAGCCTTTACTTTCACAGCCGGGTCAAATTGACCCGGGAACATCATCTCTGTTATATAAACCTGCAGGGGGGGTTGCAAATACATGATATTTTTTTAGTATTTTTTTTTACGTTGATTACACTAAATAAGATAAGCAGAAGAAGTTTTATACAGAAAAAGTACTTAGAAGTATTTTTCCTAGATTTTCAAACTTTGAAACGGGTCAATTTGACCCGCAACATAACAGGAGGGTTAAAACCGCTTTGAATGTCTTGACTCCTGCAGCCACAAACATCTCACTGGCACTCGTCCACCTCGGCCTCATGGCATCATTGTAGTCCACTTGAAGTCTCCCGAGGCTTAATAAACACAAAATATACCCAAATGAAAACTAAAATCCTCCTGGACAAGAAGAACAGTCATTTTTAGTTAAAAAGCATAGAAACACATTGAAGAGATTAACAGCAGGAGAAAATATAATTTCACTGTGTGATATTTTCCTCAATTAAATTTTAGATTTGTGCACAAAAAAACACATTGATTTTGATCATAGATTTTTTAAAACTATTTTTTCTGAATCCTTATCATCATTGTGACCCAAGCTCAGTTTTCAAAGTGATGCTCCCGATACATTTGTGTTGTTTCTGTCACGCCGTGACAGCGACAGTGACGGTTGACAGTGACGGATTAAACACCGGCTGTCAGACGAGCGTCTCTCCAGTGTTCTGCATTTCTGCCTCCGTTGATTCCACAGGTTGGAGAGAATAAAAAGCTCTAAATGACTCCAGCGCAGCGACATGTTCAGGATGTGTGTGATCAGGAGACGGCACACAAAGCAGAGGGTAAGCAGTGCAGTGACATCATTTGGATGAGGTTCAGAAAGAGGTCGTTCTCGGGCCCCTTGTGTTGTCGGCTAACAGCTGGCCGGCTCATGAGACTCAATTTACCTTTTAAAAAGGTTCCGTATGTAAAATTATTGGAAGAATTCTGGTGAAATAGAATGAAAACTGGACTAGCACGATGGGAAGTCGATCAGAATTTAATCTGGGACATGATGTGCAGATATCAAAAGATGTTGCACAATGCCGGCTTTGCATTCACAGTGCTGTTGCTTTGAAGAGGAAAAGCATAATGTGTATTCTTACTTCAAAAGATGAAGAAGGAATTTCTTCATCATGAAATTTTGAAAAAATGCTACTCTTGTATGTGGAGACATGGTGTGCAGGAATTATTCGGGAGGACAATTTGAAACAACATAAATGTTTGACTTTTATTTTGAAATTCCGTATTTCTCTCTATATTTATTTATGAAAAGAGTAAAAGAAAAAAAAATGATTGGCAAATGTTTTGCTGGGTCAAGTTAGCAAATGTTTATTTCTGCAAAATGTCAAACAATTCCTTTCAACCTTCACATTTTAACTGTAAATAGGAACATTTATCAAATGAAATGTGTTAGTTTTGATTTCATATCAATGAACAATGAATATAATGTCATCATGTGTTCATGTTTCTCTCATGGTGGCCCATGAGGTTTATAAATGTGCTTTCGCTTCTGAGGTCATTTCCAGTGAACCTCAAGGCTGCTCCTCGATGTCGGTGGTGAAGCATAACGCGCCTACTAAACGACAAAATCACAATATCCCTCAGAAGAAAAAGATAAAACACGGCCTCAAGGCCCGCGTGAACGTTTGAGACGCTCGCCAAGCAGCGAAAACAATATGGCGGGACACTCGGCTGAGCACCCGAGACGACACTGAGCCTCGCAAACAGCCAGACATTGTTCTATGCCGTCGCTTCCAGACGGCTTAAAGACCGCCGAGCCACACGCAGTCTGCCAGGAGGCGAAGCCGGCGTGCACGTGGCGGGGAGGCGAGCGGCTGTTGATCCTTTGAGGCGGCGGAGTGGCTCGACGTGTCATGCGGTTGCCCGGTGCGATGCCCCAGCATGCTTTGCAGCCTCGGAAACGTCGGCGCCGTGGTTGTTTCTTTAAGATGAGCAGGCGCTCACGCTGGGTTTATGGGAGTTTAAACGGTGGCTTGTTGTTATACGCTGAAGAATAGGTATTCTTCAGGGGGATTTACTCAAAAATAATTGGATGTAACTTGCACTTTTTAATTAGAAGGAAAAAAAACATGTCAAATGTGGGTTTTTTTAAATTCAAAAGTAAGTTTCCCACGAGGATGTTAATGGTTTTTTTTTGCCAAAACTCGCTTGAGAAGTTTAAAGGCTTCTGTAGAAGAAAAAAGGAAAACAAAATAATCACTCAGAGAGCATTAATTAAGTCGTTCTGTCTCACCGATGCAAGATGTGGTCAGTCCACATGTGCATATTTCCATTTCAACCGGTTTGGAGACGAGGGAATAGAGAAAAGATAATTGTTTAGTATTCCGGATGATTTGTGATGATAGTAATAATAATAACGGAAAGTCTTTGGTGCTTCTACTCTTCAGGGAGATTTATTATTCAGTCCAGACGTTGGCGGCGGCGGCGGCTGATGATCCTGCAGCGATGGAGAATCGTATTCAAAAAGAGACGGCAGCAGGACGACGGGCTAACAATGAAGGAGCGTTACTGGGTTATTGGAGAGAGGAGAACAGCTGATTTCATAATTGACAGTACCAAACAATGACAGCAGGAAACTATGAGGGAAGAAATTAAGCGTGAGATTATTGAACGGCTGGATGAATAAAAAATAAACTTTGGATCTCAAGTTTGCAGAATAACAGTCTTCCTGAAACTGAACTTTCACAAGAGCTTCATTAGTATGCGGTAAAACATTAAAAACACAATACACGATGAATGTAAGTCCATTTCATAATAGTTTGCGATAATAGCTTTTCTGTCATATGGAAGTAAATGATTCAGCAACAGAAGCAAAGTGGAAAATCTTTAATAAAACATTGTTT
The DNA here is from genome assembly GCF_029220125.1 of Pseudoliparis swirei. Classification (NCBI taxonomy): domain Eukaryota; kingdom Metazoa; phylum Chordata; class Actinopteri; order Perciformes; family Liparidae; genus Pseudoliparis; species Pseudoliparis swirei. Next base: position 18,254,345 of record NC_079402.1, on the reverse strand, counting down.
CTGCATGTGCATCAGATAATAAATAATGCACGGTGCCTAATGTAATGTCCTTCAATTGACCACAAGAGGACTTTTCTCCTTCATGGGATTAAAAAAAAGAAGAAAAGGAAACTGACACACGTCTTCTCTTCTGCTCCATCTTTCCGTTGTAGTTGCAAGGTGTGCTTTAACGTGTCATAAGTGGCGTAGAGAGCTGGATGGCGGACACACTGCTTGTTCTTTTGTCATCTTAAGTGTCGCCGCTCTCGACCGTCCGCTTGCCCCCGCAGTACAGTATTTTAAATTCAGAGGCAAAATGGCTTAAATAGATGGAAATCCATTTATTCGTCCCCCGAGGGCCGATTAAAAAAAGCAGGCAAGGAAAATAAAATAACAATATTGTGATCTCAACAATAAACGTGATATATACATGATACATATGCATAATAAAAGGCTGACGCGCTAATAACTGAGCACCGCTGAGAGTTGTCCACAAGCGGCCAAACAGACCACGAGGCCGCCGCTCGCTGTGCGTTGGACGTTTTACGACCACTAAGCGACATTTAGGAACAAAGCAGGCATGATGACACAGAAACAAGCCGCCTCCTGTGTGTGTCTGTGTGTGTGTGTGTGTGTCCTTGCAGCAGAGAGCAGAGAGTCCCGTTCATTGAATGACAAATATTAGCAAAAATAATAGACAACAAAACACATGAAGAATCCCATTGGTTGCGCAGACAGGGGACATCCTCGGCGTCAATAAATAATTAAATAAATAAACAAGGTCCAATGATTCCTAATTACAGAAGTTCAGTCACGAAGAGGCGTGGTTTTGAATATTAATTGCTATTTACTGACAGTGCGGGCTACAATAAGCCGAATTCTCCGTTACAAATATGTTAACAATCAGGCGAACTCATCGAATGGGGATCGAATTTAGGCTTTCACGTCAAACTTGACCCTCCTGAATTCATATTTCCGGCTCCGGTGTAAAGTTTCTTTTCCTCCTGCTCATTCAACAGCGACAGAAGTGCTGGAAACACGACGGTTCCACCCCGTTGTGGATGCCTCCCTGTTTGTGAATGGAGAACTGCTGACATCAGCACATCGTATAAAAAGGTCAGTTCGCTCTCTGCTCTTCAGGAGATGTCGCTTTGCATTGCTGAAAGTCTGCTGTGTAGCAGCGATGCACTGATGCAGCATATTTATCATGCAATATGAACATTGGCTTTGTTTCACTGTGCTGACCCCCCCCCCCCTCATGATTCTAACATGGAGAACAGTTATATTTAAGCCTCTGCATGATCCTTTTAGATCAAATATATAAGTTGCTATATATCTACGTATATGTACAGGACTGTCTCAGAAAATTAGAATATTGTGATGAAGTTCTTTATTTTCTGTAATGCAATTAAAAAAACAAAAATGTCATGCATTCTGGATTCATTACAAATCAACTGAAATATTGCAAGCCTTTTATTCTGATTTATTGCTGATTATGGCTTACAGCTTAAGAAAACTCAAATATCCTATCTCTAAATATTAGAATATCATGAAAAAGTATACTAGTAGGGTATTAAACAAATCACTTGAATTGTCTAATTAACTCGAAACACCTGCAAGGGTTTCCTGAGCCTTGACAAACACTCAGCTGTTATAAATCTTTTTTTATAACTTGGTCTGAGGAAATATTAAAATTTTATGAGATAGGATTTTAGAGTTTTCTTAAGCTGTAAGCCATAATCAGCAATATTAAAAGAATAAAAGGCTTGCAATATTTCAGTTGATTTGTAATGAATCCAGAATGCATGACATTTTTGTTTTTTTAATTGCATTACAGAAAATAAAGAACTTTATCACAATATTCTAATTTTCTGAGACAGTCCTGTATACACACACACAGACACATATATATGTATATATGTATATTAATATACATACATACACGTGTATCTATATATATATATAGATATACGTATACTCTGACAATATATATATATACATATACAAAGATATATACACATATGTGTACATAGATATAAATATATATATATATCATGTCTGTTCCTCTACGACTGAGTTTTTGCCCCACCACACACCGGTCGTGACATATGTATATATGTGTATAGGCATATATGTATATATGTGTATATATGTAAAAATGTCTGTATGTATGTATACTGTATATATATACATACATATATGTATGTATATATATGTGTATATATACGTATGTATATACATACATAAACACATACATACTGTATATATATATATATATAATATATATATAGAGAGAGAGAGAGAGAGAGATTTTGTCAGATAAAAAAATTTATTCTACAAATATAAGAAAAAAGGTTTTTGAAGAAGAACATTACCAACACACATTTATTATCAAACACACCAAACCCCTTTTTTTATATGACAGAAGATGGCGTCAAAATACAGAACTCTGTGTGTTGGACAGCAGGACCCTGGGTCCAAATGAGGTTTTGGGAACATTGTCCTCCCATAAAAAGACCCTGAGATACATCCATCACATTCTACATGAAGAAAAGGGCTGATCAACAACAATGGAGCACACATTAACCGCTCTTTTACAGGCGTCCAGTGTGATTTATTTTAAATAGCATAATGCTAGAATCAGGATATATGAAAGAAGAAAAGAAAAATAACAGCCAATAAGACCACATACGGTGTTGTTGAGCCGATAATTATCCCTGCAGGGGGATCCGTCGCCACAGGCCCTCGCTTCATTATCGTGCTCTGCTTTTCATTCTTCACATCCAACTTTTAAAAACGGTAAATAACATGCGGCAGTAAACATCGTCGCCGTGGGACAAAACCCCCCAAAAAATTACGTTTTTTACCGTGTTAGTTGACGAGAATCTGGCGGGAACCCTGAACAGCGCTGCGGGGCAGGTTTACGACGGCGGACTCATTTTCCTAATCTGGACCACAAAACAACAATTTGCTGAAAGATCCTTTTTTTATTTTGTATTATTAACTTGAAAAGTACAGTGGGCATCACTTTTTTTCCCCAACCTTTTCTCGTTGGGGACGGGTTCATTTCCACATCCCTCTGGAACTCCATTAAAGTTCACATATAGACACGGCTGATTGGCGATATTCCAGATACCTGTATATTTTAGATTCTGAGTGGCACACTTCTCTGACAGTGGGAATACTGATGAGCTGGATTCGGGGGGGGTAAGCTTCACATTGATGTTATGCTAATGCAGTGCCACTCTCCCGACTGTGTCCACACACACACCGAGCACCTTCTGGCATTAGCCGTGAATTTTCATACAATCCGGCGATAATGGAAAGTAATTTTACTCGAGCGCGGCGCCAGAGGACACCGCGCATAATCATGTCAATGTAAATAGTGAGCACACACACACACACACACCGATTCATCTTTGTCTCTTCCAACCCGTCAACAGAACCACGCAGCGCCACCCGGCCTTCCAACGCGGTGAACGTCGTCTTCCAAAGATCAATAATGTGATCTTTGAGTGATCTTTGCTTTTTTATGCATTATGAATCCAGCGGAGGAATATCAAATATAAAAACAACGTTGGGGTTTAATTTTTTATTTGAAGTGCACAAACCAGATGAACCCTGCCCTTCACAGCAGGAAGGTCAATAACGGGTAGACAAACATTTGTGTTGTTTATCAGTATGACCGGAGCGTCACCGGGGCAACCGGCGGGAGCGTCGCTGTGATTCCTGTTTTAGAAATCAATTTATCTGGCGCTCGAGGCTCCAGCTAAACAAACCCAGCATTTGAGTAGAAGTGACAGCCTGCTGGTCGGGACACGCTGCGTCATACGTGTCCTGATGGAGGACAGTGTGCGTCTGTGTGTGTGTGTGTGTAGGTGTGTGTTTTCAGCTGATTATTCTTGTGAGGGATCCCGATCAAGCATAAAGAGGACCCTCTTCCGTGAAGATAACTTGGAATAAACTATTGTTTTCACCTTTGAGAGATTTATTTCTGTCGGCCTGCGGACAGATTTTGTGACTGGGATCGGACAAAATAATTTAAATGTGTGTTTCGGATCAAAATGAAGGCGACACATTTGGACACAGTGAAGTTCATTCAACATGAAGGGTTAGTGACAGGGCACTGGAAGTAGGGGGCTGGTCACAAGACGCTCTCTTGTTGTTGGTATTGAATAATACAATTTTACTCAACAATTATAATTTTTTTAATGGATTTTCATAAATACTATCAACGCGAAGTATAATTCTCCCTAACGTGTGCTGCAGGTGTTCACTGGAGTTCTACCAGGGGGATATCGTTTTGCTTTGGTTGTTGAAAATCTAAAGTACTCATTTTGGCAAAATGTTATTCCTCCCTTCCTCAGCACAAGATACACAAAACTATCCGTCTCACGAGAGAATACATTGATTGAAGAAAAAAAAAAGTTTAAGTGATAAAAATCGCTTTATCTCTAAATAAAATCAGTATTTCAACAAATATGCTAATTGGGATTATCGTGGAGGTCTTTTTTTTCCGCATTGTGCCAAGTCGGTGAGATTCTAACCTCCGAGATAAACCACCAGCGCTCCGCCCCCCGCCCCCCCCCCCCCCCGCACTAATACGCTGAGCCAAGCACGAGATGTGAACGTCCTAATTGCTGTGCACTCCGAGATAATGATAACACTTGCATTAGCCTGCTTGAATAAATGAAACACACACACACACACACACACAGCATGGCTGAATGTTACAGCAAGGTGAAACTTCCTTGAGTAAACACTTTCTTTGTGCTCGATCTCTGCGCTCTTGGTAGATTAAAACCGACACGGTCATTTTTATAACCGGAGAATCAACGACTTTAATCGTGTAAAAATCAGACAAATTAGCAGCAAGGTCAAGGTCAACCTTCATCATCACCATCACTCATTTTCTCCACAGATAACCATGATACATGGGCGGATTATATGCAATTGCATGCATATTGACCCCCCCCCCCCCATTTCCAGTCGTCTGTGTATATAATCTGTTGCTCGACTGCAGAATATACTGTATAGACTTTCATGTTCGCGTTGTCGTGTTTAATTTAAACACATCTTTATTGAGAATGTACGCCCAATATATAAACTGCACCGCACTGATTGAACCTTTTCACCGACACTGTCAAGACTCACGATGGATGGACGGGTTAATAATCTGTATTGATGTCGCGGAATCAGAGAGATCATCCGTCGTTCTTTGATACATCCCTCTTCCTTGTCAAAAGCTGCATTACCCACAATGCTTCTCAACCGCTGACAGTTTGATCAGAGAGATTTTTTTTCTTGGGTTGGAGCGGCTAACGTTGCCTCGAGCTGATAAGGACTTAAGTGACTCTTCGGATGCAGCGGCACAGACAGTGGGGTAAACATGAGAACTGGGACATTTGGGGGGAAAGAAGCTGCTGACCATGTTGGGAAAAACATGATTCTTTACTCATTGGATAACAAAGTCTTTAAAGGGTGTGAAGCGCAGCTGTCTGTTCTGAAACACTCTCCTGAAATGAGGTTAGCAGGAGAGGGGAGGATCTAAATGTCCTGAGTTTGCAGGTCGTGACCTCTCTGAAGCATTAAAGAAACGGCGGCGTCACACTCTGATTGGCCAAGCTGCTCTCAATTTTGTAATCGGGAGCCGGTGGCCACGCCCCCTTCTCAACAGGTGATCTGCATATTACTCTGAGGAGTTGTAACATTCAGCTAACGCTACACGACTTTGACAAGACAATCTTCTTAACCCTTTATCGGGCAAGGAACCAAATATGGGCACTTCGTTGATGTCGTTTTCCTACCTAAAAACAGCATAATCTTTTGAATGTCACAACAGTAAAACGGTATTGTTATGTCCTACAAAAGTGTTGAAATGTTGAATTTCAAAGTGTTTAAATAAGGGCTCTTGTTATGTCCTCCAATAGTGTTGAAATGTTGAATTTCAAAGTGTTTAAATAAGTGCCCTTATAAGTGTTAAAACTGGATTTCTTTTGAGGTCATTTTCAAATGCTGCTCGTGGAGATTTACAACAACGGAGCAGAACAGAAGCCGCTTCTGGCCACGGCTGCCCTTGAGTGTGCAGTGACACAACAAGAGGCCTTCGTGTTCGCTCCGTAACTCTCGACTGTTTCTCCTTTCTTGCCCACAGCCCGAGAGACGCCACACTCTGACCTGCGTGTGTTCCGTCGACCCGGCTATTCAAACCCTCTAAGCAACTTTATTTCTAAAAAGAAACTAAGTGGGAATATATATTCTAAAGGCATCCTATTCATTGTCACGCACGATGCTCAGAGTGATCACAGAGAGCTGCAGAGGTGGGACTTAATACAATATATATATATATATATATATATATATAATACGCTCACCTTTATATCGGTGTGATGGTCTGGAGGGGGAACAGCTATTGGTGTGTTGACAATGTTCATGTTATTGGTCCTCCCTCTTTGCATGATCAAACGTATGATAATATTAAACCTGTTTGAGATGAGACACTGGAAACCACACACACACACACACACACACACACACCACATGCTCTGCTATTCTCTAAGTGACCTCCTACAACATAATGGGAAATTGTTCAATTAGTTATTTTATGACGTTTTCCAGCCTAAATTCCCTGTTTAATTGTCTAAACAAGTGCAATTAAAGTGAAACATTTCTTGAAAATGTGCTAAAGGTTAAAGGCCGACATGAAATTAATTGGGGGGGAAAGGACAGCAAGTACAAAAGAATGAAGGACTGCTCCACGTTGTCATTGTTTTACAAATGTTTTAGTGAACCAACGAGGACTCTTCACACAGATATTATCATATTAGATGCGGTGCAATGTTTCACGCCCACATTGACCGTTCACTTTAGAGCTAATTTAAAGTGAGAGATAACACAATGGCTCTCACGGCTGCTGGGGCACGGCATCTATCAGTATCCATGGTGACGGATGTTCCCTACTCACGGGGGAGACTGCTGTGTGTGTGTGTGTGTGTGTGTGCGCCCTCATCTGACTGTTGACTGTTTACACTCTGTCGAGGGCCTCGTGAAGGAGCTCGTGAAGAGGGATCGGTTTGGGGGGAGGGCCTTCGTCATCTCACGTCCCTCAGGATGAAGTCCTTTGCTTGATGAATGTGTACAATTATGTACGGACAGACTTGCATTTTAATTGGGTGTAATTTTAAAGTAGGCCGGGGGAAACGGTGGAAAAACAACCATCGGTTAGCGACGAGAGTAAATGTGCAACGCTATCGCTTTATTTCTCATGACTGGCTGCCCTCTGGAGAGAGAAATGCTAGAAAGTAATGTTGTGGGAGCTCCGGAGTTCAGCGGCCACAGAAAGAGACGGGTGCAAATGTGCTGAGGAGTGGCAGCCGGTCCACAGGGAGGGGTCCAAAGGGAGACCCCTAAAAGCCGATGCACAGCCACACTGACTCACATTGGATGTCAGACCACAGAGCCTCCCTCAAGATACTCTCAGAATAACTGCATCATGGGAAACCGGGGAGACGTGTTAAAGAAACTGGCGGGGAGCTTTCAGATCCGACATGCGCTGCTCCGCCAGGCCCTGGCCGAGTGCCGGGGCACTTTTGTTCTGGTGGTGAGTACTGAAAGAGTAAAGGAGTTCAAAAGAGTCTGGATGGAGCGATGTGTTTTGTGGAAGAAGTCTCAACACCAGGGATGCATTTAACCCTCCTGTTACCTTTAGGGTCAATTTGACCCCATTCAATGTTTAATGTCGGTGTTCTTTGGGGTCAATTTGACCCCAGGCTGTTTTTCACTGTGTCAAACATATAAGAAATATCAACTTTTTAATATATTTAAAGGGCTATTTAGGTAGTCAACAAACAAACATAAAGTACCTCACACTTAAACTTGGAAAACAATATTCATTCTAATAATTTTCTGGAGGTTTTAATTGCTGGGGTCAAATTGACCCCGAGGGTAAAATATGTCAGTAAATATAAAGGTAACAGGAGGGTTAAACATTGAATGGGGTCAAATTGACCCTAAGGCAACAGGAGGGTTAAAAGTATTTATTTGACAGTCATTTCTGGTTGCTTTAAAGTTTCTGTCGACCTCCAAAAATCAGAGTCAATCTAATGTCTCGCAAATCAGATTAGTACTTACAGTCTCCATTCAGTGAGCTTAAAGCTCCCAGTTTGTGTGTTGTTCTCACTCTCCACCCCGATGGCGTGCTCTCTCCTGCTCAGCATTTCAAAAGAGACTGAGCTTCGCGCCAAGAGAGGTAACAGCTGCTTTCCGCTTCTGGTTTAGAGCCCTACCCCCGGTTTTAGACTTCAGAATAAGAGCCTAAACAGGAAACCAGCTAGGATCTCAAGGGAAACGCACCTCTACCACAATAAAACCAATCTCATTCATACTGTCCACATCCTACAGTTGTGATAACAATAAACCTCATAAAATGAACTTTACAGTTACAAATATAATACAGTGATCATACTTGTCTATGCTTCTTAATACATTAATCGGAATATTCCTCCCTAATATCCACTATGTAAATTATCTTTCTATATGCATTATTTAAAACATAAGACTTCCTTATTTACATGTGCAAGTGTACATAAAATCCACGACAACCTAACAGTACAGAGAGCGTGACAGAGGGCTGCGTGCATCACTGTAAACAAGGGCAATAGAGGAATAGCCAGATGTGTAGCGTTCTCTGTGTAAACTTGTTTTTAACTACATTTTAAATCGAATATATGTTTCTCAGATATCGTCTGCTGCCATTCATTGAAATGAAAGGGAATGCAAGCCGTGATGTTATGCTGTTTAGGAAATATATGTGTTTTTTCATGATTTACTTTACAGTTTTCATGCTTTTCTGGTGTATTCTCCTTTAAAATGTACGACGACTTTAAACGTGTGACCTAGTTTGGCTTTTTGGTCTCCTATGGTTGTGAATGAGAAACTCCTCCACCAGAAATATACCTAACACCTGCGTGTGTAGAGGACTCACTTGTTACAAAAAAGTAAAACATATATTTAAGTCCAGCGCAATACAATGTTACTGAATATGTCTGCAAAATATCTCAGATATGAAAACAACAGCGTTCATTGTGGAGTCAGTGGCATTTGCCCCAGCTTCAACGAGGAAAGAGAAAAATGGATTTTGTGTGCATGTGTGTGTGTGTGTGAGTGTGTGTGTGAGTGTGTGGTTCTCCATGTGTCTTCTGTACGACTGGTTTGATGTTCAAAGTCGACTTTTAATAAAACTATTTTAACGGTAAAGAAATGTTAACCGCTGCTCTCTCCTCATTAAATTGCTGCTTTCATAAATATCTATGAAGCAAACACACACAGAGCAACGCCAACTCTATTCATATGAACTTTAGCCTCCGTTAATTATCTCCCTGTTTCTCCCTTGTACTTTTAAGACATAACAAAAACATTTTATTTTACATCCATATTCTTTGAGAATGATACAAGGCTTCACGCAGCAGCTGCAGTCCCCCCACGGAGGTGAGCCACGAGACTCTTTCAAAAAAAATTAAAACAAAATGTTTTTCAGCCCGTGCAAAAACACCCCGGAGTCCCTCCCGCTTCTCACGGCGCCGACGGTGAAAACGCCGGCCCGGTTTGTTATTCTGCTGCCCAGCTGTGACTGATCTGTTAATTCAAGGAGACCTTTCACTCCACCCACCTCCCCCGGGTGGAGTCAGATTGTTGTCGGCAGCAATGTCGCCCCACAAAGGCTGCACGAAACATACACGTGACCTCGGGGAGGTCACAGAGACACACCCTGGATGTGACCCCGCTGGACACCTGACCCGGGGTCGGGCCACCGTGGGGCTTTATTTTTACCTTCGCATTGAAAATGCGGAAGGTTATGTTTTGATCGCCGTGTATTTATTTATTTATTTACATTTTTAAAAGTTTTAAACCGAATCGCATGAAATTTAGTGGGATGATTGGTTATTATCCGGGGGCCATTTGAGTAGACTTTGGGATCAATCGGGTCAAAGGTCAAGGTCATGAAAAGGTCACAATCTTCTTTTTACCATAGCGCGGTCAATTTGTATCCAATTGGCATGCAACTAATGCCAAAATGTTCATAATTCAATGCCCAATCTTGTGATATGCGAAGGTATGCGCTCTACCGAGTGCCCGCTCTAGTTCCTCTTTGAAGGTGTTTTACTACCGAGTGTCTACAATAGGAACTTAATATCAGGGTGTGTCTGTCTGTGTGTGTGTGTGTGTGTGTGTGTGTGTGTGTGTGTGTGTGTGTGTGTGTGTGTGTGTGTGTGTGTGTGTGTGTGTGTGTGTGTGTGTGTGTGTGTTTAAAACATTTTCTTTTTTGAACTTCACCGGATATTTCTAGGTTGGAATCATAAAAAATAAAATAAAATGTAAAAACACATGACGGAGTAATTCCAGGTGGCTCCTCTGAAGTGTCGCCCCCTCCTCTCTCCAGATGTTTGGTTGTGGCGCAGTAGCACAGCTGGTGCTGAGCAGAGGCTCCCATGGCACCTTCCTCACCGTCAACATGGCTTTTGGCTTCGCCGCCACGTTGGGCATCCTCATGAGCGGGCAGATCTCAGGTGAGGATGTACTGCAGTGACGTGTGTATACCTGTACTCCCACATCATTAAAGTCCATAAATAAGTCCATCAAAACGGACTTATTTATGGACTCAGCAAAGAAACAAGTTCTCACACAGCCCATAATAACATATAAAACGGGTTCCTTATGTGGTGTAGTAACAATGCCGTGTGGTCAATAGGCTTTTTGTCACATTGATTAAATGTGCCCGCTCAGTTTGTGGAGAAGGAGTTAACACTTTAATGCCTCTTTCTAAACACATTTAACGAGGCGAGACGAGAAAAAGAAAACGTAGTAAAAAAGGGTTGACGTCGCAACTTTCATGATTTATATTTAGACGCCCGTCTCGCTGCAACAATGAGGCAGCGAAGCCAACGTCGACAAAGGGTTGACTCGGCAAAAAAAAGAAAAATGGAGGAAAACTTTATCTTCATCAACAAAAACCACACACACACACACACACACTCGGCGGAGCGATACGGCCATTAGCATTACTGCCATGCGGTACCTGTCATTCACAGTGTATTTCTGCAAGACCCGGCTTTTTCCTCCATCTTCCATCGGCATAACGGGGAGTCATTATTATCGACGGCTCGACAGACACTAAATATCAGCAACGGGTAAACTGGCGGTTATCTAACGCGCCGTGTTCACCCCAATGATGCGTTCGCCTGCAGAATGACAGCTGGAGGCAGCGGGGGGGTTAGCAGATCTGGGAGGCAGTGGACGAGGCAATGCAAAGTTTAGAAGAGAACACACACACACACACAGTGAGAGGGGCAACTCGGCCCTGAACCTGGAAACTAACGCGGTCCTTTAATTGAAAGGAAAGGGAGAGAGTGGATCCTCAATCACGGTCCTCTGTGTCGAAAAGCAGCGGCACTACAAAGGGTTCCGCGGTTCACTCGCACTCACTCCTCCGATGCCTTTTATAATGAGGCTGTCCCATCCCCCCCCCCCCCTTCCCCCTCTAACATACATTGCGGCTGAGAAAATAAGCTCTCATAATTAGACAGCTCCTACACTGACACGATTCAGGTGTGAAAATAATCTTTTTATCCCTCCAATTTAATCTGTGTCACAGAGACCTTCCATCCAAACAAGACTTTACAGAAGCCAGTCGCTGAATATCGGCCTGAGAAAAAGGGGGGGGGGGCGGCGGGGTGTTTGATACAGTAGAGATAAAAAAGAAAAAACTGCCTCCTTGTGTTTTTGTTTTCCTGGGTTGAATCTGATCAAATATTTGAATGAAAGCGCCCCCAAAGGTTCTGTATTTTTGCTCACCTTCAGGGGGTCATCTGAACCCAGCGGTGACCTTCTCCCTGTGTTTCCTCGGGAGAGAGCCGTGGAGGAAGTTCCCGCTGTTCTTTTTCTTCCAGACTCTCGGAGCCTTTCTGGGCGCAGCGGTCGTATTCGGCATGCTCATCGGTGCGTGGGACCGAAGTGAAAGAATCACATTGAAAACACGTGTTCTACAACTCAAGCCGGATGGCTGTACTCGCCCAGTATACGCAAAAAAAGTCATTCGTACATTCTTCCCACCAGATGCATTGTGGGACTTTAGCCACGGGAAGCTGATCGTGGTGGGGACGAACGCCACGGCCGGGATTTTCGCCACATAATCCATCCAAACATCTCAGCCTGGTTAACGGATTCTTCGATCAGGTAACGGTGACTCCATACTAACTACTCAATATTCATTCATAATTTCTGTCATATTCATTGAATGTGTTGTGACTCTGTAACACATGACATCTGTTGATTCTGTCCATCCTGGGAGGGGATCCTCCTCTGTTGCTCTCCTGAAGGTTTATTCCCTTTTTTTTTCCTGTGAAAGGGAGCAACCTACTTGTTCCTGATCCGATGTGAGGTCCTGAGACATGGATGTCGTATGTGTACATATTGTAAAGCCCTCTGAGGCACATTTGTAATTTACGATATTGGGTTATATCAGATAAACTGGATTGAATTGAAACAGCACTTCCTCTGCGCTGCGATGCAATCGGACCAGCACTGCAGTACATCTGCCACTAGCCAGACCCTGACATGGCACAGCAAATGGACTCTATAGAATATCGACTGTCGAGTCCAGGCCCGTGGTGAGCATGCCGCCCTGCGAATGGAAGAGAACAGCCTGGGTTCCCCTCCGCTCTCCTCGTGGTGCCTTTCATCCGATGGTGTCAGGAGGCTGTGGACAGTGGGAGCTGTGTGACGTGTTCTGATGGAAAGGTTGACAAGATTGCCAGATTTCACACTCTTCAAGAGAAGTTTCCAGTTTGACGGCTCGCCAACCTCGAGATGTTTTGATGGGAAGCTATTTTATAGGTTACTGTTTGACAGATATTACAAATACTCTTCAAATCCCCTGTGTGAGGAGGCGATTGGGGAGGATGGGAGGGACCGAACTGTAGACCTTCACCGAGGCTTCTGTAAAACTGAAAAATGAAATGTAAACTTCAGTGGCACTTAAATAGCACTTACTTATGGTACTTTTGTAGTTCGACTATGTTGAGGAAATGTTACTTCCTGTATTCTTGTTGTTCTTAGTTTATACTCTAGGTTGAAATGCACTTATTGTAAGTCGCTTTGGATAAAAGCGTCTGCTAAATGACATGTAATGTAAATAGGAATCCTTCTCATGATAACTAAACTTGAATTAAACCTTACCAAGAAGTGCTGTTGCCTAAAATAAAAAGTAATTTCGTTTTGAAAAGAAAAAAAACCCCGCAACAAGCAGTTAAAACACTACAATGTTGAAACATGGAAATGTTGATATAAAACCTATTTTTGGTTCAGAACATTGAGTTTTAATATACCCTTGGTTTGCAGATATGCCAAAATTGTAATCTATCTAGGGAATCAGTTGAAGAAATCGAAAGAAATGCTGTTTTAAAATAGATTTGAAGACTCTTGATTATTCATGCATTATGTCTCATTAATATAAATAATAAAGGTTGATCAAAAGAATGTAAACTGAAAGCAGGAATAGATCATTCCCTCTGTGCTGTTCCTCAGATTATTGGAACAGCTGCATTGATCGTATGCGTCCTGGCCATCGTGGATCCAAACAACAATGCGGTCCCTGGAGGTCTGGAGCCCTTCACTGTTGGCTTTGTGGTGTTAGTCATCGGCCTGTCGATGGGCTTCAACTCCGGCTACGCCGTCAACCCGGCCAGGGACCTGGGGCCGCGCCTCTTCACGGCTCTCGCGGGCTGGGGGGGGGGGGGAGGTTTTCACGTGAGTATAGAGCGCAGTATTGAACTGCAGGGATATCACGGCGCAGCCGCTTCGGAGGTTATCAGCCAATCTAATGTTATCAGCCTCATAGATATGGGTTAGAAGGGGCCTTCTACTCGAAGTGGGCTCAGAAGGCCGTTATCTATTCACACGGTTGATTATCTGTACGGATAAGTCGCTGAAGTCGTGGACCTCTAGTGGTCGTAGTGTTTATGACGGGAGTAAAGGAGGAAGTCAGATGGGACGGTATATATATATTATATATATATATACACTACCGTTCAAAGGTTTGGGATCACTTAGAAATGTCCTTATTTTTCAAAGAAAAGCATTGTTTTTTTCAATGAAGATCAAATTAAATCAATCAGAAATACACTCTATACATTGTTAATGTGGTAAATGACTATTCTAGGTGGAAACGTCTGGTTTCTAATGAAATATCTCCATAGGTGTATAGAGGCCCATTTGCATCAACTATCACTCCAGTGTTCTAATGGTACATTGTGTTTGCTAATCGCCTTAGAAGACTAATGGATGATTAGAAAACCCTTGTGCAATTATGTTAGCACAGCTGAAAACTGTTTTGCTGATGAGAGAAGCTATAAAACTGGCCTTCCTTTGAGCTAGTTGATTATCTGGAGCATCACATTTGTGGGTTCGATAAGACTCTCAAAATGGCCAGAAAAAAAGAACTTTCATGTGAAACTCGCCAGTCTATTCTTGTTCTTAGAAATGAAGGCTATTCCATGCGAGAAATTGCAAAGAAACTGAAAATTTCCTACAGCGGTGTGTACTACTCCCTTCAGAGAACAGCACAAACGGGCTCTAACCAGAGCAGAAAGAGAAGTGGGACGCCCGGTGCACAACTCAGCAAGAAGACAAGTACATTAGAGTCTCTAGTTTGAGAAATAGACGCCTCACAGGTCCTCAACTGGCAGCTTCTTTAAATGGTACCCGAAAACGCCAGTGTCAACGTCGACAGTGAAGAGGCGACTCCGGGATGCTGGCCTTCTAGGCAGAGTGGCAAAGAAAAGCCATATCTGAGACTGGCCAATAAAAGAAAAGATTGGTATGGGCAAAAGAACACAGGCATTGGACAGAGGAAGCTTGGAAAAGGTGTTATGGACAGATGAATCCAAGTTTGAGGTGTTTGGATCACACAGAAGAACATTTGTGAGACGCAGAACAGGTGAAAAGATGCTGGAAGAGTGCCTGACACCATCTGTCAAGCATGGTGGAGGTCATGTGATGGTCTGGGGCTGCTTTGGTGCTGGTAAAGTGGGAGATTTGTACCAGGTAAAAGGGATTTTAAATAAGGAAGGCTATCACTCCATTTTGCAACGCCATGCCATACCCTGTGGGCAGCGCTTGATTGGAGCCAATTTCCTCCTCCAACAGGACAATGACCCAAAGCACACCTCCACATTGTGCAAGAACTATTGAGGGAAGAAGCAGGCAGCTGGTATGCTGTCTGTAATGGAGTGGCCAGCACAGTCACCAGATCTCAACCCCATTGAGCTGTTGTGGGAGCAGCTTGACCGTATGGTCCGCAAGAAGTGCCCATCAAGCCAATCCAACTTGTGGCAGGTGCTTCAACAAATTAACAGCTAGAATGCCAAAGGTCTGCAATGCTGTAATTGCTGCAAAAGGAGCATTCTTTGACGAAAGCAAAGTTTGAAGAAAAAAATTAATACTTCAAATACAAATCATTATTTCTAACCTTGTCAATGTCTTGACTATATTTTCTATACATTTTGCAACTCATTTGATAAATAAAAGTGTGAGTTTTCATGGAAAACACGAAATTGTCTGGGTGATCCCAAACTTTTGAACGGTAGTGTATATATATAATATATAATATTATATATATATATATAATATATATTATATATATATATATATCGACACAGTCACCATAGAATGGAAGTTGTGGTAGATCCATCCATCCATCCATTATCCATACCGCTTATCCTCATTAGGGTCGCGGGGCGCTGGAGCCGATCCCAGCTGACCATCCAGTCCATCCAGGAGTTGTGGTAGATGGATGTGTTAAAAAAAAACACAGGACTTTCACCTAGGTCACTGCTGTTCATGTCATGTTCTTTGAGAAACCAAAATCGAATAATAAGTTATTATCGTCCTTTTGTTAAAAACTTTTTTTTTACCAAACCCAAATTCTTTTTCTAAACTTAACCAAGCATTTTTATTGCCAAAAAATCGTACGTTTTTTTTTTTTTAAATGACAATGTTAAGTTATAGGTCGAGGTGAAGTTTGGCCCGTCTGAACAATTCCCTCCAAAACATATAGTAGAATTGTGTTTCTTAATTGTGCTTTTTTTGTTTGTTTTGTGGCTGTTATGAAAAAAATCATGCAGCATTGCATTGTGGGGGCAGAATATTACAGCATGAGTGGACCTGTAAACATTGTAGCAATTTAGTATTGTGCTTTTTTACAAGAAGGAAATCACAAGAGGCAAATTCAAAGCACCTTTGGCCCCGAGATTAAAGCACCAACACCTCTGGGCACTACATTTCCCATAATGCCACTCCATAGCATCTTTCGATCAAACTCTCTACCTTCACATTGTAAGGCAGGCTCCCCAAGGGCCACAGAGGACACGCCGTGGCGAGAAAAAAACAAACTTAAATGTGTAAAATCGGTGCACTGCCCCTTTAAATATATTTGAATTTGAATTTCTCGATATTGACACGCTCTCTGACCCAGAACTCTTCATCTATGCAACTTGTGCTATACACTCATATGTTATTTAGGCCTGCTATAGGTAAATTGAATAAAAGATGTTAAATGCCATCATGCATTACAGTTTGTTTTTCTTCTATTCCCATCCAGAGCAAACACCTACTGGTTCTTTGTGCCAATCTGTGCACCCTTCCTGGGAGCAGTGGTGGGTGTGCTGTGTTACCAGCTGATGATTGGATACCATTTAGAAGGAGAAGTCAAAAAGAAGCAGAAGGAGGAGGAGGAGGAGGAACGGTTAAAACATTCTAGTATGACAACCATCGAAGATGCATAAGCATCACAGAATTTTTTTCGATTATGTTGCAGTAGATGGTGTATTATGTTGCAATAGATGGTGTATTATGTTGCAGTAGATGGTGTATTATGTTGCAATAGATGGTGGATTATGTTGCAGTAGATGGTGTATTATGTTACAGTAGATGGTGTATTATGTTGCAATAGATGGTGGATTATGTTGCAGTAGATGGTGTATTATGTTGCAGTAGATGGTGTATTATGTTGCAGTAGATGGTGTATTATGTTGCAATAGATGGTGGATTATGTTGCAGTAGATGGTGTATTATGTTGCAATAGATGGTGGATTATGTTGCAGTAGATGGTGTATTATGTTGCAATAGATGGTGTATTATGTTGCAATAGATGGTGGATTATGTTGCAGTAGATGGTGTATTATGTTGCAATAGATGGTGTATTATGTTGCAGTAAATCGTGGATTATGTTGCAGTAGATGGTGGATTATGTTGCAGTAGATGGTGTATTCTCTTGCAGTAAATGGTGGATTATGTTGCAGGCCTATATATATACAGTGTATATACAGGACTATCTCAGAAAATTAGAATATTGTGATAAAGTTCTTTATTTTCTGTAATGCAATTAAAAAAACAAAAATGTCATGCATTCTGGATTCATTACAAATCAACTGAAATATTGCAAGCCTTTTATTCTTTTAATATTGCTGATTATGGTTTACAGCTTAAGAAAACTCTAAAGTCCTATCTCATAAAATTTGAATATTTCCTCAGACCAAGTTAAAAAAAAGATTTATAACAGCAAAACAAAATCAAACATTTGAAAATGTGTTTCCAGGTGTTTCGAGTTAATTAGACGATTCAAGTGATTTGTTTAATACCCTACTAGTATACTTTTTCATGATATTCTAATATTTAGAAATAGGATATTTGAGTTTTCTTAAGCTGTAAGCCATAATCAGCAATATTAAAGGAATAAAAGGCTTGCAATATTTCAGTTGATTTGTAATGAATCCAGAATGCATGACATTTTTGTTTTTTTAATTGCATTACAGAAAATAAAGAACTTTATCACAATATTCTAATTTTCTGAGACAGTCCTGTATATATACTGTATATATATATATACATTAAATGGATTCTTATTACCTCACAAGTATATTGTTTTGCTTTTCAACGATTTCTGAATAAATTATAATTTTAAATATATATATATATTTTATCTCACATACCCCCATTTCAGAACTACTGAGTTCTAGCTCCAGGAAGTCCTTAAGATGGAAGAAAGCATCAAATCACCCTTTTGTATTCCACTGACTTGAAATCTCTATGTGTTTCCTGATGTTTGTTTGATTCAAAATAAAAACATGTGACATTGTGATCGCGTCTTTTAGTCTTACTTGCAATATTTACATGTACAGTAATCAACTTCTTACAGACCCACAGCTG
Source organism: Pseudoliparis swirei (assembly GCF_029220125.1). Classification (NCBI taxonomy): domain Eukaryota; kingdom Metazoa; phylum Chordata; class Actinopteri; order Perciformes; family Liparidae; genus Pseudoliparis; species Pseudoliparis swirei. The sequence goes on along the minus strand of NC_079402.1, from coordinate 18,236,105 downwards.
TGTAACATATATACGTAGATTCACATTTTGAGAGGTACGATGTGTGGCAGAAAAAGGCTGGATTTTTTAAAATAAGAATCAAGAAAAAGTTAATTTATGGTCAAAAACCTCGATTTAAAAACTTCAACAGCAGAAACATTGATCGGTGCTTTTGTTTCCCAGCCTCAATTTAAGACATTGTTTCAGCTGGTTCTTGGCTTAGGATGACGTCATCAAAAGGTCTTCAAATGTACACAACATAGTCAGCACCGATCTGTGTTTAGTCACCTGTAATGTTTGAAGGACATTATCTCATTAAGCCACGCCCCCAAGAGATACCATTTCATAAAAGAAGAACATTATTAAACCATATATTTGTGAGGCCCCGGCATGCAAACAGTGACATTTGCTACATTATAAATGTCCTCCAGATAAAGATATGCCTCTTTTGGTTCATAGTGCCTCAGGTGGTTATCACTGTTAGAAATTCAATCTTGGTTTGAAAGGGCAGGAGGGGGCACAAAAGGTCACGGGTATTTGCTTGAGATCACGCTTCCCCAACCATTATACAACACAGCACACACACACACACACACACACACACATCTGAAGTTCATATCTTCCACAGACGTCCATCAATGCCCAATTACCATCGGAGAGGCAAACGAATATTCTGCATAAACATATCAGTGATGACATTTTTGGTGTCTGGGTAGAGAATATCAATAAGTCAGATTTTACAAAGGCTTAAACTTCAGAGACGGCTGTTTGACATTTGGAGTCCCTTTTTTTGGCATGACCTTTGCATCAGTTCAACAAACATATCTATTGTCAATCTATGCGTCTGCCTCTGAAATTATAATTCACCTGCCCGCTGACTCGCAGAAGAGACGCAGAGCAGCAGGATTGTTGCTTTTTGTTTTTATAGACGTCAACATACAACCAGGAAGTGAGGTTCATCCGTCTTTTCTGTGTAAAAGTTCCATTATAAAATATGACATTACAACTATGACAAGGGTCGGTTGATGAATACAAATGTTTAAAAAAAAGGCATAACTACAGAGAAAATCCAAATGTGCTTTTCATTTCCTTTGCATTAGTCGGTCTTATATGGATGATGGGGCAGAAATGAAAAGTGTTATCTAAGAGCAGGAAAGAAATTCAGCAACATATACTGCAAGAGTAATATCGCCTTATAACCCTCTCTCCGTGGTTGACACATTAGTTTGTTGTCTATCAACACGCACAGGCCTCAATATCGAATCTAAAAAATGTTTTTAACATGTGCACATACGGGTAACAGGTTTTCATTTCAGATTTAACACGCAGCATATGAAATGCCATATTCAGCCTCACCTTCCAGTCATGCCACATGACTGAATGAAAGCTTGAGCCACAGCGCCACCATGTGGTGAAGGAGTGAACCGTCAACACTTTAACCACTGAGTCGTATATTCAGGAATGCACACACAGGTACACACCTCGAGGACATTACGAGGCCTGAAGTACCAAATAGCACAACGTGTACTCTACTTGTGTTTTGCAGCGTTTTAAGAAAATTAACCAAATTATAATAACCAGGGGACGGTTTTTCAAAAGTTTGAATCTGGATCAAACTGATCCAGATTTTGAAATCTCTTTTTCTGCTATCCAGGATCACGTAATCCATTTTATTTTGATGTGGTTTTTCAAAGCAATGTGGGATTGGATTACTCTTCTCCGGATTCAAACTGTTACTATTACCTGTGGTCTAAATGGGATCACAATGTAGCTGTGTAAAGAACAACAGGTAGAATAGTGTGGGGTCACTCCAATATGCTTTATTGGAACAGAAAATAGGACTGAACGGAACAGCAAACAAACGATATAAACATCCCCCTCCATTGTCCATTTCTTGGAAACAGGCAGTCCGCTGTAAAATGCATTATAAAAATGTTGTATTATTTAACTAACCCATTGTAGTTACCTAGTTTTATTACTGATATCCACCATGAATCCACCCTCCTGCTGGGATCAGTTTAATCCTGATTTTTCCGATCAAAAAGTTCCCAATCCTACCAAAAAGTTTTTAAAAACTCAAACTCAAGGTTTGATCCGGATCAACAACAAGATTGGATTACGTGATCCAATCCAATTTCTGAATCCTTTTTTCCTTGAAAAAAACCCAATTTTCAAGATTTGATCCAATCCGATAGCCGTAATCCGATCAGATTACTTTTTGAAAAACCGTCCCCACAACATTTAATTCATGTCCAAATTTACGTGGGGGGGAAAAAACATATTCCATACCCAGGAAATGGATTCATTCCAGTAATTGAGTGGACTGGCTGCGTACACAGACTGAATGACGGCCTGGTAGAGCAATACAAACTAAAAGGGCACATTGTCTTCATATCCTCATTTTACAATGAATTTCAGTTCCTTGATGCACTTCCCTCTCCGCCGTCTCACATTGCAACCGGGCCGGCCCAATACATACTTTCCGTCTGCAACAACAAGGTAGGCCTACTGTAAAGGGATACCAGCCCAAACACGCACCAGGAAGCCGCTCGCTATATGCATTGTGTGTGATGAGCTGGCCGTCGCCGGCTCATCACACACAAGGGTTTCATGTTTCCGTCTCACACACACGATTCCGAAACGTCTCGCACCTCATACATAAAGGAATACCTGACGTCTTTCTACATTCGACATTCAAAGCTATACAATTGGTTTTAAAAGAGGTATGTCAGCTGTGTCACCCACATGGTTGATATATTCAGATTCTCTTTGAACCAGCGACACTGTAAACAGCTTTTCTAAGGAAGTGCATCATTTCTCTTTCCGTTGTAGAGATTACATTACATTTAATATTATTTACTCGAAGTAACTTACATTCATGTTACCTTCATGTTACATTCATACACCGTAGGCACAGCTACAGGGAGCATTTCAGGGTTAAGTGTCGTGCTCAAGGACACATTACATCACATCATATGTCATTTAGCAGACGCTTTTATCCAAAGCGATCTATAATAAGTGAATTCAACCATGAGTACAAACTCAGAACAACAATAATCAAGAAAGTAACATTTCTTCATGAAAGTCAAACTACAAAAGTACCATAAGTAATACCATAAGTAATCCATTAAAGTAATACCATAAGTAATACATTAAAGTAATACCATAAGTAATACCATAAGTAATCCATTACTGGGGGGGGGGGGGTGCTAGTGAGAGGGTGTTCACCTGTGCAGGGTTTTTCCTGCATAGAGAAAATGTGGGCGCGCGCCTAAGCCGTAATTTAACACTGAGGTGTGCTCATCTGTGTGCGCGCCTCCCGGCTGAGGGAGGCGCGCGCCGGCATCGGAGCTCTGGCGCGCGAGACGAAAATTACAGGGTGACGGGTGGTCAGATTTCACACTGTTATAATAGTAGGGGAAACACTGGAGTTGATAAGCGTGTCTTCTTGGCTGATCAATACGCAACTGTGAGGTGCGCGACTTGTCTGAGCAGCCAGTTGCTGATCACTCACTCAACAGCCCGACGTGCATGAATAGACGGTGCGCGCGCAGCGCGCAAACATTTTTTTTGGGAGCACCGAAGACCCATTTTGACCCAGGAAAAACCCTGCTGTGTGCGTGGATGTGTCGGCGCGCATCACGGCAGACAGAGCGATGCGACCCGAGATGTGTTAACGGGGGTGCTGAGCGATTAAATATATCTCTTGTTCTGCCTGTTTTGTGATATACATGCCTAAAAGGCGCCGAATATTTCTAGACTGAAATAATATCGGCATTATAATTCTTATAACTATGAGGATTTTTTTAGTTGCCTATTTTGTGTGCCCCCTCAGGACTCGGTGCCCTACGCGCAGCGCGTAGTGCGCTATGGGAGCGGCGGCGCTGATCACAACTCTGATCAAAACAAAAACTAATACTAGGGCGCCCCATTTGACATTGTTTTGTTTGGCGGTCAGAAAAATAGGTCAGATAAAAGAATAACACGTAATTTAAATCATAAATATTTTTACATTAATTTCAAACTTTTCAAAATTGAAAATTAAAAACATTTTATTTATTTATTGTAAATGACCTCTCGCGGCCCACCTGCAGTACCCACAGTTTGGGAATCGCTGCCGTAAGTAATACCATGAGTAATACCATAAGTAACACATTTAAGAAATACCATAAGTAATCCATTAAAGTAATCCATTAAAGTAATACCATAAGTAATCCATTAAAGAAATACCATAAGTAAGGCCATGAGTAACACCATAAGTAATACAATAAAGTAATACCATAAGTAATACATTAAAGTAATACCATAAGTAATCCATTAAAGTAATCCATTAAAGTAATACCATAAGTATTACCATAAGTAATCCATTAAAGTAATCCCATAAGTAATACCATGAGTAATACCATGAGTAATACATTAAAGTAATACCATAAGTATTACCATAAGTAATCCATTAAAGTAATCCCATAAGTAATAGCATGAGTAATATCATAAGTAATCCATTAAAGTAATCCATTAAAGTAATATCATAAGTAAGTGCCATTTAAGTGCCACTGAAGCGCTATTCTGTTTTAAATCCAGATATAGTCGGTAAAAGATGTGTTTTTAGTTTCCGTCAGAAGAGGTAGAGACTCTCTGATGTCAGTGGGGACACATCGACTAGGGTGGGGATTGAACCAGCAACCCCCTGATTGAAAGACAGACCTGCTGACCACTGACCCACCTCCCTGTCTTAGAGGTCAGTCAGCACATCCATGTATTTCCGACGGGTGCCTTTTGTTGTAGAAACACAAACAGGCATATTCTAAATAAAATAGACTCCGTAAAATAATTTTGTTGGCCATAAAAAAAAATTTTTAAAAAAGAAGCATGAATTCCAGTTGCATCACAACTCGAGACATTGCAACAAGCAGATAGACGAGCGAGCCGGCTGCCAACGCCAAGGCATTTACTTTTTAACATTGTAACGTGTGTGTGTGTGTGTGTGTGGCAGTGCGGCACAAAGGATGTCCTCACTCGTAGAGCCAGGCTGCCAAGTGAAGACGGGCGTGGCACCTGACACCACCCGAAGCAACAGGTACACCTCGAGGACCAGAGCCAGAGGGCTGTCGCGTCGTCAAACGTATTTCAAAACACGCCGCCACATTGGCTTCTAGTTGTACAGTAAACAGGTTTGGTCTTTTAATAATGATTAAATCCAGATTAATGAGCCGACAATCAAGCAATTAGTTGGTTGCAGATAATATTGTCTGGGCTAATTAGTCCGTGGTTGCGTCATTTTGAATGGCAGTGTATCGAAAAGTATAACGATGCTCGGGTCTCATTTCAAGAACCGTGCGCACAACGTGAAAACGTTGAATTGCAAAGCTCGACGTGTGTTTCTGTGTGAGTTTTGGAGACCCCGAAAAAAGACACCGATATAATATTTCTCTCCACATTGGAGAATCAGTCTCGACATCGATGCCTTTCCACAGGGTGCATATTCTAAATCGCATAGAGACGTAAACACATCAATCATCCACGGCGACCAACCAGATGAAAGCACGCAGTTCCAGCTAATTGCTTGTCCATGTTTTATGAAAGCAGGCCTGTGGTTTCCTTTGTCGCTGTCCTCCTTCCACCCTTTTGCCGAGCCACTTTGTCGACTACTTTACAAACAAGATAGACGACATACGCTCCTCCTTTACTAATCAATCTTATATCACCTCACCAACACTAACTTCTTCATCCCCCTCTCTTTCCTCTTTCACCCCCCCTGTCTCCCAATCAAGTTCTTAGCTTGGTGACCTCCGCTCGACCGACCACCTGCGCCCTTGACCCCGTCCCGTCTCCCATTCTCTAGGCTATTGCTCCTGACCTTCTGACCTTTCTCACCCATCTTATTAACAGCTCCCTCTCAACTGGCTGTTTCCCCAACTCTCTGAAGGAGGCGAGAGTCAACCCTCTCCTGAAGAAACCCACGCTCGACCCGTCTGAAGTCAGCAACTACAGACCGGTCTCTCTTCTTCCTTTTCTCTCCAAAACTCTGGAGCGAGCTATCTTGAGCCAAGTGTCCTCCTATCTCCACAGTAACAGCCTTCTTGACCCTCACCAGTCTGGATTCAAGGCCGGCCACTCGACAGAGACGGCCCTCCTTGCTGTCTCTGAGCAGCTTCACACTGCTAGAGCAGCCTCTCTCTCCTCTGTCCTTCTAGACCTTTCTGCAGCATTTGACACCGTGAACCACCAGATCCTTATCTCTTCTCTTCAGGAACTGGGGATCTCAGGCACTGCACTCGCTCTTTTCTCTTCCTACCTTAACGACCGCACTTAACGGGTAACTTGGAGAGGATCTGTGTCTGATCCTTGTCCTCTCACTACTGGGGTTCCTCAAGGCTCCGTCCTGGGTCCCCTGCTCTTCTCTCTGTACACAAATTCTCTCGGCTATGTCATTCGTTCGCACGGCTTCTCCTACCATAGCTATGCTGACGACACCCGACTGATCTTCTCGTTTCCACCGTCCGAAACACAGGTGGCGGCGCGAATCTCTGCCTGTCTGACCGACATCTCTCAGTGGATGTCTGCACACCACCTGAAAATCAATCCTGACAAGACCGAGCTACTATTCCTTCCAGGGAAAGGCTCCCCCACCCACGACCTGACGACCACCTTCAACAGCTCTGTGTTGGCCCCTACCCCGACTGCCAGGAACCTCGGGGTGACACTAGACAGTCAACTCTCCCTGACGGCCAACATCGCTGCGACAACGCGTTCCTGTCGGTACATGCTGCACAACATCAGGAGAATACGGCCTCTTCTTACTGAGAAGGCGACACAGGTTCTGGTCCAGGCTCTGATCATTTCACGCCTCGACTACTGCAACTCCCTCCTGGCTGGTCTACCTGCTAAGGCCATCCGACCTCTGCAGCTCATCCAGAATGCAGCAGCTCGACTGGTCTTCAGTCTCCCGAAATTCACCCACACCACTCCGCTCCTCCGCTCTCTCCACTGGTTACCGGTGGCTGCCCGCATCCGCTTCAAATCACTGGTTCTGACGTACCGTGCTCTGAACGGATCGGGCCCCGTCTACATCCGGGATATGGTCACACCGTACATCCCGGCACGTTCGCTCCGCTCGGCAACAGCCAACCGACTTGTGACTAGGGATGGGTATCGTTTGGGTTTTTTCCGATACCGGTGCTAAACCGGTACTTTTAAAACGATACCGGTGCCTAAACGGTGCCTGAACGATACTTTTTTTTTTTTAACGCACAATGAGGACATTAAAAACCTCTTCGGCCATATTCCCTGTAGAATTAAAAAATTTAATTAAATATACACTTTTATTAATCCCCAAGGGGAAATTAGTTCTCTGCATTTCACCCATCCTTAGTTATTAAGGAGCAGTGGGCTGCGGTGAAGCGCCCGGGAAGCAACTGGGGGTTCAGTGCCTTGCTCAAGGACACTTCGACTTGCAGCTAATGGGGAGAGCGGGGATCGAACCCACAACCTTGCGGTTGAAGGACCGCCCTCTTACCCCACTGAGCTACAGCCGCCCCTAAAAGAAGCCGTTATCATGGAGTACTGACACACAACGGATATCTGTTAACATACACAATATATGTTCTCCATTATATGATGTGATATGTATTGTCATGTGCAGACTTTATAGGGTTAATCCTGTCACCAATCAGAGATACTGAAGATGACACATGACAAATAAAGTGTTGCTTCTGACAGCGAGAGGTCCACTGAAACAAAGTGATGCCCCACGGTCTTTATTCCTCCGTCATTATATTCCCGGTAACACCGGGTATACAGCCGGGATCGCTGAACATCAACACATCTGCTAGCAGACTGTCACGCTCGTAGCTAGCGCTAGCTACGAGCTAGCTTAAGCATGGTTATAATGGCTAATTTATTATTTCTTGGGCTACTTTTATGAATGCAAGACTTGCAGTCAACGTTCCGGTACTAATCTGAGTTAAGGCTGCTCGTCATAATCGGTCTCCCCGTGTTCAGGGGACCGGTGACGGTCTCCCCATCGCGTCCAGCCTGACGCTGGTGTGCTCCACACGGGCTCTCGTAGTCACACACGGCGCATGCCTCCGCTGTCAAAGTTAAATATGAGAGGCTATCGCAACCTGCTGACAGGGCAGAGTCACCAGAGAAGTTCACAACAATAGTTTTTTTCAATTTCAATCGGCTCAGGCACCGGAAAGAAGCACCGAAATGTGCGTTGCGTTTCGGTCCGGGTAATACCGGTTGTATTGGAACCGGTACCATATTGGCACCGGGTTTCAGTACCCAACCCTACTTGTGACTCCTGCACCTCGAGCTAATCACTCGAAATCCAGACTGTTTGCTGTCCTGGCTCCTGATTGGTGGAACGAGCTCCCCACTGACATCAGGACAGCAGAAAGTCTCTACATCTTCCGCCGGAGACTGAAAACACACCTTTTCCGACTATATCTGGATTAAAACACAGATTTGCACTTCAGTGGCACTTAAATAGCACTTACTTATGGTACTTTTGTAGTTCGACTATGTTGAGGAAATGTTACTTCCTGTATTCTTGTTGTTCTTAGTTTATACTCTAGGTTGAAATGCACTTATTGTAAGTCGCTTTGGATAAAAGCGTCTGCTAAATGACATGTAATGTAATGTAAACGGCTCCTCCATAAGTCCTGACTGATGAGCCGACAATCAAGTCGGTCCTCTCCTCCCCCGAGCCGCTTCGCCGGCGGAGAAGTTTACAACAACTGAGACAAACATTGAGACTCGACCGACGGCTTCGCTTTGAGCTCGCGCCAGCTTTTGTGTGCCGTAACGTAATAGTCTGTTTAATTGTCGGATCTATAATGATCTTAGTGCCCTTTTGACACCGGGTGGTGCCTATGCCTTTAAATGAACGTAGAGAACATTAAAGGCTCTTGCTGGAGCCAGTGTTCAGGTCAGGGCCCCTTTAGGAACATGGCGGCGCCAGATGATGGACTCGGGGGAGATGTCGATATAAATGGTTAGTTTCCAGTGTTTAACATTTCATTTTTGGCGATTGATCCCTCTATATAAGAAACGACTACGCAAAGGAATGTGGTTACAGCAGCGCCGTGTTCTTCACTCATCTGATCGTCGTAAATAACTCCTAACTACTAATTATGACAACAGTGAGATGCATACGGCGTGTTATATATAGTTTTTGTTATGTGGAATTAAAAATGCACGTCTTGAACGACTCACTGTGAATCTTCATCGTTCAGTTTCGTGTCTCCTGAAACTTTCATTCTTCGGCTGCATTGCGAAATAATTTCTCTCGGCTATTATGAAAGATCCTCGGCAGCTCGATACGTGTTTCAGTAAACCGACGAGACGGACGGTGTTAACGTAACAAAACGCCACGGTGTTATTCCGGTACATTTTACGGTACGCTGAGTTTTTCATCCGATAATAATGACAGATTTATTTTTTATTTTTTAAATGAGGTGATGCAGGGGAGGGGGAGGGAGGGGAGGAGGGGAAGCCAATCAGAATATGCAATCAGAAATAAATTGTGTTAAAAAATGTCTGGCGGGGTGAGATGGGGGGCATCTCCTACCTCCCCTTTTAGACACACCAGTGTGGAGCGTGACTTCGCCTCGTTCCGTACCCCACCCAACTCGCATGCCTGCATTTCAAATTGCAGCAATTCATTGTGACGAGTGTCATCTTTATAAAATAGCCGAGAGCTCAAGACACAATAGAAACCTGATTAGTACGTCAAACAAAAAAAACATACAGGTGCCACTCCTCAAACAGCAATGTCTGAGAGCAGATAATGGGACATCTGAGATTACATGCGGAACTACTAAATGTAAAACGGTTGACTTTAAAATCCCCAATAAATTAACTTAAATGCTGTGAGCTAAACTTTCAAACATGTCATTTAAACTGTCGAAACTTATTTGTGAGACGTCAAAAAAACAATTAGTGGTATCGCTCGTGGGTGTGTGTGTGTGGGTGTGGGTTTGTGGGTGTGTGGGGGTGTGTGTGGAGACAAGATGTGTATGCAAAGTGTTGCGAATGTGCAAGACAAAAAACATACAGTTGAACTCCGGCAACATAACAAAACCAAACAAAGGGAGACGCGGTTGAACCGCAACCGCAGCCGGAGCATTGAAGCGGACAAAGAGAGAAAGACAGTTTTCTGTTGGCTGCTGACACTGGGCCCAGGTGTTTGTTTCTGTTGGCCCTAATGATGCACAAGGTAGCTGGAAAACATGGCAGATGACAGATTGACAGGGAAGGTCAAGGGGTCGTCACAAATATATATATATTTTTTTCACGTGACTAAAAAAAACTTCTGACCTTCCGTCGTCGTTGCCCTTGTGAGCGGAAAGCAGCGGCTTGTAAGACGCCTGCGTGTGTGATCATCAATAAAGTTGTCCAGATGCTTAATTATCCCATTTCTCTTTCTGTTCATGTGACAAATCCACAAATTACTATTCTGAAAACAGTGCAACACATCATTCGTCAAACGAACACTGAGGGCAAGTTCCATATTTCACGTGAGTGGTTTTTTTTATCCGATGCGCTTTGTCACCGTAAAATATAGACGAAGGCCAAAGATTTGACCTTTTGAACGTAGCTGGAATCTCCCGTCGTCGGTATGTCGCAGATGAATACGATAGGCATCTGAATACGTGAGGAGAAATCTGATGCATGAAAGATAGTCAACTTTACAAGTGATCGGGGTTATAAACAATACACTGTATGCCTGTTTCAATCCACAATGCATTACGCAAAGGGATATAATAGTGCGTTGAATTATTGGAATAATAAAGACACTGGTTGCAGGAAGAAGGCATAAATCAGCATGTATGGAGCCGGAGATGATATTCCAAACGACGTTTGGGATGAAGTTAACTAATTGAAAATCTTAACAAATAATGAAAAATGACGTTTTAAATGCAAATATTGCATTAGATGCATTGCTTACCAATGTAAACAGATTCCTTAAAAACCCTAAATAATAAATAAATACTTTTTTTCTGCAAATAAGATACCGGGTAGGTCGTTAAATAGCTTTCCATGCAGTGATTACGGCTTTCTTTGTTTGGCAGTTGGAGGAATGGAGGAAAAGGAGACTTTGTTTTTGTAACCTGGACCAACCGGTTCTCTCTCTCGGCTTTCATCCAAATCCGATGTGGATCCATTCCCGTCATCATTAGACGCTCAAAGCGACGGGCGGCAGACTGCAGGATTACGACAGAAGGAAGCCCCCATGTGTCCCTGTGACGGCCTTGTGTGACCCCATGAGATTACGTTGTGTTTTAAGTCAGAGACATAGGGAACATGTTCTTTTATAGCTAAGAAGTGCTCTGTGACGTTTAGCGTACTTTATTGTTTTTCCCTGGTGAAATTGAAGAGGAAGAATATTTAAATGTGTTATTGCCCATTATGTAATGATGTACATGTTTATTTAGATTTACATCTTTTTGGAAAACCTTGATTTGTGCATCTTGGAGCAGATTGTATGTCCTGAGCTCGGGATGATATATGTTTATAAAGAGATTGCAATAAGATAAGATTTTCCTTTATTAGTCCGACAGTGGGGAAATGTCCGGATCGCAGCAGCGGGAGCACATTCGAGCATTAATAAAAATAAGAGCATTTATAAAAATACAACACAAAACACAATAACAATACTAAATACTAGGGCTGTCAATCGATTAAAAAAATCGCACATTTTGAAATTCATTAACCGCAATTAATCGCGATTAAAAGTTTGTTTTCCTTCTTTTTAAAGTCAAAACTTCACACAGAGCTGTGTTTTCAAAGAGGCTCCTACCTATAAAGTGCCAGCAAGGTATTTAATATTGTGGATGATAAATTGTTTCTTCAGTGAAACATCCAGATTAGTACAAAAAAAGAAGTATATTGAGACCCCATGGTAAACTGACTGACATTCACATATGTCACGTTAACCCTCTGGAGGCTGGGCTCATGTTCTCCATTTTACAAAAACATGTAAATTCACCTTTTAAAGGCGTTTGCATATGACACATACCCATGTGTTATACATCAAACATTCCAGAACAATCTCAGCTCTATATAATGAGGCTCAATTGTCCTCGCGTCGTATTCTCTGGTTCTCTGACTGACAGGTTGCTAATGAGCCTTACCTGTGTAGTGGGTCGGTCCTTTGTGATTTACTGAGTTGGTTATTGGTTGTTTTTTTCGCAAAATGTTGACAGACAAACGGATTGACAAATCACGGTGAAGGTTTCGTGTGACGAGTTCTTTCCGCGCCGCGACCCCCGACACGTCGCTCCTCCGTTCCTCTGTGGATCCGAGGAGCAGACGGGAGGAAGGAGGAGCAGGAGGAAACCCGACTGATTCATCCACGAGTTTAAACTGATTTCTGCTCCTTATTTTCGCGGAGAAATAATTGTTTTAAAAGCGGAAACAGTGTTAAACCGTACTGCCGCGGTTTGACACTCAGGGGAGTGAAAAAACTTCAACGCATACCGGAAGTAAACAAAGTTGCGTTAATTGCGTTAAAATATTTTAGTGCGTTAACGCGGCCAAAATAATCGCATAGATTAACGCGTTAACGCTGACAGCCCTACTAAATACTAATACTAAAATACTAAATATACAATGAAGCCCTGTGTGCATGCAACAGCTGATCAACAGCTGCACAGTGCATACAGGCATTGCATTGTTTAAGGTTGCTCAAATCAATTAGCAATTTGTTTGACTCTATTTAGTCTTTTTTTTTTTATGCTAAATGAACTATCCCCAAACTATTCTTTCTATAAAATAGTTGCTCGATTGATCCGTTATAGGATGGGACGTCTGTATTAATTTTTTTATTTTTTTATTACAGCTGACCTCAATATTGGGTTTTATAAGTTACCACTGTGATTATAAAGATGCAATGAAGTTCAAAAGCAGAATACAGCAACACCGAGCACCAGTGCAAATTAAACTCCAATTATTTAACTATACTAAATATTCATGTTCATGATATACGTGCACAAATGACATAGATCTCTGAACTCAATCCATCAGATTTAGAGCGTTTAATACCATACGACTGTTTACTATGCACTGTTTTAGGGTTAAATTTGTTTATTTTTTAAAAATCCTACCAATTTGTCTTTTGTACCAAACATCTTATTTATCCACGATGCATCATACATTTTTTATATCGCTTCCAGAGCCCCACATTTACATTTTTGACCCCTTTTCATATTGATGAAGCACTTCTATAAATGGATGGCAATCATCCAGATTTGTCTTTCTAAATTGTAACTGGCCTAATTTCAGTCTCGTTGACGTGTCACTATGACGACGGCTAACATGGATGTGCTAGTTCCAGGACATTATTATTTATGTAATTAAATGCACCTGCTGCTGAACCTGTATCAATTAAAGTAATCTGCTGCTTGGCATTGATGGATGGAAGAGTGCAGTCCACAAATCCTGTGATCCGACACCGAAAGAAATACATGACTCACCCCCCCGAGGTTATCCCAGACAATAAAGTTCAACCAAAGTGATACGATAAGGGGGAAAAAAGTGTTCCTCACCCTTGTTGCACAAGGAGAGTAAACCTGCACGCTAACATTCCTTGAGAATATCAATAAATTGTGTGTCACATCAGTGATGACGGAGTGGGATTATAGACTCTATTTGTAAAAAGGGCCGAGGATTTTGTTCTCACACTTTGAAAACAATTCAGCATTTTAAGCACTTTGTCATAAAGGCTAACATAAACAGAGCCGCATGAGTTTCCACACAGCGATGTGACGACAGTACCATGGAGCATACTGTAAGCACGATTATTGTTGTATTCATAGGACTCGGCAGACAACCTACATGTGCCTTGAATTAAAAGAGGAAAATTCCAAAAGATATTACAGTTTTAAAGATTTTGTCTCTCTCCGTCTAATCAAGGACACGTCAACATATTGTTCTGTGCATCGTCTCCAGCAGAAATAAATAGTGCGATCCTGAAATATCCCTTACTTTCTTTTACTCATGCATATTATCAGTACAGAAAATATATTGTTGGCTTCATTGAATGTGTTTATAATTAATACTTTTTTTATTTAATTTATTTTTTACATATACTTTATTGATAATGCACAATATGGTATACAGTGATAACATAACACATATTTTCATTTTTTGTGTATATGTTTTAATCAGATTACAATTATAATCAATACTTTTTGTATTTGTTTAAATATATTCTTTATTGATAATGCACAATATGGTATACAGAGATAACATAACACATATTTTCATTTTTTGTAGGTATATTTCAATCAGATTACAATTATAATCAATACTTTTTGTATTTTTGTAATATATATTCTTTATTGAGAATGCACAATATTGGATACAGTGATCAAATAACAAGTGTTTTCATTTTGTGTGTGTATGTTTCAATCAGATTACAATTGTAATCAATACTTTTTGTATTTGTTTTAATATATTCTTTATTGATAATGCACAATATGGTATATAGTGATAACATAAAAGTATTTTCATTTGTTGTATATGTTTCAATCAGATTACAATTATAATCAATACTTTTTGTAATTTTTAAATGTATTCTTTATTGATAATGCACAATATGGTATACAGTGATCAAATAACAAGTATTTTCATTTTGTGTGGGTATGTTTCAATCAGATTACAATTGTAATCAATACTTTTTAAAGCTGCATTAAAGCGGGTCTGACTTGTCGTGTGCAGAGAAATCTTCAAACAAAGACGCAGCTACGAGTCTTTATCTGGCAAAAAGCCGCTAACCAAACATCTGGCTTTCAGATGCACTGCCTCTCCTCCTGCAGTCAGCCGCTGTCATCTGTCTTTGATGTGCTCTGGGTGTGGCTTCATGATAATTGATGTTGCCTTTTTGTTAGATAGTTAATTGCAACCGTGGGGAACCTAAAAAAAAATCGTATTTAATATAGTATTATTATTATGCCACGCCATGTTACTTCTGGTTCCAAAAAAAAGAAGGAATAAAAGCCAAAATGCAAAAACCAGAGCGTGACATCCCAGCGACTATACGCCCAAATTCTGCAGAACTTTGAATGTTGATTCTGACAGCCGAAGAGGAGACTTGTTTAATTCCTGCAAAGTGTAATGTTTTGGCCACGTTGTGTTAATTTATGGGTTTTCTTTCCAACTCCCCGTTGAGCACTTTGTGACCTTTTGCCTGTGATATAAATAAACTCATTTACTTATTGAAGTCTTCTGGTTGGCTGGGACAAAACACACTTTGTGCCAAAATACACACGCGCGTGCTTTTAAGATGTCGGTTGTACTTATTATTTAATTTTAATTAACCATATTAAAAGTTAAAAACAAACAAAAGGGTTTGAAATCCCAGCCAAGAGAAACACAAGATGGGGAAGCGACTGAGCCTGCCACGCGATCACAACTGATTAACTCAAACCAGAGGAACGAGCTGAAGATGCAAACAGCCAACACTTTAACCACAATGGTGAAAACCACAGAAAGAGAAGTCCTCGTAACCTGCCGCCAGCTGGCTGACCTCTTTTTCTCTGCCACACGCGACTCCTCCAGACCGTCTCCTTCTCTCTGATGACTGATTGATTCCAGGGGCTCCTCTCACAGAAGAAGGCAAGGTGTGGGGGGGTGTGTGGGGGGGAAATTGCTATAAAAATAGATCATGGGGGGTGGCCCAAACACACCTGCAGCCGGCGTGCGGTACGAGACAAGCAGGCCCTCACATAACAGGTGCACTTCGAGAACAAGATGTTCTTTCTAAAAAAACATTGTATGCAATTAAAAACAGGTAGAGCCCAAAGATCATAAGAACAAGCTGAAATAGAAGATACACAATACACCAGACTCATTAGAGTCAGCGCCGTTTATGACGCATTTATTTTAATGAAGGGCCGCGGAGAACAGGAAAGTCTGCAACTTTATTTAAAAGAGAGGGAATTTATTCCCAATATATGAAATAAAATAACACGGTTTAACTAAACGGCTGAGTCCTTTAATGCTTCACACATTCTGAAGGCCTTTGCACGCGAGTTTATTTATTTATTTTTGAAATGTACCCCTTAATATATGTTTCCAAACGGTTGATTTCACACAAAATTTGATTTTTTTTTTTTTTACTGAACATTGTCTCATTACCTTCGCATTGAAAATGCCGGAAGGTTATGTTTTGATCGCCGTGTATTTATTTATTTATTTGTATGCGTGTTATTCGCAAATCTCAAAAAGTATTGAACCGAATCGCATGAAATTTGGTGGGATGATTGCTTATTATCCGGGGACCAGTTGATTAGATTTTGGGATCGATCGGGTCAAAGGTCAAAGGTCATGAACAGGTCAAAATCTTTCGCAGAACTCAACAAGTATTTAACCGAATCGCATGAAATTTGGTGGGATGATTGTTTATTATCCGGGGACCAGTTGATTAGATTTTGGGATCGATCGGGTCAAAGGTCAAAGGTCATGAACAGGTCAAAATCTTTCGCAGAACTCAAAAAGTATTGAACCGAATCGCATGTAATTTGGTGGGATGATTGTTTATTATCCGGGGACCAGTTGACTAGATTTTGGGATCGATCGGGTCAAAGGTCAAGGTCAAAGGTCATGAACAGGTCAAAATGTTCTTGAATCGCATGAAATTTGGTGGGATGATTGGTTATTATCCGGGGACCATTTGATTAGATTTTGGGATCAATCGGGTCAAAGGTCAAGGTCAAGGTCATGGAAAGGTCAAACTCTTTTTTTTTACCATAGCACGATACATTTTTGTCCAATTGGCATGCAACTAATGCCAAAATGTTCATAATTCAATGCCCAATCTTGTGATATGCGAAGGTATGCGCTCTACCGAGTGCCCATTCTAGTTTTCTTATATTTTAGGCAAAAAGCCCATTGGTTGAGTTGAGGGAAAACATCATGTTTGACCTTAAATGTGAAAAATAAGTACACAAACACCCCTGTGACGACCCCTCCCTTCCACTCGGGGTTTACTTCAGACATTCCCACACATCCATGATGACATCACTGGTTCCTGACACTCTCCACGTCTGTTTAGTTGAATTCATCTTTTCAATAAATGTGCTTATGTATTGCTTTCGACTCATCGCGTCTCCCATTAGAAACTCCTCTGCATCTGTTTGGGACCTGAACACCTGTCTCCTGGTTGAAAGTCCTGTGTTTGTTACCTTCGCATTGAAAATGCCGGAAGGTTATGTTTTGATCGCCGTGTATTTATTTATTTATTTATTTGTATGCGTGTTATTCGCAAAACTCAAAAAGTATTGAACCGAATCGCATGACATTTGGTGGGATGATTGTTTATTATCCGGGGACCAGTTGATGAGATTTTGGGATCGATCGGGTCAAAGGTCAAGGTCATAGGTCATGAACAGGTCAAAATCTTTCGCAGAACTCAAAAAGTATTGAACCGAATCGCATGAAATTTGGTGGGATGATTGTTTATTATCCGGGGACCAGTTGATTAGATTTTGGGATCGATCGGGTCAAAGATCAAGGTCAAAGGTCATGAACAGGTCAAAATCTTTCGCAGAACTCAAAAAGTATTTAACCGAATCGCATGAAATTTGGTGGGATGATTGTTTATTATCCGGGACCAGTTGATTAGATTTTGGGATCGATCGGGTCAAAGGTCAAGGTCAAAGGTCATGAACAGGTCAAAATCTTTCGCAGAACTCAAAAAGTATTGAACCGAATCGCATGAAATTTGGTGGGATGATTGTTTATTATCCGGGGACCAGTTGATTAGATTTTGGGATCGATCGGGACAAAGGTCAAGGTCAAAGGTCATGAACAGGTCAAAATCTTTCGCAGAACTCAAAAAGTATTGAACCGAATCGCATGAAATTTGGTGGGATGATTGTTTATTATCCGGGGACCAGTTGATTAGATTTTGGGATCGATCGGGTCAAAGGTCAAGGTCAAAGGTCATGAACAGGTCAAATCTTCTTGAATCACATGGAATTTGTTGGGATGATTGGTTATTATCCGGGGACCATTTGATTAGATTTTGGGATCAATCGGGTCAAAGGTCAAGGTCAAGGTCATGGAAAGGTCAACATCTTTTTTTTTTACCATAGCACGATACATTTTTGTCCAATTGGCATGCAACTAATGCCAAAATGTTCATAATTCAATGCCCAATCTTGTGATATGCGAAGGTATGCGCTCTACCGAGTGCCCATTCTAGTTCATCCCTGTGTGGGTTCTGACCCGAACCCGAAGCGGTGGATAGAAACACACCGAGGCCCTTCCACGGGGCTCAAACCGTGGAAGAAGCTGCAGAATGATGTGTGGAATTGGCAGTGATGTGACACGGGGAGCGGGGAGGGTCAGAATTAAAATAAACAATCGTAATGGAGCTAACAGGGAGTGGCCCTGTGTCTGACTGCACTGCAGCTACTCCTCCCTGTGCAGTATTTACTCTGTCTGGATCTATTTGATTTTTTTCATATCCTTATTTTAGCTTATTATTAGTGTTTGATTGGATTGGTTTGATTTCACATTGCCTCTCTTCATACCAGCTCACCTCTTCACTCCAGCGGCGGTAACTCACGAGTAAATATCGAGAGGCGGATGCGTGGCGACGCCATGTATATTTTTGTTGCGATTAGCAGATATCCGACGACACGGAAGCTGACGGCATACCTCAACACTGCAGGGTGATTCACGGCGTCGACGTGCAGCTCGGAGCTTTGGAGGATTACGATCCAACCACCACAACAACTTTCACCCTTCACATTTTTGATCCAATATTCGTGTCAGTTTTTTTTCCGTCATCGGTATTATTGCAGGGTTCAAAACAACCAGTGCACGGTCACATCGTGTGCTCTGCGTTCTGATGGGGACGGGGGCGCACCGCCCAGAAACACACACACACACACACACACACCCTGAACTTGAACCGATGGTACGTCCCAATTGAAGAAGTTATTCGGAGATGAGAAAGCATAATCACCTTTTTAAACAATAATTACAGTTTCTTCGTATTATCTGACGCCACACCCGAGTGTGTTGTTTTAATTTAGTTCGGGCAGAAGTTGACAGATTGCAGTTTACCCCAAAGTTGGACCACTTTTTATTTAATTATGTAAGTGAATAATTTGACAATTTAAAGTGAGGCTAAATTCTGAAGGATGATCAACATCGACGGGACAATGAGTTGACGACTTATGGTCAATATTTCCCTATCCAAAAAGGGTTTGGGCACTTAAGGTTGAGGCAATTATATATAAATGACCCCATTATGACTGGAAATAGCGAAACTGAGCGAATTATGACAATTGGAAACTCTATGCTGCATTCAAACGGTAAAAACACATCACCTCACCGCAATGTGTCCCAACCACTCTGTAATTAGACAGCCAACCAAATGTCACATTTCCAGTTTCCACATTGATAATTACTGGGCTTATTATGTTGCCAGAGGGAAACACTCATGATGCCAACAAAATAAAAGTTCATGTTGAAGTCATAATGGAATATCATAATGCACCCGGCTTTACAACGCTTTAGTTACGCCCGCAGTGAGCGCTGCTCATGAGTTACTCTTCTATATCTCGCCATGATGAAATGATGAGTAGCGCCGGATGCATTTCCAGGGCGCTGTAAACCAATAAGTATTCAAAGTTTGACTCATTTGCACGAAGCTCCTTGCCCCCTGAACTTTAGGCAACCACATATTTCTTCTCAATCCTGCCACACAGTGTTGAATATTTTGGCTCGGCGCTTTTCTTTTCTTTGGAAATGTGCTTCGAGAACAGGTCCGACTGGTCTGACGATGGTAATCTCAGCAGGAAGACCTCAGTGTAAACTCCCCCTCTGTCAGTTGCCCACACTGTCACACAGGTACGAGGGACAGGTGTGTGTGTCTGTGTGTGTCTGTGTGTGTGTGTGCATGACACGACCGACCGGCTGCAGTGATTTCTACTTTTGCTCCTGGCAGAGGGAACATCACGCTGGAAACCATTTTCTGATCATCAGAGCAGTGCAATGATATGATCCATCCCTACACGCTCAATGGAAATACAGGTGAGGATCAATATCTCAATGGAGTTGCTCTATGATTTTATGTAATTGATACTTTTGCTCAGTGGTGTTGCATTTTCCTTATTTAACATGCATTGTACACACTCTTCTTAGTCTTGTGCTGCACAGAAAGTTATTTTGAAGTCATGATTATATTCACAACGTGATGACACTAATATATAATTATAGTAAATCAAAATAATAAAAAGGAAAGTTTCTGAACTAAAACTGGACCGAGATAAATCATATTTTCCATGGGACATATATTCCAAGCAAATACTCAATGAGAGTAAAGGTTCTGAACTAAAACTGGAAAAAGCTCAATCATATATTCCGAGCATGACATTAATGTATAGTGACATGTCAGTGATTCACAGTTTTACTCACAATGGAATCTATGGGGAATGAAAGAGAGCATTGATGCCATGGTAGAGGCTCATATCAATGGTATGTTGTCTCAAGGGACAGGGTGGACCCTGCGGAGACAAGTACAAACATGGGATAAAACCTTGATATATGATAAAGAATCAAACGTGTTTGTCAATCATCAGTCAAGGTGATGTGACTCTAAACAGTGAGGCATTGTCAGCCGGAGAATGTGAGGTCTCGAGGTGTGTTTTTGTGGAGTAGCGCTGCACATCATATTTGAGATTCTAACTGCGATGTGATCATTTAAAACAAATACCTGAATATTCAACATTAGTCCTGACGATCGGTGCCATCAGAAGATAATATTTGGTGTTGTGCTTGTGTGCTCAGACACACAGGGAAATGGCGCAGACAGAGATCCAACAGGAGAGAACCGAGAAGCCCGAGGAGCAGATGTCAGAGGAACAATTCCTCATAGATCTCTACCGGTTCATGAAGAAGAGAGACACGCCAATAGAGAGAATCCCAAATCTGGGCTTCAAACAAAGTACGTATTATGTTGTTCATCTGATCCTATTTTGAGTTGCATGTTTTTTCTTGTACTTTTTCTTGTGCATTTTAATTGTTTAATCCACCAAACTATTTAAAAAAAATAGTTTTTAGTATTAAAGAGTATATATATATTTATTTAAATATATTTATTTATATATTTAATTAAATATATTTGGGTGAAGACGTAACTACATTTTTTTCTGATATTTTATCGAACAAAAAAACTAAACAATGACTCAACCAATTGAGAAAATAACCTGCATATGTAACAAGTTCATGTCTAATGATGTGTATTCATTTTTGCCCATTTTCCCCTTTTTTCAGTTGATCTATTTGTGATGTTCAATATTGTGAAAAACTTCGGCGGCTACCACCAGGTAATTAAATATGACCAATTCAATTAACACCAGTAGCATTATTACTATCACCACAGCAGAAGTTTATTCCATTTTGAAATCATTTAAAACCATTTGCCCCGCACTCCTCCAGGTGACGGTGCAGCAGCTGTGGAAACAGGTGTACAACACGCTGGGAGGAAACCCTCGCAGCACAAGTGCCGCCACGTGCACGCGCAGACACTACGAGAAGTGAGTTCACCGACTTGCGTGCACGTGTCAGAGGCGCCGAGTGATTTGTTTTCTTAAACGATTAATTTGATCCGTGTTTTATTGACGCAGACTTCTCCTGAGCTACGAATGCCACCTGACGGGCATATTAGTGAACGTGTTGCCTCGCAATCAGCCCAAGCACTTCCACAACGCCAACTTCGGCAAAGTGCACGAGGACGGCCAGCGGCCTCCGAAACGCAAGCTGCCCCTGATGCCTCTGATCCCGGTGGGTACGGTTTCTCCCCGGTGACACGTCGCATGTGTTGCTCAACACGTACTTGGACTGATCCCTCATTATGATTCATGAGATGAACGACATATTCGTCACAATAAGTAGACAATAATTGCATCACAAAGTGACTGTTGTTATCCTGGTATGATGTGATTATCTTATGATAATTGGCATTTTTCCTCTGGTGAATAGTCTGGTTGAGATGCGACAAAAAGAAAACATGCTTGTTTAAAAGTAGGTGTCGTCGGCGATGGAAAGTTGATTAGTGGAGGACATTTCCTCCTCGTGAAATCGACAACTCGAAGTTTTTTTATGTTTGGGTTTTGTAAAACGTAACGTGGTCATTAGTGACCTTGAGAGGTGCTGGAGGTCAAATGTAGTTATATTTGACCAAGCAACCCATACATTTCCCTATTGCCTGTTGATGTTGATCCTTCAACCGACTGACCACTTATCTCTCCATCAGAACCCTCAGAACCTCCACCCAGACCTCCGCGATGCTGTGTTCCCGACGTCGCCTCACTATGCTCACTACTTTCACCCCGGTCATCCGGTTATGCCGCCCAGTATCCCGATCCCCTCCTCGGTATTGTCGCCACCTTGCGCCCCTGCGCACGAACCCTGGTTCCTCTTCCCTCCGTCGTACCTGCACCCGACCGACGCGGCGAAGGAGCCGCTGGAGAAGTTGCGCAACCTGGCCGAACAGTACAAGACTGGCTTCTCGGAGCCGTTGAACCTCAGCACCAAAGCATCGCGCCAGGAGACCCACGGCGTCCCCGTCTCGTCGTTCACCCCGCCCTCGTCCAGCAGGAACCCAAAGTTTCTGAATAAACCCTCCCCTCTGTACACTCCCCATCAGGTGGTGAGAGACGATGGGTGCGAGGCTCAAGATGGCGAAACGGGTTCAGGAGACGCGTCGCATTCGCATCCGGCGAAAGCGAGCGAGGCGTACGTCGCCGACCTCGACGCCACGCCGGCCTCGAGGAGCCCCTCTTACGCTCCCACGCTCAGAAGAGACGAAAGCGCCGCCGCAACGCCGCCGAAGCCCGGCTCTCCGAGAACAGACGTGAGGGTCCGGGCGGAAGAAGACCGAGAGGGGAGTCCGGAAGTGAGGGAGCTCGGCGTCAGTCACCTCCTCCTGCCCGGCTTCTCTCGACAGAGCGACGGCCAGATGGAAATCGAGATGCCGCTGTCCGTCTTCAACAACTGGCTCCGGCAGTGCGGCTCCTCCGCCGAGATGCTCGGGGCGAAGCAGCTCGGCACTCTTCCTCCTCCTCCTC
Source organism: Pseudoliparis swirei (assembly GCF_029220125.1). Lineage (NCBI taxonomy): Eukaryota > Metazoa > Chordata > Actinopteri > Perciformes > Liparidae > Pseudoliparis > Pseudoliparis swirei. The sequence continues at coordinate 18,213,033 of NC_079402.1, read as the reverse complement.
CTCCTCCGCGGGAACACGGACATCGTTGCGAGCCGGACTTCCTCCCCACCAACTTGACATTTCACGCGAATCCCCGCCGGCAGGGCGTCTGCTTCGTGGAGGATTTGAGGCTGACGCGGAACCGTTCGGCGAGCGCCTCGCCGGCCGCCCACGACCATTTCGCCACCTTCGACTACAAGCCTTCGCCTTCGAGCGGCATTCTGAAAAATGCGGTCGGCACAGACGTCTATCCGCTCAGTAAGCACAAACCTCTTCATTTCTGGGACGTCTACGACAAAGAGACCCCGGCCTCCAGCCTCCCGGTGAACATTGACTCCGGCCCCCGCAGAGTCCAGCAAGACGTCGAGGCCTCGGCACCCTACGGCGAAGACACAGTCCGGGGGGGGAAGGAGGGGTCGGACACGAGTCCCTCCGTGGTGCTGATGCTGAATTCCAGCTCCACTTCCATGTTGCACCTCACCACAGAGGAAGTGATGAAGCTGAAGAGAATCATCTCAAGTTCGTTGTGAAGATCAGTTCAGATGAATTACACTCTCAACATCACGTTCAAGCTGACGGTATCTCACTGAAGTTTTGTTTGCCATATATAAGCTTTCTATATGAATTCCATGTGAAATAAGAGAAAATATATATAATCTGTCGAATAATAGTTCATTCCCATCTGTTGAGCTTTTTTTTTCTTCCTGTCCCGAATATTACTTGTATAATACCTGTATTGCTTTAATTATGATGTGAAATTTAATAAATTCAAATATACGAAACTGAAATTCCACGGCTCATTTGTCGATTGTGCGATCCTGTTATCGTGTTGTCGTGCACAGTGTTCGTACACACCTTCGCATCAAACAATTGCTTCTCATAAATATGTTTAAAATCTTTTGTTAAAGCCCCATAATGGAGTTTTTCCCTTTTAGCGCCCCCTTCAGCTTTGGAGGTATTTAACGTTTACTTCAGTGTCGTAAATACCCAGTTACGATAGATGCAGCCTCGCATACACTTGTATTGATGACCAGACGAAGTCAGAAACCAAGAAATGATGTCAACCGATAAGCTAAGAATATTCAAAGATTTTACATAAATATGACTGCATAGTTTTATTCATTGTGATATCGGAGATGAATGCTAACATAACCAAAAGAATGACATTTAGTTTAAATGAAATACCGATCGCATTTTCAGCCTATATACGTTGTTTTCTAAATGTTTGAATGTGGAGTACGTGTGATCGAATACAATATTGTTGACGACACCAAAAAGCTACATGTTCATAATTTACATTGGAACGTGTAATTCATTACAAGAGACTTTGCTTGCTTCGCCCTTATACTGTAGCTGCCAGCGTGGCGTGGCACTATATGACGTTGCGTAATCACTGCCAGAAAGCAGGTCGAAGTACATCCGCCCCGGATCGGGCGGCCCCAGAATCCTACATAGCGGAGTTATTTCCCCACAGACCCCCGATGGCAATGGCGGAGGCGCAAATCGCCATATTAAAAGTCATTGTAGCGGCACAATTTTTTTCAAGCTGTTATTTTAAGGTACAATTGTTGCATAATGTTACTTTAAGTTGCATAATACAGAGAGCTTTACTCAAAATGTAAAAGTGTTAACTTTGGCCTTTATCACAAACATGTTTATTATAAGAGGAAACAAACCAGATGAACTGACTGTCAACCGGAAATTCCTCCATTGTGCTTCATGAAACTGTCTTTGTATTTGTTCCTCATACCTGCGAGTTAGGCCCATTGTGTGATTGGAAAAATTTCTACTTTTGAATTCAATACGTAATATATGTGAACCTTAATCACGGAAACAGACACTCCTATCATTGTATCCTAAAGACACTTAGTCGTGCCTGTCAATTGCTAATAATAAGGGCCCTGTTAAAACTAACATGATGCATCATCCTGTAAAAAAAAAAAATCCAATTCTTTTGAATGGCGCTAAGCGAGGAGCCTCGTTGTGCGCATCCCCACTTTACAATTTAATGTATCTATACTCGGTTTGTTTTGTTCCCTTTTTCCCCGCTTGTGTCGCAAATAAAGATGAACCTGGCGAGGCAAGTGTGTAACATTGTGGTTTATTAGGTTATTGTGTCACTCAGAGGCCTCTTTGGAGGCAGGAGTCCTTCTCTGCTGCTCTGTGGTTCTCAAAATAAAGAACAATGAGTTACACAAGTCTATGAGAAAAAATATATATACTGCACTCGATACATCATCCGGTCTTTCATCACGCCGACAAAGCCTTCGGGGCTTTTAGCAAATATTGTCGAGCAAAAAAAAGGGGAAGAGCCATAGGCGTTGAATTCCATTGGAATTTCAGCACTTTAAAAATTATTTCAATATATATTTAGAGTGCAGAAATTCCAATAAATTAACATCCTCAGACATTGTTGTCTGATCGAAAAACCATTACTGAAACATTTCTGAACATTTCCGTTAATTAGTCATTTTAAACACACAAGACAATTGACTTTAGTACAGTTTTCGTCCAAAGAGCAACACACGACCCCGAGAAGTGAAACTGTGTTAAACTAGAATGGGCACTCGGTAGAGTGCATACCTTCGCATATCACAAGATTGGGCATTGAATTATGAACATTTTGGCATTATTTGCATGCCAATTGGATATAAATTGACCGCGCTATGGTAAAAAGAAGATGTTGACCTTTTCATGACCTTGACCTTGACCTTTGACCCGATCAATCCCAAAATCTAATCAAATGGTCCCCGGATAATAACCAATCATCCCACCAAATTTCATGCGATTCGGTTTAATACTTTTTTACTTATGCGAATAACATGCATACAAATAAATAAATAAATAAATACACAGCGATCAAAACATTATCTTCCGCATTTTCAATGCGAAGGTAATAAAGGCAAAATACATCGATTGGATTCTGAGCGCTCCGTGTTGTCGGCACTAAATGTGTAAAATTATCATAACTTATTACTGCGAGCAGAATAGCATCCAACTGTAAAATATTTGGGAACCGATTTTTGCATTTTATTTCGAATTAAACTATGATTTTGGAAAATTATGTCTAATTGTGTATTAGGATAGTCTGCTTTGTTTCTATTTAGATAATCATTTGGTATAATCGTGTCAAAGTAGAGTATATAATACATTCAAAGTGGTTTAAAAAAAATCTTATATACATATTTATCTGCCGGGTTGATGAGATGAGATCATCATGTTTTTATCAAATATATAATTCAGCATTAATTTCTACCAGTCCCAGCTATGTATTTATAAAGCATGTGTAGTTCTTTGTTTGTTTTTTACGTGTAGTTGTGTATGTATTTTATTATATTTTAATTTTTTTTACTATCTGGACCTCGAGTCTGTAATAAAATGTAGATTTTATTGAATTGATATACTTTGGGTTAGTTTTATAAATTTTGCTTTTCATCAATCTGTCGATACGGAATACGCCTGATTTGAACTATTGCACTGAATCGGCGCAGCGTGCTCATGTTTCAGTTATCTAAGAGGTATCTGTGCGTCAGGAGGCGTGGCCATAAGAAGATGGTCAACAACGTGATGCATGACTCAGCCGGCAGGTGCAAGCAAGCATGCCAAACTGCTGCTGTGGGTTCAGTGCGCAAATCTGCTTATGAAAGAAGATGCCAGTTTAATAGATCATAATTGTCAACTAACCTTGAACGTCAACTGAAATCATGATACACCTGTATTAATGCATTGCCATCGCTGCTTGTCCTGACACGACTGCTTCAATCATCAGAGAGGAGCAGGTAGATTTGTTTTGTTCCGGATGGATTTAAGGTCCACTGAATCATTTTAAAGTTTGGTATTGGTATTTCAGACACACCTTTCACAACATCTCTTTTTCTCTTCATGAATACTGTTGGGTAAACAGAATAATGAAAGAACACAAATCAGGACATAACCAGGAAGCTTGTTGCCTGCAGATTTTGAAACGGCACCATTTTTCATGCCCCATCCGTCGGTTTCCGAGACCACGAAAGGAAACCGACTGCGACTTTGGAAGGGTCATCAATAACTGTAGAAAAAAAGAAACACACACACCAACAAAAAAAAAAGTAGTTCTTAAATAGCATCAAATAATCTGTATCGGTTGTTGGCTCATGAAGTATGGAGCAGAGCAGGTATATCCTAATGAGAACGTTCCCTCAGGGTTCGTACACATCGAGACAGTTGAGACGATAAATACAGGACTGTCTCAGAAAATTAGAATATTGTGATAAAGTTCTTTATTTTCTGTAATGCAATTAAAAAAACAAAAATGTCATGCATTCTGGATTCATTACAAATCAACTGAAATATTGCAAGCCTTTTATTCTTTTAATATTGCTGATTATGGTTTACAGCTTAAGAAAACTCTAAAATCCTATCTCATAAAATTTTAATATTTCCTCAGACCAAGTTAAAAAAAAGTTTATAACAGCTGAGTGTTTGTCAAGGCTCAGGAAACCCTTGCAGGTGTTTCGAGTTAATTAGACAATTCAAGTGATTTGTTTAATACCCTACTAGTATACTTTTTTATGATATTCTAATATTTAGAGATAGGATATTTGAGTTTTCTTAAGCTGTAAGCCATAATCAGCAATAAATCAGAATAAAAGGCTTGCAATATTTCAGTTGATTTGTAATGAATCCAGAATGCATGACATTTTTGTTTTTTTAATTGCATTACAGAAAATAAAGAACTTCATCACAATATTCTAATTTTCTGAGACAGTCCTGTATATGTTTTGACCGCAGCCGGCGCTGCGAGGTTGCCAATCTCTCCTCCAGACAATGTTAGTGTGAAGATCCTTTCACCTGAATTTCTTTTGACAGATCCCTTTGACATGTTCATCATCTCACTGGCAAGCGGCAGCAGGAAGCAGTTTTTACTAATAAAACTAAATTACAACAGTTATCGTGACATGACGGTTTTATAGCTTCTTCTTTATGTAATGTGACATGACCAGGCTGCTTGTGATCTAAACAAATATCATTAACACCATAATAAGTTAGAATGAACATTAATCTTGTATTATCACTGCAGGATACATTTCAAAATCGTTGATTCATCACTGATTGCAAATCATTTTTTTTTCTTTGATTCAAGGAAATGAGAATAGTATAATGATTTATATATATATATAATAATATAACGATATATATATATATATATAACGTTATATTATTCTCATTTCCTTGAATCAAAGAAAAAAAGGAAAGATTAATAATATGATATATACACATATATCTCATTATATTATTCTCATTTCCTTGAATCAAAGAAAAGAAAAAAAGAGATCGTGCAGAGAGAGAAGCATCAACAACATTCCAGATTGCAGGAAACATAAACACACATGCACAAAAACATACCAACACACACCACACACACACATTTGAGGCATTCTAAATTATCTCCAGCACACTCCGTTCTCCTGGACGTCTTGAACAGTCTCTGCACATAAGCCTCCCGAACAATAGCGTCGGTGGCATCCGACACCCGGGTGCGTTAAGTGCAGACTTACAGTTGTAACTTTAGAGTGTTTTGTGTCAATGCCTTCGGTGTCTGCTGACATGGCTCACATTGTATGAAAGAACCATAATGTGTTGAAGTCAAAAAGGTATTGATCTTGCTGTGTTATGAGAAAACAGTGTGTGCCTTACGTCATTGTTTGCTATTGTTTTTACGAGAAAACAAATGTCATTGTTTGTCATTGCTGAGTATGTCATTAAAATGCATGAAGGCTGTCCTAGCTGAGAGCTCTCTAATAAGAAATACCAATTAAAATACTCACAAATGTGGCACCTATAAGATCTGAACCCTCAAAGAACCGTCAGGTTTTTACGAGGAGTTTATCTCTCACAGATCTATCCACATTACATCACATGTCACTGAGCTGACTTACAGTCATATAACATTCATACACCGTAGACACAGCTACAGGGAGCAATACAGGGTTAACCTTTTGATATATTTATAGTAACCCCCTAGAAGGTCTGGATTACTATAAAAAACAAGCACATTATATATATATACAGGACTGTCTCAGAAAATTAGAATATTGTGATAAAGTTCTTTATTTTCTGTAATGCAATTAAAAAAACAAAAATGTCATGCATTCTGGATTCATTACAAATCAACTGAAATATTGCAAGCCTTTTATTCTTTTAATATTGCTGATTATGGCTTACAGCTTAAGAAAACTCAAATATCCTATCTCTAAATATTAGAATATCATGAAAAAGTATACTAGTAGGGTATTAAACAAATCACTTGAATCGTCTAATTAACTCGAAACACCTGGAAACACATTTTCAAATGTTTGATTTTGTTTTGCTGTTATAAATCTTTTTTTTACTTGGTCTGAGGAAATATTCAAATTTTATGAGATAGGATTTTAGAGTTTTCTTAAGCTGTAAGCCATAATCAGCAATATTAAAAGAATAAAAGGCTTGCAATATTTCAGTTGATTTGTAATGAATCCAGAATGCATGACATTTTTGTTTTTTTAATTGCATTACAGAAAATAAAGAACTTCATCACAATATTCTAATTTTCTGAGACAGTCCTGTATATATATACATATATATATATATATATATATATTAATGTTGCACATCAAATTAAGCAACAGAGCCTGGGCTACAATAATCTGTCAGCCATTTAAAAAAAACTACAACAGAAAACTCAAATAATCAAAAAGATATGATTATCATAATTCGGACCACTCAACATGTTTCCGGAACCAGATTTTTTTCTTCTTCAAAAAGGTAAAAATTTAAAAATGATAAAAAATAGCCCTAGTGGTTGCAGGGATACAGCCTTTTTAGTTTGAGTATGCAATTTTCGGAGTAGAGGCCTAAAAATAGCTTGGTGCTTAAAAGGTTAAGTGTCTTGCTTAAGGACACATCGACTAGGGCGGGGCTTGAACCGCCAACCCCCTGATTAAAAGACGGACCTGCTAACCACTTTCATTGACTTTGTTTGTCTGATGAAAAGTTGACGGAAAGATATGCAATAAAAATGAAGAGAGCCTACCTTTCCTTACCTTTCCTTGTAGTAGGAAGAGAGCAAAGTGCGGATCTCTACGGATAAATCCGGAACCACGAGCCCCTCTCCGGGAGAGGAGGGCGTTACTGAAAAAGACAAGGAAGGAAGAATGGAGTCACTTCCATTTTTAAATCTACACAACCCTGAGTCTGATGTTTTAAACTGGAAACATTCCTGTGTGGTTCAATAAAGGGGAAACTTCTCATCTGATGTTATATCTGTTTTTCTTGCAGCCTGTCTTAATGATTGGAATTCTATTCAAAAGAAAACACCCCAAACATGTTAGAGAGCATAGCTGTAATTTCTCCGATGTGCACGACTGAGGTTCTTCTTCTCAGCAGATGCTGCCAACAATGTCCTATTCATGCTGACAGTGTTTGTCTCATTGTCCCCGGTGTTTGCTGAGCAGCATCCTTTATCTTTAAGATCTTGTTATTTTTGTCGAACCCGTTTGTCTGGTTTTAGGCTTGTGTCACTCCTACGTTCTGCAGAAGAGGGCACATTGTGTGAATAATAAGACATTGCATTCCGTGTGCCAATTTATTGTTAACACAGAGAGACAGAACTGGATGTGTAAGTCGGCCGTGACAGGTTGATCTGTTCATCTACAACGTGCACATTTTTTTAAGCTCATCAGCTACAAGTCGTGGCACATTTCCCCTGCTGTTGGAGGCGGCCATTAGCTTCCTTTCTTTTCCACAGGAGATGGAAATCAATCGTCAGACTCCTCACACTCGCCGAACCAAATTAATCGCATGACTGATGTATGTCAAAGTGTCACAATCCGTCAATTCAGCCATTCCCTCCCACTTCATTGTGTTGGTTTTTACGCGCTGTTTTTTGAGCAAGAGCCAGCAATTCCACAACTCAGCAGCACACTACCAGCCCAGAGTGTTAGTGACAGAGTGGAGCATTTAGTTCCAGAAGAGATTCACCTCAAAGGTTAGTTGTGGGAAAAAGTTTCTTTAAATTAATGTGAATATGGGAGGTTCAAGAGTCGGCTCACAGATATTAATACATAACAAATTGGAGTGTGCCACGCTGCCTATTTCATGGTAAAGCGACCCCTGCTTCACTGGAATGACTTTCCTGGAGCTCTGCGTTTCAATCTTCATAAGTTGATCACAACACTGCTTCCACTGGCCTGTAAACAAACAGTATTTGCAGGAATTGTCAAAGCATGATAATATGAAAGCTTTACTCAGAAACTTTACTATCAGCTTATATTAGCTTACATCTCTCTGGAGGAACTAATTCTTTAAACTCGTCTTCATTTTATCTGTGAAATCATGATAAAAAGTTGCCAGTATCTCAATAAATATTCTGGCTCCACCCCTAGATAACATCTACAAACGGTAATGTATACATTACATTAAGTCATGTATAGATTTCCACTGATTGGCTCATTGAGGCAAAGAATATAATTGGCCAATCCAGGACCAGAGTGTTGATGAATAACCGGGTCAAGGAAGGTCACTTCCTGTTTGATTGCCGTACCGGACAGCGTGGTGTACGTGGCCTTAGATGTTGTATCCCTTGCAGACAGCGGTGAGTGCAGTAGCCTACGATTGCAACTTGCATAACTGTTAAATGAATTTTATGTTGTGGACTATACAATATGCTAGGAAGTTCATTATTTTTCATTATAAATATCTGTGATTTATTTTTATTGCATGGGTTTTTTCCCCATTTTGTCCATGTTGAATTAATAGTTGTGACCTTTTGTAGGTCAGGTTTTGTTGACGAGCTCAGAAGCAGATGTTAATTTGGAGCACCGCTAGATATCAGATGGCGAGCTAACCACAAGTGTGAACGACATGGATGACTGTCTAGCTTAAGGAAGTTTATTATTTTTCATTATAAATATCTGTGATTTATTAATTAGTTTTTGTTGAAATACCACATACCTAAAACCCCTAAAAACTGAACTATTTGATTTGGTGTTTTTTCCATGAACTTAGGTTACAAATAGCAAAATAGAGCCACATGTTACATATACTGTACATTGCAATACCAGTTATACCACAGATTAGTCAGCCCCATTGGCAAACATAATGTGAGCAATGTCTACATGCAACTGCTGTGTTGTGCATTGAGATATAATTACTGAGGAACTAATTCTTGAAATTGTCTTCATGTTTTGTGCTTTGAATTAGTGCGAGCACAAAAGGTCCTTTCATATCAACTGTGATGAGGACTAACTGAGAGCATAAACTGTGACTCCCTCCTCAGTGATTGTGTAAATAATTATTGTTTTTATGACTGTTTTTTTTTCTTTTTTAAATTTGATGTCTTAATGATTTTATGAAGAGGCCAGTATTTTATCGTAACCTGTATGCTTATATCACCAGCATAACTGTTTTCAGCTGTGCTAACATAATTGCACAAGGGTTTTATAATCAGATATTAGTCTTCAAAGGCGATTAGCAAACACAATGTACCATTAGAACACTGGAGTGATCGTTGATGGAAATGGGCCTCTATACACCTCTGGAGATATTTCATTAGAAACCAGACGTTTCCACCTAGAATAGTCATTTACAACATTAACAATGTATAGTGTGTATTTTTGATTAATGTTATCTTTATTGAAAAAACAGTGCTTTTCTTTGAAAAAATAATGACATTTTTAAGTGACCCCAAACTTTTGAACGGTAGTGTATGTGTCGGCGCATTTTATAACATGAAAAGCGCATCAGTAGAGTTCAGGCTCTCTGCCAGATGAGCCTGAAATAACACGGATGCCAGTCACAATTATTTAATCCCCCGTCTAGACCGCAAGCGGATCAGAGCGTTTATGCTTTAAGTCTATTTTGTGTAAATGTTATAGGTTGAAGCCTAATTAAAAGACCCTTTTTAGAAGTATATTCATCTACACTTTACAACCCAAGTACCGTCGACTCGTGGGCAAACCCTAAGCTCCACGGCCACTGGACAACTCCATCGATAAGCTCTCGCTCTCCACCCGTCTGCCCCGTCTCTCTCGCTCCAACGCACATGGCCCTGTTGAATTTTAAATATTGAAATAGGTTTTAGAGAAACTAATCACCCCAAACACGAGGTCCGACCTAGAGCATGCAGCAAATAAATGACGGCAAAGAAAACTTTGGTCTGATGGGTCGAGTGGTCCGCGAGATTAGCCGTGGATGGACAGAGAGATATCACACACACACACACACGGCAGTTATAATACATATTCATATTTACATTGATTTTCAATGACAATGGGGAGAGAAAGCGTGGTTATTAAAGATCACATGACTTTTGATGTGTTAAAAAGTTGTCCGTGTTTTTACGGTTAGTTTTTAGAGTTTAGCAAAGTTCAGCAGGCATCTGTTCTCCAAAGAAGAAACTAATTAATCGCACATTTTGAAATTCATTAATCGCGATAAAAAAATCTGTTCAAACAGCGTGTATTTTAGACACTTGTTTAATTGTATTTGTTTTTAAAGACAATTTCACACAGAGCTGTGTTTTCAGAGAGGCTCCTACCGAAAAGTGCCAGCGAGGTATTTAATATCGTGTATGATAAATTGGTAGTCATCTTTAACATTGAACAACACAACAGCAGAACCAGTGGCCTTGGTAAACTAACATTCAAATATGTAACGTTCCCTCTGGAGGCTGGGCTCATTTTCTCGATTTTACAAAAAAAATTAAATTCACCTTTTAAAGGCGTTTGCATATGACACATCCCCACGTGTTCTACATCAAACATTCCAGAACAATCTCAGCTCTATACAATGAGGGACAGTTGTCCGCGCCGTGTTCTCTGTCTTCTCTGACTGACAGGTTGCTAATGAGCCTCACCTGTGAGGTGGGAGGTCCTTTGTGATTTACTGAGTGTTCATTGGTTGGTTTTTTCGCAAAATGTTGACAGACAAACGGATTGACAAATCACGGTGAAGATTTCGTGTGACGAGTTCTTTCCGCGCCGCGTCACCCGACACGTTATAAGATTGGTAATGTTTCAATCCTTAAAACTAGGCTGTGTAAAGTTTGATCTGGCTGGAACATTATCACTATGTTCGGGTGTCCCCATAATCAAAACCACCAGTCCCCTTAATCTTAACTTTTAATACATTTTTGCTATATTTACTCGATTTAATAGATGTATATTATTACCCCAACATAATGGAAACTGATTATAGAGACGCCATTAAGTTCGTACCGCACTAGTATGCCACCGAACTATGGAACTAGACTGATTATTTGAGATTTCTGTTGTAGTTTTTTTTAAATGGCTGACAGATTATTGTAGCCCAGGCTCTGTTGCTTAATTTGATGTGCAACATTAATATACAGGACTGTCTCAGAAAATTAGAATATTGTGATAAAGTTCTTTATTTTCTGTAATGCAATTAAAAAAACAAAAATGTCATGCATTCTGGATTCATTACAAATCAACTGAAATATTGCAAGCCTTTTATTCTTTTAATATTGCTGATTATGGCTTACAGCTTAAGAAAACTCAAATATCCTATCTCTAAATCTTAGAATATCATGAAAAAGTATACTAGTAGGGTATTAAACAAATCACTTGAATCGTCTAATTAACTCGAAACACCTGGAAACACATTTTCAAATGTTTGATTTTGTTTTGCTGTTATAAATCTTTTTTTTTACTTGGTCTGAGGAAATATTCAAATTTTATGAGATAGGATTTTAGAGTTTTCTTAAGCTGTAAGCCATAATCAGCAATATTAAAAGAATAAAAGGCTTGCAATATTTCAGTTGATTTGTAATGAATCCAGAATGCATGACATTTTTGTTTTTTTAATTGCATTACAGAAAATACAGAACTTTATCACAATATTCTAATTTTCTGAGACAGTCCTGTATATAAAGGTCATATTCAAAAGATGAGGAAGTACTGACAAGTAAACACATTCTCACTCGAGACATCATCCGAATATTTTCTTTATGACACGCATTTTATCAACGGGTATGTCTTGTTCCACGATGCCCGAAACATGTCAGAAAAGAATGTTGTCTCGCAGGTATAGACAGCCGTTTTCCTTAAAATAAACACACGCAGCCTAATAATGATGAAGATAAAGATCCCCTCCAACCATTCGCGTGTCACGACACGACACATGCGACATTAGCGTTTGTTATTGTATTTAGTTTTCTGAAAAGGCCGATCTGAAGGTCCAACATCACCGGTGAAACGTAAAAGTTTGTGTGTTGCTATAAGTCCTCTGAGAGCAAGAGGTTGATGGAAATATACGTATTCCGAGAAGATAGATAGCACTCACCTGTCTATTGATGCTCATCGTTCTCCGACATGCAGACGGTGTCCTGACAAGAAGGAAAAACACACACATATTTATAATGAAATATTGACGAGTATTAACTTTCACGTTAAATTATTTCGGCGATACGGTAGGAATATTCTTTGATGCTCCGCACATGTTGGTGAATTACAAAAGGTGTCTTTTTGATACTACAATTTGTCAGCTGAGATACTAATAACGTTGACGAAGTCATTCAGCAGCTTCAACTGCAGGTTGAATGAAGCTCATAGCAAATGTCCAAATGACAAAAAACAACGTTTACATGCATATAGCCGCTGTGAGAGTACATTTATAAGCAATACAGACGATTTTACTTTTTTACTTCTGCATTTTCTAAACCTACAGTCGGGGTCGGACTCTTCGGACGGTCACAAGGTCAATTGGGGTTAAGCAACAGGAAGGAAGGAAATAAAATAAAAAATTAATTGCCTTTTCTAACCAAGTAAAACTTCTGTGCAGGGACAGAAAAGAAAGAAAGAAAAGAAAAATGTATTTCCAATGTTGTCAGGTCAACTCTGTGACAGTAAACTGTATGTGTGTGATGGAGTAGAAATCTGATGTAGCATTTAGAATAAAAATACCAAAGTAAAGTTTAAGTACCTTTGACATGTAAAAACGGTATTGTACAATACTTCAGAAAATGTACTTTCCACTATTTAAAACATTAAAAGCTATTTCCGATCTTTAAATATACACAACTAACGCTGGTTCTCTCTTTTACCATTAATGCAGTGCACTCTGTGAGCCTCGGCATGTTGTAATAATAATGGAAATGAATGCATCTATTTGTTCATAAGACTCATTCAGAACCAACCTTTTTGATGGGGATTACGAGTAATGGCTTGTCCTCCGACTCTTGGTCTTCTTGATTCTGATAGCAGAGGAGACTTTGGCCCCTGAGGACGCCGTAGACGTGTTCACGGCCATTAAGGTCGTCTCCGAGCTAAAAGAGAGAAGGGAATAGTTTGAGGCAGTGATTATCTGTACTGCAGAATACTTCTCGTGGCCCTAACTAATCGCCAAGAAAACTATATGAAGTGGAAATCAAGGAATAACACACACACACACACACACAGACACACACACACAGGAGAAATGCAATGACTGAATCTATTTCAATGGAAACACTAACTTCATCTATCATTTACAACCCAACAGAACACCTCTACGTCTGGTCATCATTCACTATGCTTTTACAAACTTGACAGCACCCATTTTAGTGATTAATTAATCTTAATTTTGTGTTTACTTATTTTCCCTTCCCTAAAAAAAAATGTAATTACACGTACATGCACACACATACAAATATGCCATCACCGATCTATTTTGTTTCTTTGATTTCAAAAAGACACACACACACACACATACACACCTACACACACATCTCCAATACTCTGACTTTATGATGTTTTGTCCACTGTGTTTTCATCCTCTAGGTGTTATGTCCATGTATTGTCTTTTGTCTTATAATAAAAAACTTTTTAGCAAAAAAGTATATCAAAAGAGTCACAAAGCAGGACAATACATATTAAAAGAAAGTCACCTTAACCTCGAGTCGGCCACTTTTGATTGGATGCATCATGCACCGGGGCTGAGCTACTAGGCGGCAGCACATATTGCCATACAGAGGCAACCAGAATGGATTATCCTCTGTAAGAACGAGGGGATTAGGATTCATTTTCAGGGAGAAGAGGATGAGACAATAAGAAACCAAAAGAAGAGAGGCTTTGTAACTCACCTGTTGCTGCCAGACACCAATCATGCGTCTTGAAACCTTCCCGGACGTGTTCGATTCTCAGTGTGGTGTGAGCCAGCAGGTTATACTTGGGGCCCCTATAAACAGAAAAAGAAAAGAAAAAAGTGACACTCGGTTCCAAAATATATTCCCCTAGTGTGTGTGTGTGTGTGTGTGTGTGTGTGTGTGTGTGTGTGTGTGTGTGTGTGTGTGTGTGTGTGTGTGTGTGTGTGTGTGTGTGTGTGTGTGTTTGCGTGGCAGGGAGCATTGTGATCCTCACCGTGCTGACAGGTCAGGAGACCGAGGGGGCGACACACTCCCAGGTCCCGTGTTTCCTCCACTGGATCCACAAACAGCTGCGAACTCGAACGCAGCACGGATCGTTTTCCCTGAGGAGCATCCCACTGAGGCCCCCAGGCCGCTGGCTCTCCTGGGTCCTAGAGCCCCCGGGGAGAAGTCCTCCACTGCGCAACTGCTGTACAGCTCGACGCGCAGCCTCGTTGCTGCTTCCACACGCGTGTGCAGGGTCACACGGAATATGTCTTTTAAGTGGGATTATAGGAAACAACGGAACTTCTTGGAACAATGGTTAAAATATGTTACTTACAATATGGTGGTGCCTTCAAAACAAATGTCAGTTAGAGTTCTGTCCACCATCACCAGATCAGTGTCATGGATCTCTGTGCCGCTCTGAAGCAGGCAGAACACGGCGCAGCGCTGCAGCTCTGCAACAACAACAACAACAGAGTAAATAAGCTCGATACATATTTATTTCCTCTCATGATATACATGCATGCAGCATTTTCGTTGCACTTTTCGAAACATTTTTCCAAGATGAGGTCAGCAGCTTTGTGAAATCAGTTCCCTTGTAAACAACATCCCGACTTACCTCCTTTGTTTTTGAAGTACTCTGAGTCTTTCCACATCAGAGGGATTCGCAGGTCTACAGAGTGAAAATTAGCAAGATAGGTTCTAATTTTTGTTAAAATTTTTTGTAATGCATTTGTGGCAAGATATTTAGATAACGCCCACCTGAGAGGGATATTTCTCCCAAGCATGGCTCAACGTCTTCAGATGGCCTGCAGTAAAATAAATAGATTTACACAATACATGCTGTAAAGTGTAGGGTGCACAGGAGCACTTATGCAAGCAATTAAAAACACAGCACAAAGGACAGAGGAGAAGCAACACATGTTTTGCAACAAAAGGGAAGACTTCACTAAAATAACATTTGTATTCTACTATATTCTACATTTAATTAGAATATTAAGGGTCCAGCAAGTTCAATATTACATATTTGTAAATTCAGTATGAATATGTGTAATGGTACGTTCACATTTACTTTATTAACACACTCATTAATCAGGTAAATCCACATATCGAAACAAAGGCTGGGACTCAAAGGATTGAAAATGTGAACTTGTCTGACCTCTAGCGGCAGGTAGGAGGCATGGCACCCCTCTGCACTCATGGTAAATATATCATCTGTCCACTGTGAGGGGTTACGCAGACCAAAGAAAGCATTGTCCTTTCAGCATTACGTTTTTCTGATAATTTATTTAACTCAACAAAACAAGCAAACAACAAAATAACAAAGGAACTCCTAACGCTGCCTCTCCTGCGCTGGTAAGAAACCATAGGCCTACCCGCAGGTGCATGCTGGTCCTGTACCTGTAACGCCCTTTGCTGTGTATCCTCTGTTTCTTCTGTCTCCTCTGTCTCCTTGATTAGTTCATTCCCTCCACCTGCCCTCAGCCACTCTTGTCTCGTTAGTGTCTGATGCCGTACACCTGTGCCCCCCCCCCCCTTATATATTGTGCCAGTCTTTCCCTTGTCTCTTGCTGGATTGTTGTCTGTAGTTCTGTCTTTCTTGTTATTAGTGCATATTCCTGACCTCCGATTCTCTGCCTGCCCCTTTTTTGGACTTGTTTACTTATGGGTAGTGATGGTGAGATGAAGCCTCATGAGGCATCGAACCACTTCAGCCAATTGGTTCGAGAAAGGGTTCATTACTCGAAGCTTCATGTGCACACGATACCACCTACTGGCCAAGTGCATAATCACAGGCAGCTGTATCTGAACCACATAATGTGATGCATTGAATTATTGTGTCTGTTATGGCTGTTGGGAATGACTATGAATTACAAAAATGTATGACCAAATCATTTCTGTACATAAATTATCACATATGTGCATAATACAATATTTTTTTAATGTATTCTGTGTGTGAAAATGTTCCCAAAAGAAAGAAATTGCATTGGCACCAAAATTGCCTCACAATGAGGCCTACAATTACATAGCCTAAAGCAGGAGACAGTTACCCTCTAAAAACGTAACATTTTCCGATCCATGCAAGTAGCCTACATATATAAAATAGAAATGCACCAACAAAGCCACAGGCTTCATGAAGCCTGTGGCTTTGTTGAAAGAGTGGGGAAATGCTTACAGCACCTGGTATTCCCAGGCAGTCTCCCATCCAAGTACTGACCAGGCCCGACCCTGCTTAGCTTCCGAGATCAGACGAGATCGGGCGTGTTCAGGGTGGTATGGCCGTAAGCGAAAAGTGAGCCTGCAAATGAGCCTTTTGAAGAATTGGAGACAAAAATATATTAAAATTTAAAATTAAAAAAATTCTCCCCTTATCATCCGCGGGCCGGATGTGACGTACATTCGGGCCGAATCCGGCCCAAGGGCCGTAACCCTGGCACCACTGCTCTAAACTCTCCAAACTCTCAACCAACAACCCACATGTTGAATGGAGCCTGAGGGGTTTATATTGCTGTCAAACCTCCCGGCAAAATCTGAACCACTTCCCGAAGCAGTCACGTGGTACAGCCGGGCAGCGAGGCTTCGGACGTCATCATTTTTGGCTCCTCCCCTAAATGAAGCATGCCTCGATCCGCGCTTCGAGGAAACGCCCCCTCCATTACTCGACACACGCTTCGAAGCGTCGACACATCTCGTAACAACACTACTTATTGGAACCTTTTGCCACAGTAAAGAGAGTTTGTGTTATTCACATTGAGTCATGTCCTGTTCCTCTGCGCATGAGCTCTTGCCCCTCGCTACCCGTGGCATCACTTGCCTACTCCTATATCACCACAGGTGCCCACATGTTACCCAACTAGTGAACAAATGAACAATCTGTTAGGTTTTGGATCATGTGTTTTCAATTTGTATTCAAGAATGTAAGCCCTATGAATTATTGTTTACTCCACAGGGTTGTAATTATTAGAAGAAGATTAATAATTACAATCATATTATTGCTGTGTTGTTTATTCTATATCGGTCATCCTGAGAGCAAAAGGTTCTCGGGTCACATCGGGTTAATGAGCAGACACAGGAACAAAGGTTTGTTTCAATTCTCACCATATACCCACCGACACCTCACACAGGAATGTCGGGTCGTAAAGCTCATACGGAAGAGACCCCATCTGTGTTGTGTAAATGACTTGCTTCAATAAAAGGACTGTCGGAGGAGAACTGAGCCAGAGTGTTTTGGGTGAGTGCAGGAGGCACAGCTCAGGACATTCTCCTTGGACAAGTAAAACTACGCGCCCGAGTCTGTCATCTGTGGTCATTGGAGTTGGTCTGGTAATTTAACTAGCGGGGCTTTATCTTTAAGGTGAAAACCCCACATAATCAAAATACTTAATATATCTAGACAACAATAGCAACAACAACAAATTAAATGAAACAAAAAACTCTCACAAGAAAAATAACAAAATAATCATATAAAATAAATAGCTCCAACAATATCAATATTCCTATTCGTTTTGACTAAAAAATGCTTAAATTGTTTGGAGGCCGGCACTGAGAATTATCTGACATGCATGAAGATAAGAGTCAGACTGAAATCTCTCAACAACTATTGGATGGGTTGCCACACAGCGTTGTACAGACTTCATGGTCCCCAGAGGACGCAGCTTAATTAATTGTTTCTGATTCTTCATTTAACACGACCAGCAGATTTTTTTTCTTCATTTATCCACTAAAATAATTCAACATCTCGACAGATTTGTGCTGAATTGTCACGGTTCCCAGACGACGTATCCTAAAGATTGAACCCTTGAGCTTCACCATGTTGCATTGACAGCTGCTGGATGGACTGGCCAATGAAATGTGGTACAAAAATTCACATTTTCCCAACGATGAATTTTAATCACTTTGGAGATCTCCTGGCTGGGAACCATTGGTGCCTCGGGCTAAACGGTTAAGTCTGCACGCCGACATGCTCACAAAGTACAGCCGAGGCTGATGGGGAAACGCCACTAGTTTGGCAGATGTTTTGTCGAAAACCAAAGTATTCAGCAAGGTATATTTTTGACCTAATTATGGCACGTCAGGAGTAGGGATGGGTATCGTTTGGGTTTTTTCCGATACCGGTGCTAAACCGGTACTTTTAAAACGATACCGGTGCCTAAACGGTGCCTGAACCGATACTTTTTTTTAAAAACCCACAATGAGGACATTAAAAACCTCTTTGGCCATATTCCCTGTAGAAGCCGTTATCATGGAGCACTGACAAACAACGGATATCAGACTGTTAACATACACAATATATGTTCTCCATTATATGATGTGATATGTATTGTCATGTGCAGACCTTATAGGGTTAATCATGTCACTGTTTTGATGGGCAAAGAGACCAACAATCAGAGGTACTGAAGATGACACGTGACAAATAAAGTTTTGCTTCTGACAGCGAGTTACACTGAAACAAAGTGACGCCCCACGGTCTTTATTCCTCCGTCATTATATTCCCGGTAACACCGGGTATACAGCCGGGATCGCTGGACATCAACACATCTGCTAGCAGACTGTCACGCTCGTAGCTAGCGCTAGCTACGAGCTAGCTTAGACATGGTTATTGTAAATAACCCCTTAAAAGGTTTATTGTTTTGTGTTGATTGCCTTATTTTGTATCTGCTCTATTGGTTTTGATGTATGCCTTTTTATATTGTATTGTTTTCATGATTTTGTATATGTTTTAATCTACTTCCGCTTTGAGCTAAATTTGACTTATTTTGAAATGTTAAAAGGAAGCGCACCTTTATTTTGTGTTAATATACAAACTTGACGGTACGGCTAAATGTTACGGACGGATGCGCATTTTATTTAAAGTTTGATAGTTTTAATGGACCCGTATGAGGCTAACGCTCTTACGGTGGTGACAAGGAGGTTTTAATTCAATAGTTTTGGTTCATGATTATACAACGGAAGAAAAGAAATAAAGAAGTTCACCAGCAGTAAAGTCTCACGCCGATTGATATACGGGGATCCGTTACAGTAAGAGCGAGACCTCTCGAGCTACCTGCTAGTTACACCAAAGGAAGAACGTCACCTTTCCAGCTAACCTGCTACATAGAAGACTACAACGGAATAAACGGACAACTTCTACTGACGGAATGGAGAAGGGCAGCGATGAACTGAAGACGGGGACGTGGTAAAGTAGCAAGGAGACGGAGGAAGGCTAATGAAAATGGAGGGAAACGATGCTGCGCTGCGCAGCGAGGATAAAGAGCAACAGATAGAAAACCTTCGAAAGGTAATTCAAGAACATAAGGAAATGCTAGACAAGGAAACAGAACAAGGTTATGTTAGACAAGAACTAAAAGAGTCTTTGCAAAACAAACAGGACATTCTTGCTGAACTTTTAAATGATGAAGATGATGACGCAGATGTAGCTGTTAGACGCCATGACCGGATACGTGTTCCCACTGAAAAGATGCTTGCATACCGTAAAGAGGAGCAGAGCAACGGGAAAGGAGACTTGTTAGTCTGTATGAACAGTGGAAAGCCCAAGCTCGTCAACAAGAACTTAAATCGAGCTAACAGAAAGTCACTTGGCATCCCTCGCAGGCAATTTGGAAACAAGGAAAATGGATATCATGAAAGTGTACGATGAACTGAGAGGGTGCGGCCCACCCGATACTGAGCTAAGGCGTAAGGTTGATTCTTGTGCAGCAGTAACCATTGACATGATCAAAATATTGTTTGAGAGACTGACTGGCGTACATGGAGAATATGATGCAGAATACGAAGGACAGCGCTTGCGTGAGCTACTTAAGCCCGACTACGCCCGGTCCATTTATGGCTCCTCTGCTTCAGCGCTGACTGGCAGTCATGGCTCCATGCACTCAGGCGTTGCAGTCAAGCGAGCAGTACCCAACCCTACTCCTGACTAGGGTTGGGTACCGGAAACCGGTGCCAATGTGGTACCGGTTCCAATACAACCGGTATTACCCGGACCGAAACGCAACGCATATTTCGGTGCTTCTTTCCGGTGCCTGAGCAGATTGAAATTGAAAAAAACTATTCTTGTGAACTTCTCTGGTGACTCCGCCCTGTCAGCAGGTTACGAGCCTCTCATATTTAACTTTGACAGCGGAGGCGTGGCCGTGTGTGACTAGTGAACCCGTGTGGAGCACACCAGCGTCAGGCTGGGCGCGACGGGGAGGCCGTCACCGGTCCCCCTGAACACGTGGAGACCGATTATGACGAGCAGCCTTAACTCAGATTAGTACCGTATCGTTGATTGCAAGTCTTGCATTCATAAAAGTAGCCCAAGAAATAATAAATTAGCCATTATAACTGTAACGGATCCCCGTATATCAATCGGCGTGAGACTTTACTGCTGGTGAACTTCTTTATTTCTTTTCTTCCGTTGTATAATCATGAACCAAAACTATTGAATTAAAACCTCCTTGTCACCACCGTAAGAGCGTTAGCCTCATACGGGTCCATTAAAACTATCAAACTTTAAATAAAATGCGCATCCGTCCGTAACATTTAGCCGTACCGTCAAGTTTGTATATTAACACAAAATAAAGGTGCGCTTCCTTTTAACATTTCAAAATAAGTCAAATTTAGCTCAAAGCGGAAGTAGATTAAAACATATACAAAATCATGAAAACAATACAATATAAAAAGGCATACATCAAAACCAATAGAGCAGATACAAAATAAGGCAATCAACACAAAACAATAAACCTTTTAAGGGTTATTTACATTCCACCAAATTACAGTGTTTTACAAAATGGAAACCTAAAACACAAAATTTCCACTTACAGCATTACCCTTCAAATGTATAGGCTATACCACACAGTAAACCATATTACATTTCTTAAATGCTTAGTAATTAACAACTAATTTCTGGACAGGGCGCTCCAAAGCGGGCCTGCTGCCTCTCCTTTGTGGTTCCGTTCTTTCCCTCCAAACAAGATTTTAACCTGTCTCACAAGTCCATCTTTGCCTTGAATGACTTCTGAGACTGTCCCAAGTCTCCCTTTGCTTCGTGGTAGTGTCCTCAGCATCCGGTACTATACCACCAACCTGAGGTTTCTTTTAGTGCTATGCCAGCACTGTCTGTTTGTGATGTTGTGGAGGCACTCCTTTTTCTATCTACTCCAAAACTGCTCCGTCAAGTACTGCACCTGGTGCCACCTCTTTCGTCCGTAAAGATCCTCTTTTTCATTCTTCAATCTCAGGTATTGTGCATTGGCCATAGTCCGTGGTGCTGGCATCTGAGAAGTGATGTCATTCTGTTTTTAACATCTTTTCAGAGCCTGCTGACTGGTAGCAGCAAGCTACTTGTATCCTTTCCATCTTAACAAAGTCATCTGGCCATTTCTCCCACCGTGATTTAAACTGCCCTGGAATTGGGTTATCCCATCCTGTTTCTTGATGGCCCATATCCTGAAGAATATTCTTTCCGTTGAGGAGGTATGGAGCCATGAAGCCCAGCGGGTCATGTACGGAGGTGACAGATGACAGGATGCCACGCCGTGTTGCGGGCTGGTTCTTTAGTGAAACCTTGAAGTTGAAACAGTCACTCTCGATGTTCCAGTTTATTCCCAATGCTCTCTCTAACGCTGGGTCATTGAATCTGAGATCCTTTACTTTGATGTCTGTAGCATGTTCTGTTGAGGGGATGCTCTGGAGAACAGCACAGTTGTTGGACACAAATTTGTGACTCCTTAAACCTTTGTTTGCACACAGCTCATGTGCCTCCTTTGCCATCTGACTGGTCTTTTCAGCAGACTCAACACTGATGCCATCGTTTACATAAAATAATCTGGCAATGACCTGTGACCCTAATGGGTGTGTGTGATTCTGTTCTTTGGCGATCTGCTTTAATCCATGATGTGCATTATGCATTTCATAATGTCCATGTCTGTTTATATTTATATTTCCCTTCTGTTCATCAAGAGAAATCAAATCTTCTTGAGAGACTGTTTTGCCATCTCCTTGATTGTCTCTGAAATCAGTCTCGAGAATTCTTCTTGCATCCATTGGAGTCACTGCAGGCAGCGCCTTCACGTTTACTCTATGACAGTGACCGTTTGACGATTGTGCATCAGAGTGAGGTGCTGAACAGCCAACAATACTCCACCCTAAGTCTGAAAGAATAGCAAAGGGTTCATCATCTTTTCCTGCTATCACACGTCTGGGTATGAGAGCTCCTGGACAATTGTAGCCTATCAGTAACCCCACTTCGCAGTTAAGAAGAGGCGGTATTTGGTCTGCAATTGCTGTGAGGTGGCTCCATCCTTTTGCCGTTTCGTGCGTTGGTATATGTTGTCTGTTTACAGGTATGCCGTCTTTGGTGTAAGTAGAAGGCAGTTTGATGTGCACAGTGGATTTGAAACCTCTCACACGCAGACCAGATATTCGTTCACTTTTAAGGACCATATTTTCACCCATCATAGTTGTGAGTTTCAATTTAACTGGGCAAGTAGTCAGCTGCAGCTCCTTACTTACATCTTGCTCAATGAATGTTGTGTCACTTTGAGTATCCAGCAGGGCATACACAAGTTTTTCTCTGGATGGATTGTTGTCACTTGACACCCATACTGGCACGATCATGGAGGTGTTTTCTGACTGACCTTGGCTGGTGACATTGAGGGACAGAGCAGATGTGGATTCCGGTTCACTGCGTTGCGCTGAATGTTCCCTCTTTGTCCATTCTTTGTCTTCACTTTTTCTGTAGCCATCATCGTGAAGGCATGTAGGATGTCGTCCTTTGCATGAGTCACACGTGTGGCGATGCCGACACTCTTTTGCGCCGTGACCGGGTTTTAGACACCCATAACACAGTCTGTTATCTTTTACGTACATCCTCCTGTATTCCAGTTTTCTTTTCATGAAATCTGGACATTTGCAAAGCTGGTGACCGATATCCTGGCATAGCATGCAAGGTGTCTTGAACTCTTCCTTTGACATTGTCTGCTTATTATTTTCCATCACTGTTTGTGTATTGAAAGTGATGGCTTTGTTTCCTTTGCTTTCCTTTGTGCTCCACTTGTCTTGACAGGATTCAGCTGGATGGAGAGCGAGGAAAGAGGTGATTGGATTGCAGGCAGTTTCGGCCTCCACGGACATGAACTTGGCAAAGTCCTTGAAGCTCGGGAAATCCTTTCCCTCCATGAGAAGCAATGTTACTTGCCGGTTCCATCTTGAGGCGAGCCACTCTGGCAGTTTCCGCATCAACTTCTGGTTTTCCTCACAATCGTTTAGGATGTTTAAGCCTTTTACATGGGGTATTGCCTGCAGACAGGCATTTAGGAAATCTGAGAAATCTCTCAGTCCTTCGGCATCTTTGGACTGTATTTTTGACCAGTTGGATAACTTTTCTCTAAAAGCCTTTTGAATGATAAATGGCTGGCCATACCTCTGATTGAGCTTGTTCCAAGCGTCACTGTAAGCTTCGCTGTCACTACGATAGAACATTCCTTCTAGGCATTTGCGAGCTGAGCCACCTACATATCTCTTGAGGTAGTGCAGTTTATCGGTAGTGGGAATGTTCTTTCTATCTATAAGCGACATAAATGAAGCCTTCCACTCCACAAAGTCAATTGGATTGCCATTAAACACTGTGGGCTCTGGCATTGGAAGTCTGTTAAGAGCAAGGCTGTCCTGAACAGCTTGTGCTAGGCAGGATACATCAATGGGAGGAGATGGAGTGACAACGGTGTGAGTGTCCATTGTGGCAGGGGGAATGGAGCGTATAGGGTCCTGAAATGACTTAACGGACTGGGCATCAGACTCCTCTTTCACTTCTCTGTCATATACTTCAAGTCTGGCTTGGGCCGCCTTTACATCTTTTTCAGCTTGCAATCGTTCTAATTCGGCCTTGTGTTTTTCTAATTCCCTCCTATGTTCTTCCTCTAAAACTCTGATCTTTTCCTTTTGTGTCTTTTCCTGCGTTAGCATCTTATATTCAGCCTCCTTAGCAGCTAACTCCGCCGCTGCTTCTGCTCGCTTGACTGCAACGCCTGAGTGCATGGAGCCATGACTGCCAGTCAGCGCTGAAGCAGAGGAGCCATAAATGGACCGGGCGTAGTCGGGCTTAAGTAGCTCACGCAAGCGCTGTCCTTCGTATTCTGCATCATATTCTCCATGTACGCCAGTCAGTCTCTCAAACAATATTTTGATCATGTCAATGGTTACTGCTGCACAAGAATCAACCTTACGCCTTAGCTCAGTATCGGGTGGGCCGCACCCTCTCAGTTCATCGTACACTTTCATGATATCCATTTTCCTTGTTTCCAAATTGTCTGCGAGGGATGCCAAGTGACTTTCTGTTAGCTCCGATTTAAGTTCTTGACGTGCTTGACGAGCTTGGGCTTTCCACTGTTCATACAGACTAACAAGTCTCCTTTCCCGTTTGCTCTGCTCCTCTTTACGGTATGCTAGCATCTTTTCAGTGGGAACACGTGTCCGGTCATGGCGTCTAACAGCTACATCTGCGTCATCATCTTCATCATTTAAAAGTTCAGCAAGAATGTCCTGTTTGTTTTGCAAAGACTCTTTTAGTTCTTGTCTAACATAACCTTGTTCTGTTTCCTTGTCTAGCATTTCCTTATGTTCTTGAATTACCTTTCGAAGGTTTTCTATCTGTTGCTCTTTATCCTCGCGCAGCGCAGCATCGTTTCCCTCCATTTTCGTTAGCCTTCCTCCGTCTCCTTGCTACTTTACCACGTCCCCGTCTTCAGTTCATCGCTGCCCTTCTCCATTCCGTCAGTAGAAGTTGTCCGTTTATTCCGTTGTAGTCTTCTATGTAGCAGGTTAGCTGGAAAGGTGACGTTCTTCCTTTGGTGTAACTAGCAGGTAGCTCGAGAGGTCTCGCTCTTACTGTAACGGATCCCCGTATATCAATCGGCGTGAGACTTTACTGCTGGTGAACTTCTTTATTTCTTTTCTTCCGTTGTATAATCATGAACCAAAACTATTGAATTAAAACCTCCTTGTCACCACCGTAAGAGCATTAGCCTCATACGGGTCCATTAAAACTATCAAACTTTAAATAAAATGCGCATCCGTCCGTAACATTTAGCCGTACCGTCAAGTTTGTATATTAACACAAAATAAAGGTGCGCTTCCTTTTAACATTTCAAAATAAGTCAAATTTAGCTCAAAGCGGAAGTAGATTAAAACATATACAAAATCATGAAAACAATACAATATAAAAAGGCATACATCAAAACCAATAGAGCAGATACAAAATAAGGCAATCAACACAAAACAATAAACCTTTTAAGGGGTTATTTACAATAACCATGTTTAAGCTAGCTCGTAGCTAGCGCTAGCTACGAGCTACGAGCGTGACAGTCTGCTAGCAGATGTGTTGATGTCCAGCGATCCCGGCTGTATACCCGGTGTTACCGGGAATATAATGACGGAGGAATAAAGACCGTGGGGCGTCACTTTGTTTCAGTGTAACTCGCTGTCAGAAGCAAAACTTTATTTGTCACGTGTCATCTTCAGTACCTCTGATTGTTGGTCTCTTTGCCCATCAAAACAGTGACATGATTAACCCTATAAGGTCTGCACATGACAATACATACACATATAATGGAGAACATATATTGTGTATGTTAACAGTCTGATATCCGTTGTTTGTCAGTGCTCCATGATAACGGCTTCTACAGGGAATATGGCCAAAGAGGTTTTTAATGTCCTCATTGTGGGTTTTTAAAAAAAAGTATCGGTTCAGGCACCGTTTAGGCACCGGTATCGTTTTAAAAGTACCGGTTTAGCACCGGTATCGGAAAAAACCCAAACGATACCCATCCCTATTCCTAGATGCAGCCTTGCGGTGGCCGAGTGTAGACCTGTCACTTAATGATTCACAATGTGAGTGATGAGTGTGATTTTAATTCAAATTCCAAGCTGTTACACAGACGGTAGCAATAATAAGGGATTGGAGCCACTGGTGACAGCTTTGTAACTTTCAACACACACGGACCCGGGCCTGTTACAAAAGAGCCCATGGTGGTTCACTAGTGCTTCACCATAATCCCTGGATGTCGTCCAGCTGCTAGAGCCCCGAGACTTAACTCATTCCGGGGGTAAGCATGCCGCTGGAATTAAGCCCCATAATAAGCTGTAATAACTTTCTTAAATATATTTCATAGGATGTCATGATGATTAGGAGCCTGTAGAAATAGATTATGCTATATATGTGTTATTAGCCGTACACTTACAGACAATGTGGTGCTCTGAATGAACGAGTCAGGGAGTCGATGCACTTCAGGTGATTATGTTATGGCGATGGTTGTTGCATAATGCAGGCAGGTTTTCTGAGCCTAGATATTGCATCATAAATTGTGATTTTATTCTGATCCCCAATAATTACAAAAAAAACTGAGATGTTTCATTTGTGTCTGACCACAATAACTTTCAAAAAGTACAAAGAGCTTAATGGAAACTGTTGATTTATTGCCATCAACTTTATGTTGACGAACCACAAATCAATCAGGATTTCTGATCTGCAGGTACTACCATGAAAAAGTACAAATACCTGTAAAATATTGATTAAAAAAATGTAATAATTATTTGCATTTGGTACATACTGTAAGTAAAACCGTTACAAAAAAATTCTCTCACTTACCTGGGTGTTATCGCTCATGTTCCTTCTCTGCAGGGCCTCCGAGGTCTGCCGCCGTCTCAGCAGGCGGTGAGTGGAGCGACTAATCTCCCAGCTGACTGACTGAGTGCCGCCGTGGAGCAGACTGTGACTCAACAGAGGGATTAAAACAGGCTTAAAGGGTACCTGTAGTGCAAAACAATATGTAGCCAGATCAAAAGATAATGTGTTTCTAAAGGTTATTCATGCACTGACGGTCCAGTATTCAATAACAATACGTAGTTTAGGCTGTTCAAAGTCCTCAACTCCGACATGCGACATTGCACTGGAGCTTGAATATGTCGCGGGTGGTGTGACGTCAGATCGTTGATAGATCGACAGCCAGCCACAGCGGATGTGTTCAGATACCAATATAAACAACGTCGGCGCCGCAAACAAATGCTGAGAGATTGATAATATGGACGATGAAAGATTGTCTGATTCAGCAACTGGATACTTGTTTGAACCTTTAAAAGCAGACTATCCCCATTTAGTGAATTGTGACAGCGATGATAGCGATGATTCTGATGAAGTTGATGCCGAAGGACCGCCGGTCCAGATGCTTCACCGTGCGGACCGTGCACGCAAGTCGGCGGACGTTTGGTGCAGTTGTGGGAAATGTGTGCCACAAAAAACAGACATAGAGTGCATTTGTTGTAAAGAGCACGAACTTATGTCCGATGATATAGCAGGGCTCTCAAGTTTTGAAGACAGGCAAGCGTGAGATTTCCATCAGCACCCGATACAGCTGACTGTTGCGCGCGCCGGCATCGAGCCGAAGGGGGGGGGGGGGGTGCTAGTGACTATTTCTACTCAACAATCGATCGGCGTATTGAGCACCCCTGCATTCAAGCATTAAATAGCCGAGAGGTTTTTTCAGCGTGAAGAATTAGATGTGTGGCGGGAGTGCGTGAGATAAGACCGAAATGCGTGAGTCTCACGCTCAATGCGTGAGACTTGAGAGCCCTGATATAGTGTCATTAGACCTCATCTGCTTCACACAAAAGCGTGAGCTTGATAGCTACATCGCGCATAAGCCAGCGCTGGAGATGTCTTTCATTGATGCAATGTTCGGCCGACATGTTCGGGGGTGCTAGTGACTTTTTCTTTGCTCCGTCCGTCCCGATGCGCGCAAACCGGTGTCGGGAGCTCCGCGGCGCACGAGACGGCGGGCAGAGGACTGTCAACGCAACACGTAGAGACAGAAATGACATGCTGCTGCTGTAATGTGGCGCTATAGAGAAAGTGACAGGGGGGCGGGCCAATTTTTTTTAATGTCATGCGATCTACCAATACTACGCTGCGATCGACTGGCAGGTCGCCGCGATCGACGTATTGAGCACCCTGATATAGATTGTGTAATTCTTGAGGCCACCGATCTATCCCAAGAAGCAACGCGTGTAGAAGTGGCTCCGGATTGGCTGAATTCCTTTCAACGACTCTACGTCATAGTTAGCTTTGAGCTGGAGTAAATAACTAGCAAAATGGCTGCGCCCACGGACTCGGAATGTTGACAAAGAAATGTAAATCCTCGGGCTATGCGTGACTTGTTGACAATAGCGGCGGGGTAAATATGATTTATTTGATGCGCCGAATGGATGTAGCACGTTGTTGTTTTGCACTACAGGTACCCTTTAAGCCTCATTAAAACATGTTGATGTGTGAGGGATTAGAGGCTCAAACCTGCTTTCAGTTCTCTGTGTCACGTAGTAACAATTAATTTATGTAACTACTGTGATTCACAAGGATACTATATAACCTACAAGATATTTACAGAATCTCATTAATTTTAATGTACAACCAGGATAGATCACAGGGCTGACAGCAATTTCCTGCTCACATTCTTACCTACAGGCAATTTAGAGTCCCCGGTTAACCTCAGCTGCATAGTTGTAGAGCACCTGCCGACACTCGGACATTCAAACTCCTCATCAGGCCAGATCAAATAATCAGGATTATTTTATTGGACATGAGACGAAAAAATGTGGCTTACTGGACTGCAGAATTTCTTTAACTGTTTGAGAGAAAGCACAAAGGCCTTTATACCCTCCCTTCACATGGGGGGTGGGATGTATCTTTATGTCATGGATAAACTTAAGTCCGTACACAAAGGTCAGCCATATCACAGGTAGAGATGCGGAGCACAGTCATGTCGAGAATAAGTCCTTCTGGACCAACCAGACAAACAAAAAATAAACAGATTAACAGTATTAGAACAAAATATAAACATGCCGGACGTAGGTCAACCAGATACACGTATATTATTATTCAAATTCATGTTTTTTTTAGATATAAAGCAGGTCTAAGTGCAATGCAAGTCCTGTAAAATGCTCAAAATATCAATGTCTTGCATGTAAACCGGAGAACCTGGAGGGAACTCACGCTGCGACAGGGAGAACAAGCCCACAGAAGGACTGACTGCATGGGAGCTTGAATATAATTTACAATGTGAATTGACAGCCCACCTGAGTTGAACAATATGTAAGCAGATGCCAGCACATTAGAGTTGTTGTGTCATTGATACATGGGCATGTTTCATGTTTATACTCTTTAAATTGTATTCCATTTCTTAATTTCTAAATTAATACAACAAATGTAGATTAAAGATGTATGTAAATGTATGTTTTCTCTCTCTCTATTCTCTCTATTTTGTCGTCATCATTAATATGTTATGATAGATTAATATGTTATGACACTGCTCATGGTATTTGTTGCGGCCTCTGCCTCTGGCTCTGTATCCAGCGCTCTTGATACAGCGATCATAGGACTGGAGTTACATCCGGGTAACTGCCGGTTTATCTCTGGCTCCGCCCATGCCGGAAGTAGAAATTAAAATATAAAGAGCCGCTTGAAGGGGAAGTGATTTTTAAATACGAGAAGTTTGGCTGGACTGTAAGGTACTTTACTTCCAAATATATATCCACCAAGAGAAACAACACATTTGGAAACACTTCTAGTGCATCAGATATTTTATGGACGAAGGGAATAATCGGCAGTATTTACAGAAACGTTACTGACAGCTAGAGCTGCAGTACATTGACACACACCGCGACACGTGTTTACAAATGTGCTTTTATTTCAGATAATTATGTCGCGACAGCTTGAAGCGCGCAGAACAGCCAGTGCCTGTAAAAATATTTGGTAAGTAATACTATTTGACTCGAGAGGCGATACGTACATGTAGGAATGCAGGTTCTAGTTTCGCTTTTAATGCTGCAAATATCTGCTCAGATTCTAAGTGTCTGATAGTGGGACAGTCCTTTTAATATAGTTTTTTAATTTTCCGAAATCCTTAAATGCCACTTCAGACAAGAGACATTGGAAAACAAGACATTAGTTCTGAGTAATAAAAAGTTATACATCAACATACATTATACATTTTTTTTTTACTTCCAAAATTTCAATTATTTGGCAAATTTAACGCAATTATTAATCTGAAATTCAAAAGAATTTTTGTAATTGTTATGCTTTGCATCAGAATCGTATATTTTATATCACATATTGTTCAACAGTTAAAAAAGAGTGTTTCTGCCATTGCAGAAATCAGAGATGGAAGTAAGAAATGTATATAAAGTCAAGATAAATGTTCATGATCATTTGTATTATCCTTTTTTTGTAATTTTGGTGGACCCATGATTTACTTACTCATTGCACACAATTAGATTTTAAATGAGTTATTCTAAAGCATTTGAAATGATTATATATACATTGTTTTACTCACTTGTCTGTCAGAAATAGTTAAGTATTCCTATTTGATGAAATGGTTGCAGAGGTAGCGGTAGCTCAAAGGGCAACGACTATCTCAGGATACGATGTGTAGTCGTATAACTGGTTGATCTTATCTGTTTTTCTCCAACAGGGTTGAATGCACACAACTGGCAGCCGACTACAAAGCAGTGAATCTCGGACAGGGGTTCCCAGACTTCTCCCCTCCCAAATTTGTCCAAGATGCTTTTTGTAAAGCTGTGAGTGGAGGATACCAGATGCACCAGTATACCAGAGCTTTTGTAAGTGGGAATACACCTGGGAAAACATCCGAAAGTATTCTTAAGCTTCAGAACAAACCCTGAGAGTCACCTGGTATTCTTTCTTTCCTCAGGGCCATCCTCCTCTCGTACACATCCTGGCTAAATTCTTCGGGAGGATAGTGGGACATGAGATCGATCCTTTAGAAGGCGTGCTGGTCACAGTCGGAGCTTATCAGGCTCTCTTCTGTGCATTTCAAGCACTGATTGATGAAGGGGATGAGGTATGACAATCAACCCAAGTCAAAGTCATGATGTTGCACAGTGCAGCAATAATCAGCAAAAAAACACTTCAAAAGTGTACACGTAGTACACATGTTTTTACGCTGTGATAAAACTCATGGTGCTAAACACAGGTTAGAAAATGGTACGAGATAAGAAAAATGCATGCCATTACTGAGAAGATTAGCTATTTCTTTGTAGTTATTCTTAATTCTTGTTGTCAGTTAGGACTTTGAGCGAAATCTGATCATCATGCAGGTTCACCAGAAACTCCTTCAGCTCAGTCTCAGAATACAAGTTCCTTGTGGTAGCTTTAACTTCAGCGCAGTAATAGATAGAATATGTAAACAATAAAAAATACTACACATTGTGGTTTTCCAATTGTGTGGCCTTTAAAAAAAGAATTCACCTTTGTGTCTCAGGTCATAATTGTTGAGCCGTTCTTTGACTGCTACCAGCCGATGGTGAAGATGGCCGGAGGAAAGCCAGTGTATGTACCTCTGAGGCCGGTGAGTGGCGAACACAAAAAAAAATCACCTTTTTGCCTTGGTCTTTAAAAAAAAAAAAAGAAGCTATATATGGCAACCGTTATTTTCTTTTGTTAAATTAAAGAAAGTCGGGGGAAGTGCCGTCCTGTCCAGTGGAGACTGGGTTCTTTCTGCTGAGGAGCTGGCCAGTAAGTTCACTCCACGCACAAAAGCCATCGTCATCAACACTCCCAACAACCCCCTGGGCAAGGTGAGCCCTCGACCACGGCGTCTGATCGTAAAGCCGGCCGAATACAACGTGAACGTCGACGCCTGTCACACGCGCATGTCCGTCACAGGTTTACAAGACCGAGGAGCTCCAGGTGATCGCTGATCTGTGCATCAAACACGACGTGCTGTGCATCAGCGACGAGGTGTACGAGTGGCTGACCTATGATGGGAACAAGCACGTGAAGATCGGTGAGATCCAGAGTTGAGCAGAACGTACACAGTGTGGAGCTGCGTGTGATTCATGATGCCAACGTGTTGACAGCCAGCCTTCCTGGCATGTGGGAGCGGACCGTCACCATCGGCAGTGCAGGGAAGACCTTCAGCGCCACCGGCTGGAAGGTGACGCACAAACGGGATTTAAGTCGTGTTTTTTTTTCTTCTCCTCTACACATTATTGTGATCGTCTTTCTTTCTCATCAGGTCGGCTGGGTCATCGGCTCCAAGCAGACCATTAAACACATGAACATCATCCATCAGAACTGTGTTTACCACTGTCCCACAGCCGCTCAGGTAAGTGCATCAAACCGGAGCACTTTAGATTAATTTGTAGAAATAAAACCTCAAATGAATAAATAAATAAAACCATTTACTGCAATGTTTTTATCAATGTGCACTGTCCCTTATTATATAAACCATTTTTTAAAAATTATAAAAAACACGTTTTCTTTTTTCTTTTTATTTCTCTCAGAATGGCCCCAAATACTGTCAGACATGTTGTTAATCTTCTTGTAATTTTTAGCAGTGCTGTGCAATTTTGGCCATAGTCCTGCAACTTTTATTGAAAATTTTAGCCTCAATACTCAAGCTGCCAAAAGATGATCTTAAAACATTTTCATTTCCTAACCGACACTTTAAGGAAGAAAAAAGGGTTTAAAAGATTAATCAGAAGACTTAATATGATGAACAGTTCAATTAAAGGACTGGAAGAGTTCAGGAGACTTTTTTTATCTTCCACTTCATCAAATCTTCGTGGCGTTTGCCGTTTCAACATAATCCTCTGAAACGTATCTTATTTCCCATTTTGCTGTTTCCCCTCCACAGGAGGCAGTAGCGCGTGGGTTTGAGAGAGAGTACGAGCTGTTTGGGACTCCGGAGAGCTACTTCCAGCAGCTGCCTGCCATGTTGCACCAGAAGAGAGAGAGACTGGCCTCCTGCCTGGGGAGCGTGGGGCTGCAGCCCGTCATGCCGGAGGGAGGCTACTTCATGATCGCTGACATCTCGTCTGTCAGTGAGTGTAGAACAAACACCCGAATCCATCTCGGCTTCGAATAAAACAACCTTTTTATAAGAAGTGTTTTTCCCAGTTTATTCTTTTATTGATGTTGTAATTGGTGTTTGTTTTTGACAGAGGTGGACTTGAACGACCAGAGCTCTGAGGATGAGCCCAACGACTTCAGATTTGTCAAGTGGCTCACGAAGGAGAAGGTAAATATGAATATTTCATTTAATACACGACTTGATTTTATTTAGAATGAAGTCATGCAATCCTCTTAACCCTCCTGTTACCTTTTGGGTAATTAATCGATTTATTAATTAATCTAAGAAACGTCCTGAACCGAAAGGTATTGAGTTCACTATCATTCAAGCTAGAGTATGATACCAGCACTAATACCAGTAGCCTTAACTCTTCTGTTACCTTTAGGGTCAATTTGACCCCATTCAATATTTATCGTCGGTGTTCTTTGGGGTCAATTTGACCCCAGGCTGTTTTTCACTGTGTCAAACATATAAGAAATATCAACTTTTTTATATATTTAAAGGGCTATTTAGGTAGTCAACAAACAAACATAAAGTACCTCACACTTAAACTTGGAAAACAATATTAATTCTAATAATCTTCTGGAGGTTTTAATTGCTGGGGTCAAATTGACCCCGAGAGTAAAATATGTGAGTAAATGTAAAGGTAACAGGAGGGTTAAAGCGGTAGCACAAGCGTTGCAGTCGTTTGACTTTTTTTACAGGAATTCAAAGTGATTGGAAATAAACTGATTTGTGCAATATACTTTTATGGCGCATGATCGAAAAAAATCGTCTGACTTTTTTTTTAAACAACATCATTTCTTTTCCCACAGGGTCTAGCAACCATCCCCGTCTCTGCGTTCTACAGCCCAGAGCACCGACGGGAGTTTGACAAATACATTCGCTTCTGTTTCATCAAGGTAACTTCAACGAGATTTAAACCCAAATGAATTCTCGCTCTCCGCCGCCCGCCGGCTCGCTCTTTGACTCCCGCTCCCTCTCGTCGTCTGACAGGAGGACGCCACCCTGAACGCAGCGCAGGACATCTTGAGGAAGTGGAGTGAGACGCAGTGAAGCGTGACCCGTACGTCCACACTCCATCCGGCTCTTTAAACCGTCTCTGGTTCCTCCAGCTGGGTTCCTCAAGACGCCGTTCTCCATATAATAATACACTTGTGCATCACTACTTAGGTTTTAACGACAAATAGTTTAGATTTTTCTAGTACGATAATAAAAGTTGAAATTTGTAATAACACTTTGAATGAATCTGCTCTGTTTTAGTGTTTCTCTTCAGAGGCTCATATCTTGTTAAGTGTATATTACAGTTTTTAGTTGTGTAAATAAACCGTATGAAACAGAAACAACAACAACATCAACCTGATTATCACCTAATTTAATACATGTCCAGAGACTTGAACGCTTTGCAGCAACTGTCTTCATGTTTTCAATTCAATTCAATTCAGTTTATTTGTATAGCCCAATTTCACAAGTTACAAATTTGTCTCGGAGTGCTTTACAATCTGTACACATAGACATCCCTGCCCCAAAACCTCACATCGGATCAGGAAAAACTCCCAAATAACCCTTCAGGGGGAAAAAAAGGGAAGAAACCTTCAGGAGAGAACAGAGGAGGATCCCTCTCCAGGATGGACAGATGCAATAGATGTAATGTGTACAGAAGGACAGATTTAGAGTTAAAATACATTCAATGAATATGACAGAGTGTATGAATAGTTCATAGTAGGCATATTCCATCACAATCCATTTATTGTGATTTTCATCACAATAAATGGATTTCATCAGACTAAACGGAGCCAGCTGTAAATATGAGTTATTGGCAAGATGCTTGACTCGATGTGTCTCCTTTTAATTCAAACACAATGTGTTCTTGAACATAATGTGAGTTGGCAGCAGAGCTGAGCTCGGCGTACGTGACTCACGGATGTCGACGGTGTTAATTATTGGAGTTATAAAAGAGAAATTAAAGTTAAATTCAATCTTCTGTTGGATTAAAGGTAGAGACGTTGAAGGAAATCCCCCAAACAAATACAAATATCTTCTATTGCTTCATTATAACTTTCTATTGCACATTGTGTGTGTTTTTTTTACGATGTCAGGACTCTGCATTTTGCTCAGTAAGGAGTTATTGATGAAAAACGACTACTGTCGTACAAAGGTCGGGGAATTGGAACCCATCAGCAGGTGCGGACAGCAGCAGCACTGAGGGGTATTTGTTTAATTGCGTCTTTCGGTAAACTTGATCCGTGCTTTGATTTTATATTTTTTCAGATAATCATGGCGGGGCGACTTCATGAACTCGATACAAACCGTGTGGACAAAAATGTGTGGTAGGTGTTTATGACCCAGGTGGAAATTTTGACCTCTGAGCTGTGAGAGTTTTATAGAGGTCACTAAACCTGAGAACAAACTGTTCCAATCGTCCAGAAACAACACAGAGGAACACGCTCGGTGTTGCTGTGTTTGGATAACATTTTCGGATATTGGTTCCCCAAATTGAGATTAGATTTTTTCTATTGTGTAATTGATATTTGGGCATGTTTCATATTTATAAGAGACACAAAACAACACAAATAGAGACTAAAAAGAATACAAACTCAGATTCTTGCTCCCACGTACGAGAACTGGTTGCATTAGCCCACATTCAAAGTATATATTTATATATGTATGATTTGTATCAGTCATTTAGATAAAATGGAATGACAGAAAGCGTTACCGCTGAAATTGTTGTAAAACAGTTGTTTATGTTTTCCATTTTCTGATAGTGTTCATCTTTACAGATGTGTGTGACAATGTCATTTTAGCAGTTTTACACCAACAGGCTTGAATTCACACAACTGGCAGCCGACTACAAAGCAGTGAATCTCGGACAGGGGTTCCCAGACTTCTCCCCTCCCAAATTTGCCCGGGAGGCTTTTTGTAAAGCTGTGAGTGGAGGACACCAAATGCACCAGTACACCCGGCCTTTTGTAAGTGAGGAACACACACCTGGGGAAACGTTAACCTGGCTGTGAACGTCAGAGGAGCACGAAGAGAACACTTCATCCCTGTATCCAGTGTCTCTTTTTACGTATCCTTTCTTTCCTCAGGGCCATCCTCCTCTCGTACACATCCTGGCTAAATTCTTCGGGAGGATAGTGGGACATGAGATCGATCCTTTAGAAGGCGTGCTGGTCACAGTCGGAGCTTATCAGGCTCTCTTCTGTGCATTTCAAGCTCTGGTTGATGAAGGGGATGAGGTATGACAATCAACAAGTCAAAGTCATGTAGTATTTTTTTTACCAAACTTAATCAAATCATGTACGTATAAAAACACCGTCAGATAGCCTGTTCTGCTTTGTCTCTGTGGCTCGATGCCATGGCGTCATTATGGTAAGAAACTGGAAATTCCTGCAATTTTGCAATTTTTGTGTGTTTATCTCTCTTCTGCCCCACAGAGAGATAACATACTTTTCACATGTCTAACATATATACTTGAACTCTTCCTATTTAGCACGAGTTAAATGATTATAATGAGATGATCTTGTGTTTCAGGTCATAATTGTTGAGCCGTTCTTTGACTGCTACCAGCCGATGGTGAAGATGGCCGGAGGAAAGCCAGTGTATGTACCTCTGAGGCCGGTGAGTGGCGAACACTTTTTACTAAATTAATCACAGAGCATCTTTTTGTTTTAATGTCACCTTTTTGTCTTTGTCCTTTAAAAAAAAGGGTTAATATGGCAACCGTTATTTTCTTTTGTTAAATTAAAGAAAGTCGGGGGAAGTGCCGTCCTGTCCAGTGGAGACTGGGTTCTTTCTGCTGAGGAGCTGGCCAGTAAGTTCACTCCACGCACAAAAGCCATCGTCATCAACACTCCCAACAACCCCCTGGGCAAGGTGAGCCCTCTAACACGGCGTCTGATCGTAAAGCCGGCCGAATACAACGTGAACGTCGACGCCTGTCACACGCGCATGTCCGTCACAGGTTTACAAGACCGAGGAGCTCCAGGTGATCGCTGATCTGTGCATCAAACACGACGTGCTGTGCATCAGCGACGAGGTGTACGAGTGGCTGACCTATGATGGGAACAAGCACGTGAAGATCGGTGAGATCCAGAGTTGAGCAGAACGTACACAGAGTGTGGAGCTGCGTGTGATTCATGATGCCAACGTGTTGACAGCCAGCCTTCCTGGCATGTGGGAGCGGACCGTCACCATCGGCAGTGCAGGGAAGACCTTCAGCTCCACCGGCTGGAAGGTAGTGCAGTGTGAGTCGCATGAGTTGCTTCCCCTGTAACTTGTTGTGATGCTGTGAGGGATTTGTTGTTGTTGTTTTTTTCAGGTTGGCTGGGCGATCAGCTCCGAGCTAATCATCAAACGTCTGAAAGCAAAGCACCAGATGTCTGTGTTTGATTGTGCAACCGCTGCTCAGGTAAACACAATTCCTGGATAATTATGAATAATATGATTTCCTTAGTGCGGAGAATCTTCAGTCTTCAGTCTTGATTCTTGGAATCAAATTATCTCCCTGCTGTTTTTTTTATTATCATAGATGCAAGATCGGTATGTTTGAAGTCTTTTCAGCTTTTCTTCTAAGAAGTAAAAAAGTGTCCTTAAAGTATGGCGTATACATGGTCCATAGTTAGCAGCAGATGTTATACAGGCAAACAGCCTTCATCAAATAACGTTTCTTCAAACTTCTCGTCAAGATCCCAAATTTGCCAAGATATCAAATATAATGTATTAAAATATAAATTTAGCACAAATCGTCAATAGCATTTCTATTTCATTTGATTGCACTGCTATTCGGCAAATTACCCATTAAATTACCTCCCATCATGTTTGGCAACTGTGTGCTGAAATGTCTTGTTACTTATTGGCCAACACACACACACACACACACACCAATACACACACACATATATATATATATATATGTATTAATATGTATTAATATATATATATTGAATAAGATCATATCAGCCAATGTCATATTGATTTATATTACAATCAGTGTTTGAATATTTTATACAGCATGCATGGAAACATGATATTGTTTTGTTGCAAGACAGTTTACTGTATATTAATTGTCTAGACATTTTTTAAAATCATATATCATAATATATTATAATAATATCTATCTATAATTGTCACATCTGTTTCTGCATCTCATAATTTCCTCCACAGGAGGCAGTAGCGCGTGGGTTTGAGAGAGAGTACGAGCTGTTTGGGACTCCGGAGAGCTACTTCCAGCAGCTGCCTGCCATGTTGCACCAGAAGAGAGAGAGACTGGCCTCCTGCCTGGGGAGCGCGGGGCTGCAGCCCGCCATGCCGGAGGGAGGCTACTTCATGATCGTTGACATCTCGTCTGTCAGTGAGTATTATACAGATCAAATGTTGAAGCATCAATTTAAAATATAGAATTTTTCTACAGGTTAAAGACCGGAAGATGTAAAAAAAAAACCACTTCTGAATTGATAGTATTTGTCATTGTTTGTATTCAGAAGTTCAGTTTGTGTCACTAAAGTTGCCTGCTCGATACATTTTAAACTAATGAAAGGCAACATTACAATAAAATCGATGTTAAAATAATGTGATATATTTTTTGCATAGCTGCAGACAATTGTCTGACACACCAGGGCTTTTTGCACCACACATAACTGGTCGGGATATGGTGGCTGAATAAATAAAAACACTTGTATTGATGTATGTCGAGTGTATATGACTATTATAACTTTCTTTTTGGACAGCGGTGGACTTCAGTGACTCCATGATCCCTGATGATGAACCACATGACTTCAGATTTGTTAAATGGCTAATTAAAGAAAAGGTAAACTATTCAAATGTAATAAAAACTGTATTTTATATCATTTAAAATGTAAAGCACACACTTTCTTGTGTCTAATATATTTAAATGCATTTATGAACTTCTTCATATGTTATTTCTGCAGGGTTTAGCAACAATTCCTGTCTCTGCTTTCTACAGCCCAGAGCACAGAAAGGACTTTGACAAATATATCAGATTCTGCTTCATCAAGGTCAACAAAATCTTAATTTCAATCAAGTATTCTCCTATTTTCATTGTCGTCTCTGTCATTACGTCCTTCAGTCACTCAAATTCACTTCTTTTTGTCTAAAAGGAGGACTCCACTCTGAATGCAGCTGAGGACATCTTGAGAACATTTAGTCAAAGACAATAAAGCACACTGTCATATATCAATTGTCCATCTGTGCCATAACTATTATTTTTCAAGCAGTTGTCTTGTATCCAAGTATTTTAAAGGTTTAATAAAGCTTTCATTAAATAAAAACACTTTACTCTGTCCCCGAGCCTTATTGGCATAAAGGGATATGTGACTTCTTGTGTTATGAAGAGCAGAAGCCTTTGAAACCAGGCCCCTTTACACAAAAAAACGTAATTTTATTAAACAACCTAAAGAACATTTAAAGAGACAATAAATGCCGAATTCCTTGTGGGCAAAAACAATTTTCAGCAATAAATAAATCCCACTCGATAACAAATCAAGCCTGAAAGTGAAAATCATTATTCAAGGTTCACTTTTATTATTATTATTAGTAGTAGTAGTAGTATTAGTATTATTAATAATAGTATTACTATTACCTTCTCATTTCAATTGAAATATCCTTTAGCGGACACATATTCTGGGGTCCTTATCGAAGTAAATAAGGAGAAAAACAATACATTATGACGTCAGCCGGTTGTTAGTTACAAAATCCCAGAAGTTCAATAAAATAAAACCGTCGTTGTTGATCAGTCAGTGTCAACCAGGGTACCGGCAGACTTTTATTTTGAAAGGCGAATTGTAACCCGGAAGTAAATAGACCTCACGTGTTGGTGTGTGCAAGAATGTCTACCAGTGTTGCAGAGAAAAGACCGAAAACGATGCCCTCTCAGGTGCTGTAACG
The DNA here is from genome assembly GCF_029220125.1 of Pseudoliparis swirei. Classification (NCBI taxonomy): domain Eukaryota; kingdom Metazoa; phylum Chordata; class Actinopteri; order Perciformes; family Liparidae; genus Pseudoliparis; species Pseudoliparis swirei. The sequence continues at coordinate 18,172,881 of NC_079402.1, read as the reverse complement.
CGGCTGTCTTACATCAAAATGACGGTGAACTTTTCTTTGTATAACCTGCTATGTGTTTGTTGACGTTACCAGGCTGAGGAGAGGGTGGACTGGAAGAAAAGGAAAACAGAAAGTGAGTAAACCGCTAACGTTAGCTCCATTTAGAAAACGGCTAGCTACGGCACGCTCTTGTAATCAGTTTTGTGTAATATTTCAATAGTATATCAGTAACGTTACAGTTCAGTAATATAATAACATTTCATATGTTATGTGGGTACAACATTAATGTGTGTTGTAAAGTTCTTAGAGAAGGAACTTAGTTCGTTATCGCTGCGTCCCTGGAGATTTATGTGTCAAAGTTGGAGTTAATTTGCTAGTGGAGGATCGTTAATGTGTCAACTTTATTAGTGTAGATGTTCCTTAAAGAGATTTAGCTACAATCTGTTGATTCATGAGACCACTAGTCTCTGACCTGGGTGTCATGCGTAGCTCTTGCGTCATAAAAAGGATCAGAACCACAGGCATAGATCAACGTGGATACTTCCGTTCTGTCTCCCTACCTCTGATGTGCTTCCCTATGCCATTGATTCTTCCTTGTAAACAGTAAAAGAGGCTAAGAAGCAAACGAAAGAAGCCAAGCTGATCAAACAGTTGGACAAGCAGAAGCGGCGAGAATCCGCAGAGAAAGAAAAACACGAGCCGAGCCCAAACAAGAAAGGTAAAACGTATTGTCGTTTGATTTGTCACAATATCTGTGACTCGTGTGCAGCGGAGTGTGACCTGTTGGCGTTTCTCTCAGGCCGGGCGTACACCGTGAGTGTGGCTCTGCCGGGTTCTGTCCTGGACAACGCTCAGTCCACTGAGCTTCGTACATACCTGGCGGGGCAGATCGCCCGAGCCTGCGTCGTGTTCTGTGTCGATGAGATCGTCGTGTTTGATGAATACGGGGAAGACGTCACGTGAGTTAACGATTTTAAGGTAGACTTGAAACGCACCGTAAATCGCTGGAAAGCGAATGTAAAAGATGTGTTCCTCGTCCCACAGGAGCGTTGAAGGAGAGTTTAAAGGTGTTGGGAAGAAAGGACACGCTTGTATTCAGCTTGCCAGAATACTTCAGTACCTGGAGTGTCCGCAGTAAGTAGAATTGTATTGTCGTATTGCCCAGTGTCGGCACGTATGAGATCGTGATTGCAGCGTTTCTTCTCCAGGTATCTGCGCAAGTGGTTTTTCCCAAAACATCAAGACTTACAGTACGCAGGTAAGAATCCCAACTTCCTTTTCAAGCAGTCATTTACAGCGGAGAGTTTTCAAAGCCAATAATTGAATAACAATTTCATTTAAATTGCCTGTTATGTTCACTTAGAAATGCAATTATATTTATTAGTATTATATTTATCTTTCCATTTTCAGCATCTCCCAGCAGCTGCAATGTATTTAACCCTCCTGTCGCCTTCGGGTCAATTTGACCCGATTCAATGTTTAATGTCGGTGTTCTTTCGGGAGTCAACAAACAAACATAAAGTACCTCACACTTAAACTTGGAAAACAATATTAATTCTAATAATTTTCTGGAGATTTTAATAGCTGGGGTCATATTGACCTCAAGGGTAAAATATGTTAGTAAATATAAAGGTAACAGGAGGGTGAAACATTGAATCGGGTCATATTGACCCGAAGGCGACAGGAGGGTGAAACATTGAATCGGGTCAAATTGACCCGAAGGCAACACAAGGGTTAAACACACCAGTAACAAACGCAAAGTTTTTTTTTTTTTAAGAGACTGATCTAACCTCCATCAATTTAACCTTCAAACCACAAAAAAGAGCAATGCGTAGATCATATAATGTGATCACAGAGGTCATTAACTGAATACTTTATCTCAGTAGACTGCTTGTAATACGAGGTATGAACTGTTATTAAAGTTACTTTCTTCTTCTACCAGGCCTGCTCAACCCTTTAGACAGTCCTCACCACATGAGGATGGACGATGAGTCAGAATACCGGGAAGGAATCGTCCTCGACAGGCCGAACAAACCAGGAAAAGGCTCATTGGTCAACTGTGGGATGAGAAAGGTGAACATGTTTTGAGAGAGGTCACTAGCAGGGTCAAAAAGGTGTTGGATTTCCAACAGAATCATTTAAAGTATATAAATTACAATTTACCAGAGTCCAAGAGGATGCCTTGAAATGTGTTGTTTAGTCCAATGAGCAGACCTATTCAGTTTACTATCGTACAAGACAAAGAAAACCAGAGGCTGGAGTCAATCATTTGTTCACCATTCGCCCCAAAATACCAAAAGCAAATAATTAAAATGTCTATTATCGTTCCATCATAGTCTTAACTTGATCTATCTTCTCCCAAAGGATGTTCGGATCGATAAACAGCTGCAGTCTGGACTTCGAGTCACGGTGAAGCTTAATAACACACAAAAGCAAGGTAACCTATCTTTAAAAAAAAAAAAATGTATGTCTAGTTTTTTTTCTAAAAGTCCTTAACGCTCAAGATTCTGCTCGTCAGTTCAGTGTTTATCTGTTCATCGTCCTCAGAGAGAAAACTGTGTAAAGGCGCCGTGGTGCCGCCCCACCTGCCCCGCACCGAAGGAAGTATCTACTGGGGTTACAACGTCCGCCTGGCCTCTTGCCTCAGTAAGTGTCCTTCACTCCTGATGCACTCAAACACCTGATTTGTCTTCCACAACCTGGTTTTTTGTTGTTGTTGTTGCTTGTACAACATTTTATGTTTTGATCCATATGTGTGTGTACTGTCTGTGTGCCTGTAGTAGTTGGGAGGGGGCGGGGCCGTCCAACTCCTCATCTCAGAGGAGCCTCCAGACCTCGGTCTTTGGACGGTCCTCCATTCGTACATTTTGTTGTTAATGTCTGTCAGTATGTACACGTTATGGATGTACCTATGGAAATAAATTACTTACTTACACAACCCACGAAAAAGTGCTAATCCGATCCGAGGCTCGGGCCCCGCCGCGACCGCTCCGTCCTCATTGTTGTCGGTTTGTGAACGCAGGTGCCGTTTTCACCGAGAGTCCGTACGCGGAAGGATACGATCTGACTGTCGGCACATCGGAGAAAGGCAGCAGCATGGACCAAACGACGCTGTCGCCATTCAAGTACGTCCAGAGGTCGCCTCGGGGACATTTTTTTAAAAATTAGCCACCAAAACTAATCTTGCGCCGCCTGTTGGGCCGGACTGAAAGATCCCTCCATCTTTAATGAACACCACCACACACGTGTGGCTCCGAGAGGCGGACTGACTTCAGAGACCCCCTCTAGCGCCCCGTGAGGTTGACAACTGTCGGAACTATTGCCGTGAAAATGTTCACCTCAGGATGAACAACAATGACTTCAGAGCAGATTTAATTAGTCCAGTATTTTGGTTTTCCAATCAAACGCTTGCTAAACTAATGACATTCGCATCAACTTCAGATGTACCAAAGATGCTCTCTAACAAAAGATAACTCATCAATGATTTGTCATCCCGTGCACTTCATGTCTCCGTCGTGGGCGTGCTCGCCACTGAAGGCCTTCGTCTTGTTATCCCAGTTATGTTATTTTATCATTTAAACTCTACTTTTCAGGCATCTTTTGGTCGTCTTTGGAGGTCTTCAGGGATTGGAGGCCAGTGTGGATACGGACCAGAACCTGGAAGTGACTGACCCCAGTGTTTTATTTGACCTCTACCTCAACACATGCCCTAACCAGGGCAGCAGGACCATCCGCACGGAGGTGAAGGCCGATGTCCGACACATTAGACGTATAAACTTTGTGTGACACGTTACATTTACCAACTGCCTTGCCTTCTGACAGCAGTTTGGATTTAGCTTGCCTGTTAATTTAATTCGCCCCCCCCCTCATTTTTCAACAGGAGTCCATCTTGGTTACCATGGCAGGGCTTCGACAGAAGATCACAGCTGCCTTTACAGATGTTTCCAACGGTTCATTATAGAATTAGTGATCAAAGAAAGTGAACGAAGACATCCTGGCAGATGTTTCCTTCACCATGAAGTTGTTCAGTTTCCAATGTGACCTTTTGTAGCATTGCTTACTGTCATAACATCTTTTATTACGAACATCCCAATCCCTGCATCGTCTCTTTGGTATAAAGTCTTTGGTCTCTGAGTCTGTTTGTAAATTTAACGTGTACATATTTAAAATACAAATACTACCCACAGGCTTGCACTGACTCGTATTGTATTTTTTTTCAACGCATGTTTTTCAATAAACACTCCACAACTAATCGACGTTGATCGGCACAACGCGGACAAATGGCACTGAATATTTTCATTAATAATCCGCAATTTTCCTTCACGTTTCTGAGAGAGGTCAAACTCAAAATCGTGAAGAGAAAGTGTCCCGTGTGCTTTTGAGACTCCAGACCTTTCCAGCTGTGATATCGCGGATACTTCCGCCTTCCGGTTGACACGCATGCTACGAGCAATCTGCCTCGTTTTATACAGATTTCATTTTAATGCGAGGTTTACACGGGCTCTGCCGTGTTCTGGGTTATTAGTGGAGGTTTTGTCTGGGCGTGGGTGTTTTAATGAAGTTAATGTTATGTTTGAGTTTAAACCGATGACTTTTTGGAGTCTAGTTTGTGGTATTTGATTTTATTTACATGTCAGCCCTCAGTGATAATACATCAGGTTGACAGATTATAAAATAATTTTGTTTCAGCTGCCACACCTTGAGTTGCAGATACTTACTTTGCGTCTTTAAAAACTCATGTTATTTCAGGGTAATAACTAAAAATATTTAGTGAATGCTTTAATCTAAGTAGCAACACAGTAAATGTGATTTATTGATAGTTTCATAGAAGTTACCACGTGAATCGGCGATAACGGCCTCCTGCGAATGAATATCCTGACAACACGTTCACAGATCAAGTTCAGTTTTTAAATTACAATTTCACTTTAAATTGAATCGTGCAGTCCTAAGAGCAACATACTGATACGTAACGCGACCATGATGCATTCTGGGGACTATTTGAACTGAAGCTGCATGCACTGGAATGCCACGGAGGTAAAAATAAAAAGTTAAAATCAACTTCTTGTTAAAGAAATTGAGGTTATAACAACCGTAATCTGTGTCAATCCATATTTCTAGAATAAATGTCACATAATTTGAACCATCTGAATCCATCTAATTATTCCAGACATGAATAACAAATGCACAAACTGTTGTCGTCTCACTGTTGAATCAACCAGGCATCTGTAGCACCAAGTATAGAAAGATGGCAGTCGTCTTTACTCATGAGATCAGATTTTTCTGAATCTTTTTGCCAATTTTAAGACTTTCTTTAGTTGGTTATTAATCAAAATGTATATAGAAATGTGTATTATTGAAGCTAAGACAACTAAAGTATGTTTTGGCATCTGTTCTGGAACTGTTGTTGTTCCCAGCTGTATTCCTCACAGATTGAATTAGTCGTCTGCTGAATCAGACTACAATTACTGTCGAGAATGATCTATTCTCTAGCTACTGCAGTGTGTCGTAGGCCACTTATTCATATCTAATGAGAGTGTCTGCTAAAATAATTCCCCTTTCGCAGGGGAAACGTAATGCGATTTCAATACATATTAACAAAAGTACTATGAAACATGTACAAATTCTTCTTTAAATGTGTTTGTTTCCCTATTTATGAAAACCATGTGGAATATACAGTGTAGTAATTCGCTGAGGTGCTGCACTCTTCTCTTCAGTCAACCGGTTTTCATTCTTGCAGCTATTCCCAAAAAAATAAAAATAAATCAATAGCAGTTCTTCAACATGTGACTTTTTGAAGGCTCCGTCAGCACTCGCAGATCTTCTCCGTGGTTTTCCACTAAAGTCTAAAACCATTTGGGGTGAGTGAAGGTGATGTTGTACTGCTTTGCCCAGCGTGCAAACACTTGTTTCTCTGTGATGAAGCGATGGTGGTTCCCCCTCCGGCTGCCCTCGTTCTGCAAGTACGTCACACACTCATCAGGACCCCTGGGGTTGTAGTAGTGGTAGGGCATCTTCTTGGCTCCAGGTTTGGATTTCCTAGATAAATAAGGGCTTTAATATTCAAATTCACCTCCGGTTTCTCTGCGATATCAAAATGCATGAAATACTGCGAGGTCGATGAGTGCCGTCGTCGTACTCACCCGCAGTGGTTCGGTGGAACCATCCCGTAGACTTTGATGTTGTCGCATATCTCAATGGCGATGACCATGGTGAACCAGCCTGTGCTCAACCACGAGTGAGATTTTTGTCTGAGCCGAAGGGGAAAAACAACAAAGATTTTGGGATCGATCGGGTCAAAGGTCAAGGGTCATGAACAGGTCAAATCTTCTTGAATCACATGGAATTTGGTGGGATGATTGGTTATTATCCGGGGACCATTTGATTAGATTTTGGGATCAATCGGGTCAAAGGTCAAGGTCATGGAAAGGTCAAAATCTTTTTTTTACCATAGCACGATACATTTCTATCCAATTGGCATGCAACTAATGCCAAAATGTTCATAATTCAATGCCCAATCTTGTGATATGCGAAGGTATGCGCTCTACCGAGTGCCCGTTCTAGTTTAGGTTATATTTTGATATGTTAGAAGAGTTTTTTCTTATGATAGTCTTAGTTTAGTTTAATACATTGTGATTGTTGTTTAAATATATTTAGTTTTAGGCACCTGTGGTTATATGTAGGTGTGGGTAGCTTCAGGACCAGCATGCACCGGGGGGGGGGGGGGGGCTATGGTCTTTTACCAGCACACAGAAGGCACCATTTTGTTTGTTCTATTCGTTTGTTTAGTAAATAAATTATAAGAATAATGACATACAGACATGGACATTACTTTCATTTGGCTGAGTCAACTAAAAAAAAAACACGGTGCGTCAGTGGGAATTACATTTCTAGTGTTATTTTAGTTATTTGGACAAATGGCCACTACACATGTCATTTACAAATAACAGGATAAATCTCAAAAAGACATTGGAGATGATTCCCTCGCTGCCCGAACACTCACCGATCCCGCCCGGTCTCCCGGTGAAACAGGCCGTCAAACCTGCGCATCTTGCTGGCTGTGATGCTGAAGCAGGACATGTTGCTGTAGGTCATGCTGACTCTCTGGATCAACCGGTACAACGTGCCTTTGGCCTCCTTCCCGATCTTGCTCGAGGGTCCCCAGAAGATAATCACGGGGTTGCTGTCCGGCCTCTGGAGGAACTCGCCGGGCCTCCGGATCACCCTGAACACGCTGGAGTGGGCCACGACCCGCAGAGAGGTCTGGTTCCCCACGTCGGCCTCGTAGCCCGACGTCGGCGCGTCGTTCATCCGGATCACGCACTCCGTGCGGTCGATCTCTTCTCCCGCTCGACTGCCCAGCACGTGGCTGGAGCTCGTCACCAGCGCACACCTTTGACAGTGTAGGTTCATACTCTGAAATAAATGAATTATAAAGAAGAAGAAAAATGTGTGGTGTGAATACAGTCCCATCACTTGTGTGTCTGAGTTCACCTCCTCCAAAGTGTGTATTTGTCTTCTAAAAAGCAAAATGTTGATATATTGACGTGGCTGATTTTTTGGCAAACATTTTTTTTTTGCCGTTGTTCCAGCACTTTGGACCAGACTTTTTTTAAATTTTTTTTATACTGCTGGATGAATTACAGACATTTGTGATCCCCAGAGGATGAACCATCATTACTTCAGTCATACTTTTCCTCTGGCGTCCCCACGGAGGTCACACATTGCTTCCTATCCCCAGTGGTTGTTTAAATCACGTGTCTCCTCAACTATTGAACTCCACGACCTTCTGTACAGACACTCAAGGTCCCCTGAGGAAGAGTTTGTACTCATCTACTGAAACATCCCCACTGGACGGACAGTCGTTACACATTCTGGTACGGACGTTCCCGGTGATGAGTCCTGCCAGTGATCCCCTGTATTTTCTTCTAGCGCCACCAAGAGGTTGACGAATGATTTTTTTTTTAGTGACGTGTCTATTCAACTGGATTGCATGTCATTAGGTGCACACAGATTCATGCTCCAACTCTAATCACTTCTGTTTACGACTACATACGTCCAATAGTAAAACATTCTCCTCAGTTTCCACTTTACACTTGTTTTTAGGACTAATAAATAAGCAAATGTTTGCATGCCAAACAAAGATAGTGGATATAGTTATCCACGCTTCGCATTTAGCTCAAAGCAAAACCGAACATCTGTTTAGTTAACATCCAGTTCCCAGCTTGTAAATAACGGGCGTGTTTTGTGGTATATGCTTTCAGCTGTCGTTTTCTTATGTACACGCATTAATTCGTTAAACTCCTCGCATTAAGATAAGATAAGATAATCCTTTATTAGTCCCACAGTCGGGAAATTTCAGGATCACAGCAGCGGTGCACGTTCGAGCATTAATAAAAATAAAACACAATAACAATACTAAATACTGAACTAAAATACAAAATATACAGAGGAAACTAAATATACAAAGGGAAAACAAAGTAAAGTGCTGAGTAAAGTGTTGAGTTTGCCAGGATCTCCAGGATCTACTGCAGTTTTATTTCTTTATTTTATTTTTATTATTTTTATTTTTTATTATGGCGGATATGATGAGGACACACACATACTGTGGAAGCAGGCCGACGACATGCTCATCTCATTCCAACGCTGCACCTACATTGTTCACAGTTTTCTCTTTGAGCGACGCATCTCTTCAAGAGTATTCTTCATTTTAAATAATCGCCTGATAACATCTGCAGCTGCCTGCTGTTGTGATGCATTTAGTTTCTAATGGTTTTACTTGTGCTGAAGTTAACAAACACAATTAGTCAGCAGGAAATGCTCCTTCTGCTGCACCCTTCCCCGATATTTATAGGAGCCAATTACATTTCTACGTAGACTATTCAAACCAGTCCTCGAGTGACACATCGCCTCGCTCATAATGACACGATAAACATATGCGGACACATTTCTGCCTCCCAGCTGTTCAGTACCTTGTTCCCCTGAAATGGCACGTAGCCGTCTTTCCCCGACCACTTCTTCAGATCCGTGGCCTTGATGGCGTAGTTTGCCGCCACGTGGAACGGCGTGTACGTAACATCGTTGATATTGTTAGAGCCGTAGAGGATGAGCAGCGTCATGAGGACGACGATGGCCGCGAAGATCACCAGCCTGTGGCTCCGTTGTCCCTGCCGAGCAAAACAACCACGTGAACGGTCTGCTGTGCAGTTTATATCGGCATCAACATCCAAGACCCATGAAGAGCTCATCAAATATGATGCATTTTGTATATTTAACTACCCAACAGTATATACTTTATATAGTATATATATATATATATATATATATATATATATATATACTACCGTTCAAAAGTTTGGGATCACTTAGAAATGACTTTATTTTTCAAAGAAAAGCCGTTTTTTCAATAAAGATAACATTAAATTAATCAGAAATACACTCTCTACATTGTTAATGTGGTAAATGACTATTCTAGGTGGAAGTGTCTGGTTTCTAATGAAATATCTCCAGAGGTGTATAGAGGCCCATTTCCATCAACTATCACTCCAGTGTTCTAATGGTACATTGTGTTTGCTAATCGCCTTAGAAGACTAATATCTGATTAGAAAACCTGTGCAATTATGTTAGCACAGCTGAAAACAGTTATGCTGGTGATATAAGCGATACAACTGGCCTTCCTTTGAGCTTGAAGTTAGTAGAACAAAATTAATACTTCAAATATTAATCATTATTTCTAACCTTGTCAATGTCTTAACTATATTTTATATTCATTTGATAAATAAAAGTGTGATTTTTCATGGAAGACACGAAATTGTCTGGGTGATCCCAAACTTTTGAACGGTAGTGTATATAATCGTATACGTTAGCTTTTCATGCAGAAAAGTCAAGCACAGCTTCTTCCTTTTAGCATTTCCTTGTCTTAAATAAGCTCTTTCCACTTCTCCGCCCTTCTTGCTGATGCAACAGCGCTAACCACCTCCACCTTAAATTATAGCACTCTTAATAATTTGGGGGGTTTGGTCTGTTGGTCAGACGAAACAGGTCATATTTCTCGCTAATCAGCAGATTAATCTATAATGAAAACAATCATTGCATCATTGCTGCAACTCCACCTCGACTGTGAAATGCAGTTTACACATTTAAGGCATGCGTACTAATATTACAATGATATTATATAATAGTGACAGTGCACCTTCCTGATGATAAATCACATTTGCATTGCAGGAATGGTGATGTTACAGTGTGATATACTGTTACTTCGTAAAAGATCTGAATACTCCCTCCACCACTGATGTGGTACTCGCCATAATAAAAATAATAATGATCATACTACTGATGTTAATACTGGTGATGAAGGGCAGGAAGTCTGGTCCACGCCCTCCTGTTGTTTGGTCTTTCCTTGCCTTGCTGATCTTGAGGCCCATGCTGTCTCATCGGGCTGTGTATCAACACGCTGGCTGAGACTGTCCGTCATCATATCTGACCGGAAGAGACAGATACACGATTGGCCATTGGAATCATGTCATGCAAATGTTATGCCACGCTTCATATCAAATGCTGTATTCTAATGCATCGTTTTTACGCATCTGTATTGTTGACGCATCTGTATGACACAAATAAATGTGTCCAGCTATTTGCTTCCCGAAATGTGTTGATTGCAGAGTCATAGCTGAGGTAACGGGAGATATAGTGTATATTATATTTGACCGGAAGCTATACACATACATGGGAAATTACACGTTACACGACAACAAAAAATATATACGCAGCCATGTTTTTATTCGTTGTTGACGTACATCTACTGTTTTTTTTTATAACAACAACAATAACACATGATATGACGAAGGTATTAACAGATATGACATGTCATAATTGACACCAGTGTAAATGCAATGTTTACCGTTTCATGGTCTTTTGCGCCTCTGTGTCTGATGTCGCTCTCGTACCCCTTCTTCCTGCGCCATTCGCTGACGTCATCACCACGTCTCCCACTGCAGCACGCCAATGAGCGCGTGTGGGTGGGCGTTTTAGGGGTATATGCAGTTAAAAGGTTCCCTTCAAAACGTTATAATAATGCAAAGGAAAAAAATATGGGCGAGATATTTAAGAGAATAAGCATGAAAAATGCAATTTATTTTCAAGGCTTTCTCCTGAATTAATTTCACATTAATTTGAGGTATTAATAGCTATTAGTAGCTATTTTAATTGATATAACGGTTGAGATCACAGGTACAAAATCCATTATAATATTTTATAATTAGTTTCATCTTAATTGAAGTAAAATTGAAATTAAGTTGTTTTCTATGGGGTGTTCTGGGTAAATTTAGGAGGAAAAAAAACACACCTTTGTTTCACTCAATCTGGGTTTATGTATGAATAGTTTTTATATTAACTTGGTATTAGAATTTACAAAATAGCATTACCCTCACCTCTCAATTTCACTTATCAGTTGAGGTGCCTACTCGGGTGTTTACTCCAAATTAAAATATATGGTTATTTAATTGGTAACTGGGTGGATTATAATGTATCACTGGGTTTTAATTGTCTTTCTGTCTGGATTAAGGGAGATTTAAGGGTGTAAATCTTCCTTTCTACCATAAAATGGCCTCAAATATTTGGTCACGGTGCACATTTGGGGGCTCACTGCAAATTGTATATTTGTTTTTGTATATGAAGGGGTTACATAGAAATCCCTTGAAATCTACAAGATAATATTACAGGTCCCCTTTAATTCATTTGAAAGAGCAATGAAGCGCAGTCCCGGAGCGTGTGAAACAGTTTGTACACGCCCACTATCCTGCAAATAAGTCTAATCAGTGACACCAGCTGTGTGGGTGGACCAGGGTGCGTAGAGCCTTTGACTGAATTCATGTGTCGACTCAGTTCAGGTGGTCTAAACATGTTTATAGTCTCATGCAGTCGAGCTCACACACACTCAGACTGTCAGAAGATTTATTCACGTTGACGCACATCTGCAGAAACCAGCGGTCAAATTTACATTCAAGTTTATACAGTTCATAACAAAAATGTACGGTTACCAAAAAGTCCTCAATTACAAGTTGTCTTTTTTTTATTCAAACAATTCCGATGTAAAATGAAAATTTCAGTGAAACACTTTGACACAGTAGTTTGCTCAGTCGTGCAAAAAATAATATCACAGTCTTTGGAATTCGTCACAAAATGAGCATTAAGCGACCGAAAAGGCAGCGCGATATTTTTCATTGTAAACAAGCAGCACGACTGTAAAAAGGACAATTAACCCATTCTGTGTTTAAAACAAGACACCAAACACCACGTGTGTGTGTGTGTGTGTGTGTCCTCATCACGCTCATCTGTTGTAATACTGCTTTGTTGGCCTCCGATAAAGCCGTGGGCCGTACACCAGAGGATCGACCTCTCTGCAAGTCATATTTAATACTGTCTTCTCTGTGGTGGGATGCCACCTCATTCACATGTGTCACGGCGCTCCGTCACCACACGCAGCACCACGACAAACTGCATGACCTCTCTGAGTTAAATGGCCGTCAATGGGAATATCCCAACACTGTTCGCGTTAACATAACATGTTTTGATGAAATTAGAAGCGTACTACGGCGGCTAGTTCAAGCATTGCAACACTGACTGGTTTAACGATTACTCAAAAATGCACAAATTCTGGATTCAGCTTCTTAAATGTGATTATTTGCTGGTTTTCTTAGTCTTCTAAGACTGTACATTTCATAACTTTAGGTTTTGGATGAATTGTTAAACTAAAAAAGGATTTGAAATACATCAAATATAATGATGGGATACTGCAGTGGCCTTTTTTTACATTGTCATACTACTTTCTGACAACTTGTGAATGGTAATTGTTAGTTGCAGCCTTCAACACAAGGTTGAATATTGTAGCTGCAGGCCCTCAAGTTTTTGTTAATTATATGTTTTATTGTGCAAAACAAAAACACAAGAACTAAAGAAAATCAAGGCACGCCACGGTTAAAAAGAAAAGAAAATTTTAACCTTTGGTATAAACTGATTTTAGTTTAGTTTAGTGGCTGAATGCATCATCAGTATTCATCCTGATAAATGGCTATACATAACGATAAGTGTCCAGTAATACTGACAGTGGTATTTCACCACCTGTGACCATCTGGTACATTTAAAGCATTATTTTTGAAGCCTTCTTTAGAGGATCCAAGAGGGGTGTTTAAACTCCACGTTGTGGCGCGTTGCCCATTTGGCGTAGATGGCCTTCTCAGTGATGAAGCGATGGCCCCCGCGCTGCGTGTGCTCGTGGAACCTGTACATCCTGCACTCGTCGATCCGGTTGCTCTCGTAGTAATGGTAAGGAACCGCACTGTGATTGGCTCGACTGTCAGGGGGAGAGAGGCACCAGAGTTGGGTTAAGGGTTATTTTGCGATGCTTAAAAAGAAGATGGAGCTTGAGTTAAGAAACGTGTCATGTCTCACCTGCAGTAGTTATCGTCGATCATTCCATAAACACGGACGCTGTCACACATATCGAGAGCCAGAATCATTGTGAAGAATCCAGTGCTGAGGAACGCCCCCGTCTTCATTCTGAATGAGAGTGACATTAAAATAGCTTTTTTTTTTTACTCTAACATGACCAAAATAAAAGGATTTGAAATTTGATAATGGTTTGTCGTGCAAAAAAAAAGAAAAAAAGACTCCTAGCTTCTCAATTGGGAAGACTTTATGCTTTTTGTTTTTATAACTTTAAAAAAAAAAAATCAATTTTGAGGCTTTACACACTATTTTCTGATTTCTACAAACCAAACAATGTATTGGTGAATTTAGCAGATTAATCAATTCTGAAAACAAGTTGCATTCCTCAAAAAAATTGTTCTAAAAATAAAATGTTTAACAACTCAACCAACTACAACAGTTGCATTCTGCTTTTATATTAATGAATAAAAATAATAATAATAATAATGATAATAATAATTATTATTATTATAACAACAAAAACAGTCACAGGGGACATTTCTCTTCATTGTGCACTTCTGATAATTTAGGTATATTAAAGTATACTTTTAGATAAGTAACATTTTTAATGCAGGACTTTTACTTGTTTTTAATAAAACACACGGAAAACAAATACACAATGCATCATTAATGGCTTTCATTTGTTGGCCTGGGACTTTAAAACTCCTACTGTACCTGTTTTTTCCAGTTTCATTCTGAAACACACCATCGCAGTACTGGATCTGCTCGCTGGTCACGGCGTAGATTCTGACTTTTGGGTACTTCTCTGCTATTTTCAGGAGAGTATTGAAGATGTGTCCTTTCCCATCTTGCCTCATGTTCCTCTCAGGACCCCAGAACACATATGTAGTGTCTGCGGATTTCTGGAAATAGTAGCGCTCATTTTTGACCAACAAGGGAACACTGGTGTGAGAGACGACCCGAACACTGGTGCGGTTCCCGACGTCTTTCTCATACCCCTGTGTGGGTGCATTGTTCATCCGGATCACGCATCCGACATTGTCTATCTCCTCTCCAACGCCAGCTCCGAGCATCTGGCCTGAGCTGGAGACCAAGGCACACTGGCTGCAGTGCATGTAAAAGAACTGTTGAAAAAGAAGAAGAAATGTGTTTAGGTTTCACACATAAAGGGAATTAAAACTCAGTACGTAGTTATGCTGTCAGAATTACATATGTATTGATGGCCATATGTTTTGTATGCATGTGAAGCATGACCTGTTACTTGTTGTCATTATTGTCAGAAATAATCTCAAAATAGTGTAATTTTCTTTCAGAAAAAAGTTCTTAAAAAAAAGAAGATCATCCATGGAAATCCTAAAACTAGAACAATTATACATTAATTGAAAGGAAATTGCTCATATATATATATATATATATATATATATATATAACTCATTAACTGCAATATGCCTAACATTATTTCCAGATGTTATTAATTATGATCATTTAATAAATTGATGGAAATAATCATTGTTTTTAATCTTGACCAGTATCTGTTGGGTCAGCACAGCAAGATATGAAACTAAAACAAACACTTATATTAAAAACATGAAGGATCCTAAATTGACTTTCATGCACGCCATTAACTAAGTTATAACTAATAACCTGTGACTCCGACTCTCTCTCTCTTACCTGGTCCATCCTGCCGGGGGTGATCCTCATATAGCCCCTGAGCCCGCTGCTTTGCAGAGTGGGCGACAGACCGTCCCGTGTGATCACGTGTCCAACCCAAAACAACAGAGGGAGGCTCAGGCTGAGCAGACAGAGCCAGAGGAACATCTGTATTGATCAGGGGGGTGGGATGGAACGTGTATCCGGTAACATCAATATATTATTCATATACGATATACATTAGTTACATTAGTAAATAATTAGTCAATAAACGGCTCGTACCTGATATTTCATATCAAGACCCTTGGGCAAGCCCTGCTCCAGGAAGCCCGGCTACTCTCATTTGTCCAGCCGCTTGACGTGAGGCAGAAGCGGCGAGCCTGAGACAATCCCAGCCATGGAGGAGTCATATTTGGGGCGATTCATATTTACAGATATGAACCGCTGCTGTCGGTGAATTCCGATGAGTGTTCTCAAATCCAGAATCCTTTTCTTTTCGGCTCAACTTGCATCGCCTTGCAGATAGAGTATTATCTGAACACCGCCTAGTTATTTACAGTTATCTCAATCGTTGTGTTGACACTGTACTTACAGGCCCTCGCAAACAAAACATAAGGTTTTCTCTAGCCAGACCCTGACTTCCGATCTATTTCTTTCAAAATAAAAGTTTCATCGAAACGATCTAAACATATAGCAAACATACTCAGTCAGTACAATAAAAATATACTATATAGTCGTGCACAAACGATACAGTAACTATAATATAATGAGAAAATGAGCGCAAAGGGAATATATGTCAACACACTTAAACCTATATGGGATTTGTGTACTCTTATTCTGAAAGGCATTTGCCCAAACCGGAAACAGTCTCTTTTTGTTACTGTTGTTCAGCAGCGCTTTCACCAGGGAAACTTTACAGTGCTGCCTTCAGGAGCTACTCGGAAATGTACGATTATTTGCAAAAGGCCGAGCTCGAGCGTCTTTACTTGCCTTTAAACAAATAACCATTACAAAGGAAGTAGTATTGTTAACTAAATACTGGCCAACATGTATGTACCACGGGAACCTGGACAGTTGTTTTACCTTCTATTTTGTTAAAGGGCGAGTAACGACCTGATTTATTTTCCCTTTTAAAGTCCATCCGATTTGTCAAGAAGACAATAAAGCAAACCTCTGTACACCTCGTTCTACTGGCTGAGCATGCGCGTCAGTACCCTAATGTTTCTAAAGCACCGCCCCCGAGCAAAAAGCTAGTGTGACACAGTAATGCCCTTCCCTGGCGCCCTGAATGCCCACGGTATGTACCTGTATGTCGGATTATGTTATTAGCGGTACCGCTGGTTAGCTGTACACAGAGCCGCTGAAGCCTCTGCGAGTTTAAAGCCCCGCAGCCAGTGTCTGGTTGGTCGGATGATTCTGTGCTCTCAAGTGACAGATGAGGCTGAGCTAGGCTAGCAAAGTGTGCAAGCTAACATTAGCATGCTCGCTCGTGCTGAGTATGGCCATTCATTAACAACATTGACAAAAAACAGAGCTCAGACTTGTTGCGCTTATGACGTGAACAAAAACATAAAGGGACTAACTGCCTAGCTTGCTATTCACCTACAGTAAAGTATTTCAGCAAGCAGTCTCTCCATTATCAAACATGTGGCCTGTGTTACTATATAGAGACAAAAGTCACATGGAATCCGCACCTGCTCTTTGTCACGTACTGTGTGTGTGTGTGTGGGTGTGGGTGTGTGTGTGTGGGTGGGTGTGTTGGTGAACTGCCTGCATACCGGAACGTGTAGATAGATAGCTAAGTAGCTGGCAGAATGTCAAGTTAATCTGCTGCCTAACAGTTTATGTGAGCTTGATTGTGCCAGCTTAATCTATGAACCTTTGCAGATTGATTTTGTGTCTGTCTCAAAACGTTTTTGTCCTGGAGCCAACAGCAATGTTGCAGTGACACAATAACTGTGTGATGGCATGTCTTTTACTCTTACAAGTCCTGTGCAATGTAGTGTTCCTTTTGCAGGTTTCTAACCTCTGATAATTTCCCAAAACTTCTGTCTTATTTATTATAGGGTAATACATCTACAATCAGACATTGGACGAGTGTGGAGTGGAAGCTCGGGAGTGGATGACGATAGACGGTGCATCAGCGAGCTGTGAGCTGGCTGATCTCAGAGCAGAGAGGACACCTTGTTCGGGGCGTTCACAGTTCTGAGATGTCATTCAAACAAGCTAACGCGATGTCCATCGCCCAGGCGTTGGCCATGACTGTAGCCGAGATACCAGTGTTTCTGTATTCCACATTTGGGCAGGTAAACCGCTTTGCATACAGTTAAAAGTTTTGCATTTCTAATGCTCAGCGCTATTCACAACACAAAAAAAGTAAAGATGGATAAGTTAATGTTTCGTAGATCGCTTTATGTGGACGGCGTACATCTGCCTCTCCTTTCTTTCAGGCCATATTTTCTCAGCTGAAGCTTTCCCCGAACTTGAAGAAGGTGCTGTTTGCCACAGCGCTGGGCAGTGTCGCCCTGGCTCTCACCGCTCATCAGCTGAAAAGGCGGGGGAGAAAAAGGAAGCAGGTAACGCAAGGGAAGGAGGGCCAGAGGACGGTGGGAATACCCGAGGCGCTGATGAAGACGGGAAGACCCTCGTCATTTAATAGAGGTGTGCGTCACTTTCGGCGGTACGTTTCCTTGATGTAATCTTTTTTATAAATATGCATACAAAAGAACCGTGTTTCCTCTCCACAGGCCCGTTCACTGGCCGACAGATGATGAGCCCCAGCACTCGGAGCAATGACACCATGAGCGAAATTTCTTCCCTGGGCCCCAGTAAACACTCAAGTTCCTCACACAGCCTGGCATCTGTTAGTTTTACAGTTTACAACTAATTCTGTATAACTGTGGCTGTCATTTTCTTTATTCCACATAGCTTCATGTGTTATTGTGTGTCTGGGTTTCTGGCATAGCTACGGGTGCCAAACTCTCCAAATCAGGCAGCCAATCCATCCAACCCCTGGGAAACGGAGCCCGTGGTGGAAGAGTCAGGGGCAATCGAGGATGCAAATGCAGAGGATCTCTATATATTGGGTATGTATTTACTCGTTTCCTGGTTTTATAGAAGGGTAATACACATCTTCTGTGTCGTCTTAAATATAGTGTGAGGAACAGAGCGATATGTTCTACTTTACCAGTATTTGTTTCATACTTTTAATCAGTATTAATCAGTTTTTGTGACTACTTTAAACAAACAAATGATGTATTGGCAAATTGAGCATGACTTGTATCTTGAGTATCATGTATAAGTATGACTTATTGTGTGTGTTTTTACCATGCTTGGTAGCCATGATTTAGAATATGTAATTTCCCACATTGTGTGACGCCAGCATTCATTTCCATCCGTTTGTGATTTGGGGAAAATCCAGGCTATTATCCGGTGATGTTGGATTCCTGCACCCAGGGTGCTGCAGTTTTGGATTAGGATTATCCTGCATGGAGTATTTGAATTCTGCTCTTTGTTCCACATTTTTAGAACTGTAGAGACTCGGCCCACTTAATACTACACTTTACAATGTATCTGATAGAGTAGGGACCCCCCCCACCTCTGAAACCAGGTTGAAATCCCACCAAACTTTGCAGTTTAGTGTCACTCTCAACTCAAAGTTTTGACTTTCCAGGGATGGAGCTCTTTGAGGAAGCTCTACGAAAGTGGGAGCAGGCCCTGAATATTCGCCATCCCGCCCACTCGACCTCCAGCAACAGCAGCCTCGCTCTGCAGGGGGCAACGTGTGAGGACTTTCCAACGGTAACCACCAAACAGTAATTACCAAAACAGACGGCATGGTATCCGTGTACATGGTTGGATTACCTTTCACTTGAGTGCAGTAGTGATGTCGCCTTGTTGTTGGTGACACGGCACCAATGCAGTACAATTGAAATAAATGAACTAAAAGGTTGTATTGTATAATAATACTTACTGCTTTTGTCCCTGCTTCATTACAGGTCGAGAGCGGTAATAATGGGTTTGCGGAGAAGTTGGAGACCCTGCTGCACAGGGCGTACCACCTACAGGAGGACTTTGGCAGCAGCATCCCAACAGACAGCGTGCTGGCAGATTTCGGTAAGATTAATGCCTGACCTGGAGAGACGAGAGGACTGAGCATCAATCGAGGAGAACAAAATGACAATACACTCGAGCTTGAGGTGTAACCAGCTGCCAAAAATGATTTGCTATGGTTCATTATTGACGTATCAGTAGTAGACGCATCAGTAGTCATAAAGTTTCCGATTTAAGTGGGTTCACACCTTCATTATTATTATCTGTTTAGTGCATGTGTTTTGGTTCTTGACCTGTCAGTGTTTGTGTTGTCCCTTTGGCAGAGAGTGAAGGAACTCTAATCTTACCTCAAGTGGAGAGCTACCACCGGCTGCAGGATGATGACGCGTCTACGGTTACCTCAGACGAGACCTTCTTCTCTGCTGCAGAGGTTAGTTCCTTCCCTCTGCTCTCTGAAGGCGGACAGAAACCAAAATGTACATGAGTCTCTACATTACAAGGGCTCCCGAGTATTCGTATCAAATAGACGTACTAGTACTCTTCTAGCTGCTGTTCTACATAAAAGTGTGTGTGTGTGTGTGTGTCTTCTGTGCAGCTGTTCGATGCCCAGTCTCTAGAAGACGTCTACCAGCCACTTAAACCTGCAGCTCTCTATGAAGAAGCCTTGACTCTGGCCCGGGAGGGCAGAGTGTCCTATCGGTCTCTGAGGTAACTGAAGTGTACCAGCTGTACTATCAATATGTTTTTCTTACCAACAGTTTATTAGATGATTATTATTTGTAATGTCGAAGGAGTCGTTCATAGTAAAAAAACCAGGATCTCCGGTTAACCTCAGCTCAGCATTTAGTGACTCTCAGATTACTGTGTTGTTTTTAGTTCACCCTCACTGCTATCATCAGCATCATTTCCAGATGTATTCCACATCTGCTGGACCTGTAAACAGATCCTCATATCGACTTCATAAGAAGATATGTCAACATTTCATGGAGTTTCATACAAGTCTCTCTCTCTCTCTCTCTTCTCTCTTTTTACAAGGACTGAATTACTTGAATGTTTCGGTGACCAAGACTTCCTTGCCAAGCTTCAATGTGTGAGACAAGCATTCCAGGTCTGTTCCAGCTCCTCAGACTTCCTCATGTTGCGTACTAGATCACTCTCTCTTTGGGCTGCAACTCACAATTATTTAAATTTAATTATTATCTGTCGATTATTTTTTCTTGCCTGTCGCTGGCAGTGTAAACACTACGTCTTCTGTAGTTGTTGTTTTAAGTGTCTCCTCTTGTCTCTCTTTTTGCTGGAATCCTCCTCTCTGGTGTCATCCAGCGTGTGTCATGATGACACCCGAGGAGAAACCTCGAGGCACACGCCGACAAACCTGATTTTGTAGTTTGCCGGCTCAGAACCCTTAAGGCGGGCTGAGTCGGGTTTCTTTGTTTAGGCGACATCCGGACAGAAGCTATAAAGTTAAAAGTATAAACGGCAGCTGCAATCGGGACAGCTGGTTTAACGGTGTGCCTGCCACTTGGATTGTTAGTTTTGCTCTTCAGTCTCGGGCAAACATCTGGACTGGCAGGGAAATTGAATCCAGTGGTTTGTGTGGCATGCACAGCTGGAAGTGAAGCAGGACTTTGTGTTTGTAGCTGATGTGTAGCTCTTACGGTTTATTATATTTTAGTCCCTGAGAATGATTGTTCTTCACTTTGCATGGTTCAGTCCTCCCCCCCCCCCACGAGGAAGGTTGTTCACTTTCAGGTCAACCGGAGAGCTTCATGTGTTTTTTAACTAAATCATAATGCACTTTACTGTTGGAAATACACCGTTTGAAAGAGCTTTGTTTTTCAGGTCCTCTTGGTGGATGATACTCATCGCACGTTTTTCATGGAGACGGGGAAGCAAATGATTTCAGGCTTAATGGTGAAGGCGAATAAGGTAAACGCTGTTCCTTTGGTCTCTCACGTATTAACTCGTCCTATTTGGATAAACGAGACAAGCTTATGTTTCTGTGGACATGTTCGCACAGATGGTTATTAGTAGTTCCCGTGTTATTTTCGGTTGTTGCTTTAATGCAGAGTCCCAAAGCCTTCCTGGAGAGCTACGAGGACATGCTGCTTTACACCAAGAGAGAAGAAACGTGGAACGTCACAAAGATGGAGCTCGAGGGTCGAGGGGTGAGTCATCCCGTCGTTCATCTCGTGTGAAAGGACAAATAACGGATTGTTCCACCTGCAACCTTTGGTTCATTCATGGAAACACGTTGGGCCAAGTTCAAGAACTTTAACAGAAATACAGCCGACAGTCAGGTCACTCTGTACTTTACTCATTTTATTTGGACCCTTTGTCCCTTTTATATATTCAGAGACATCAAAACAGTCAAAAAACAACAGATGAACAGACTGTGTTTGTATATAGAGAAGACGCGATCCCTTTGGTGTGTAATACATGAACTGTGGGGGTTCTCGGGTCGTGACCTCTGCAGGTGGTGTATATGAACTTCTTCGACATCGTATTGGACTTCATCCTCATGGACTCATTTGAAGACCTGGAGAACCCTCCCTCCTCTGTGGTCGCCGTGCTGAGGAACCGGTGGCTCTCTGACAGCTTTAAAGAGACGGTTAATTCACACACAGCAGTTCTTTTCTTATTCCACCAATAGGTTAGTTACAAATGACTCTAATAACAGTTGTTTTTGTTCTGTTAGGCTCTGGCCACTGCTTGCTGGTCTGTCCTTAAAGCGAAAAGGCGTCTTCTTATGGTGAGTTTGAGCTCATTTAAAGTTTGAGAACTATTTATTGCAGCCTCATGTCTTTATATGTTGATCTCTTGCTTCTCTCCCTAGGTCCCTGATGGGTTTATCGCCCACTTCTATGCCATATCGGAACATGTGAGCCCCGTTTTAGCTTTTGGGTTTTTGGGACCCAGGCAGCAACTCAGTGAAGTGTGCACCATTTTCAAGGTGAGAGCATGCACGACTACAACGCTGTGATTTTAACAAAATCTTGAAAAGCCAATAATATTACTGGTGCAGCACATACTGTACACATGAAGTTCAGTTTACTCATAATGAAGACGACTACACAGCCTCCATAACGGCTGTATAATGTCTTCTCTGGCTCTGGTATGGCTCTGGTGGTCTCTATATCTTTGGCTGGAGACTTCAAGAACAGAAAAAGCCACCGTTTACAAACTAGAGGTGCTGCTTTGATTTTGACTATATATACAAAATGTCATTAATTTCTCTCCTTCTTACGTGCAGCAACATATCCTGCAGTACCTGAAGGATATGTTCGATCACGACAAGGTCCGCTTCACCTCGGCTCAGTGCTTGGCCGAGGACATCCTGAACCTTTCCCACCGCCGGAGTGAGATTTTACTCGGGTACCTGGGGATCAACGGCCTCCTGGAGCTCAACGGGGCCCCGCCGAGAGACACAGAGGGCCCTTCAGAGCCTAACTGAGGCTACTCGG
The DNA here is from genome assembly GCF_029220125.1 of Pseudoliparis swirei. Lineage (NCBI taxonomy): Eukaryota > Metazoa > Chordata > Actinopteri > Perciformes > Liparidae > Pseudoliparis > Pseudoliparis swirei. The sequence continues at coordinate 18,150,292 of NC_079402.1, read as the reverse complement.
GTCACCAGGGGGCGTCCGACTTTTTGGGACTTTGGTGACATCATGGAGACTTCCTAAAAACACCTGAAGAGAGCGCTCCCATCACAGGAGGACCAGGCCGTCGACACTATTATTTCACAAGGATGGAGTCTCTGAGAACGAGAGGTTGCATTGTAACCTTCCATTCCTCGGACTTGTGGAATATCATAGTCTTCATAATCACGTGAAAAGAATCGGCGTGTGAGAAATGTGCGTTTGTAAGTTTATACTGAAAGGGGGGAAGGATATTGGCGAAGAACCATCATAATTCCTGGCAGGCTTGGCCAGTTGAAGACTTGAAGGAGTTTGTCTCCTCAATCTGAAGAAGTGTTTATTTAATCCGGTTTGGTTGAATTGCGCAAACTTAGATGTCACATATCCAAGAGACGTTTTTTTTTAAAATGCAAAAATATACCATGTAAAATTAGTGAAGTGTGTTCCCACGTTGCTCATATTGAAGTTTGATTATCCCAAAGTGTTGCGTCGACCCCACGGCCATCTTCTCTCGCAGGGATCCAGCTAAGATGCAAGCGCTTTGTAATAGATGAAATTATTCTGATTAATTTTAGGTGCCACAGAGAAAGAAACTTCCCACTACCAATAACCCAATGTTACTTAAACCGGTCACACCTGTGCTTTCCCTTCTGTGAGCTGTCAACGATATCTGTCTGTTCTAAAGGTTCAGAAACACACGTGGATATTTTTCCGTACACACATTTTCAAATTGAACCAACCTCTCAATCAAACGGTGCCATCTACTCGTTGTAGTTTAGTTTCAGGAGGACGTGATGAAGAAGCGGACGTCGTACAGTCCGACTGTCACCGACATGAGTGCACTGATGATCACCTGACCGCTCTTTGCTTCCTGTTGTTGGAAAATGCATCGGAGCACAGAGACATGCCAAGAAAAACTCAACTCACGTCTGCTGATCCCAACATTGATAACTCCGCCACTGTAAAAGCAGATGTGTGTTATGCAGACTTTGGTTTGTTTGTTTAAAAAAAAAAAACTGTCAAATACTGAATTATCTGAATGGAATGTGATGAAAAGATTATTTATCTGAACGCTGTGTGTGTGACCAACAAAAGAGAAAAATATTTCTGTCAAATAACTTTTGGGGTCTCTTAATAGTTGTATCATACAAATTAATCATTATGATACATATGTGTGTGTTTTTGTGGTCTTGAATACCCAAAGCCTGCTCTGGTTGCAACACGGCTCTGAAGTTCAGATGTTCAAGGTTACAGAGATGATGATGATGATGATGTTTCCACAGCGGTGTGTTCAGTCGGCGCCGTGGGGATCATTTCTGTTTCGGGTCCAGCATTCGCATCCAACTGTGGATCGAGCTGCTACTGGACAAAAAGACGCTTTTGTTTTGCATACCTGCAGCTTTGTGTTTGGAGGCATTTTGCACTTTAACAGGTGAAGCAGAAAGTTACAGGAATGTCCAACAACCCTTTTTATATAATCAGTTTGAACAATATAGAAATAGAGAAGTAAGCGTTGCGTCATAGATCTGACATACTATCGATAACATGAGGCTTAAATGCTGTACAGTATATGGAAAATATCTTTCCTAGGATAAAAATATATATTTTAAGGAAGTTCTTTATTCTGATTACAACGTTTCTGTTTTTCGTCTCCATGTTTTGAAATGGTCAAATTCTCAAATTTCAACTTTTGACTGGTTGTCCTGATCCATTGTCCCGCGTCGTGGTCCCGTTAACGTCGACTACCATGTATATTTGCAACTGTCAATCATGCAGGTCGACGCCATTCTGGAGAGCTGGTAATGTGTCGTCGCTCGTTGTGCTTCTCCTCGAGTCCTGAGCGTGAATGATCAGAGAGGAATGCATGTTGACAGTCGAGCTTCTCTGAAATGCATCAATCGGTGTGTCTTCGCAACTTTTTACGTCTCGGCTCTTAATTTTTGTTCGATTTTAAGTTAACTCGTAACGACTTGGATGTCAGGATTTATGAATGAACTCTCGAGGATATATATTCTATAGATTGTGTTTCGAGGATTCCACACGGCCAAAATCTTGTTTTTGTTTCACTGATGTACATTACAAGTGTCCTCTTCATGCCTTTTTTTGTCTTTTCTATTGTTAAATTAAAATGCCAGCACAAACTGTAAATTAATTTTTAATTCTCCATGTTAAATGTAATTTTTTTTGTGATTAAACTATACATTTATTATGCCTTTTCCCAACTGAACTAGCAGCTGAGGACACTCCAGGACCGCACCAGCATCCAGGTACTCCACACGTGACCAAGGGTATGCTCCAATCAGCAAGAAAGCAACGAGAATTCAGATTCTTCCAGAATGTAAATCATGCAAGGGTAATATGGGAGCCTACGTCTAAACCTAAGGGAATATTAGGCGGACACTTGAACATCCGTAGTATAGTGCCAAAACGGGACCAGATTGAACATCTGCTAACGGACTCTAACCTAGATTTTCTAGCAATGAGTGAAACTTGGCTGCATAGCAACATCCCGACCAGCATTATTGATGTTCCTGGCTACACATGCTATAGGAAAGATAGAACCCCTGACAAGGGCTGGGGGGGAGTTTTACTCTATGTTAGAGACACTCTAAAATGTAATGAAATTGAACTGAACACGACACTTGAATGTCTAGCTCTTACGGTTTATTATATTTTAGTCCCTGAGAATGATTGTTCTTCACTTTGCATGGTTTAGTCCCCCACGAGGAAGGTTGTTCACTTTCAGGTCAACCGGGGAGCTTCATGTGTTTTTTAACTAAATCATCATGCACATTACTGTTGGAAATACACCGTTTGAAAGAGCTTTGTTTTTCAGGTCCTCTTGGTGGATGATACTCATCGCACGTTTTTCATGGAGACGGGGAAGCAAATGATTTCAGGCTTAATGGTGAAGGCGAATAAGGTAAACGCTGTTCCTTTGGTCTCTCACGTATTAACTCGTCCTATTTGGATAAACGAGACAAGCTTATGTTTCTGTGGACATGTTCGCACAGATGGTTATTAGTAGTTCCCGTGTTATTTTCGGTTGTTGCTTTAATGCAGAGTCCCAAAGCCTTCCTGGAGAGCTATGAGGACATGCTGCTTTACACCAAGAGAGAAGAAACGTGGAGCGTCACAAAGATGGAGCTCGAGGGTCGAGGGGTGAGTCATCCCGTCGTTCATCTCGTGTGAAAGGACAAATAACGGATTGTTCCACCTGCAACCTTTGGTTCATTCATGGAAACACGTTGGGCCAAGTTCAAGAACTTTAACAGAAATACAGCCGACAGTCAGGTCACTCTGTACTTTACTCATTTTATTTGGACCCTTTGTCCCTTTTATATATTCAGAGACATCAAAACAGTCAAAAAACAACAGATGAACAGACTGTGTTCGTATATAGAGAAGACGCGATCCCTTTGGTGTGTAATACATGAACTGTGGGGGTTCTCGGGTCGTGACCTCTGCAGGTGGTGTATATGAACTTCTTCGACATCGTATTGGACTTCATCCTCATGGACTCATTTGAAGACCTGGAGAACCCTCCCTCCTCTGTGGTCGCCGTGCTGAGGAACCGCTGGCTCTCCGACAGCTTTAAAGAGACGGTTAATTCACACACAGCAGTTCTTTTCTTATTCCACCAATAGGTTAGTTACAAATGACTAATAACGGTTGTTTTTGTTCTGTTAGGCTCTGGCCACTGCTTGCTGGTCTGTCCTTAAAGCGAAAAGGCGTCTTCTTATGGTGAGTTTGAGCTCATTTAAAGTTTGAGAACTATTTATTGCAGCCTCATGTCTTTATATGTTGATCTCTTGCTTCTCTCCCTAGGTCCCTGATGGGTTTATCGCCCACTTCTATGCCATATCGGAACATGTGAGCCCCGTTTTAGCTTTTGGGTTTTTGGGACCCAGGCAGCAACTCAGTGAAGTGTGCACCATTTTCAAGGTGAGAGCATGCACGACTACAACGCTGTGATTTTAACAAAATCTTGAAAAGCCAATAATATTACTGGTGCAGCACATACTGTACACATGAAGTTCAGTTTACTCATAATGAAGACGACTACACAGCCTCCATAACGGGTGTATAATGTCTTCTCTGGCTCTGGTATGGCTCTGGTGGTCTCTATATCTTTGGCTGGAGACTTCAAGAACAGAAAAAGCCGCCGTTTACAAACTAGAGGTGCTGCTTTGATTTTGACTATATATACAAAATGTCATTAATTTCTCTCCTTCTTACGTGCAGCAACATATCCTGCAGTACCTGAAGGATATGTTCGATCACGACAAGGTCCGCTTCACCTCGGCTCAGTGCTTGGCCGAGGACATCCTGAACCTTTCCCACCGCCGGAGTGAGATTTTACTCGGGTACCTGGGGATCAACGGCCTCCTGGAGCTCAACGGGGCCCCGCCGAGAGACACAGAGGGCCCTTCAGAGCCCAACTGAGGCTACTCGGGTCACCAGGGGGCGTCCGACTTTTTGGGACTTTGGTGACATCATGGAGACTTCCTAAAAACACCTGAAGAGAGCGCTCCCATCACAGGAGGACCAGGCCGTCTACACTATTATTTCACAAGGATGGAGTCTCTGAGAACGAGAGGTTGCATTGTAACCTTCCATTCCTCGGACTTGTGGAATATCATAGTCTTCATAATCGCGTGAAAAGAATCGGCGTGTGAGAAATGTGCGTTTGTAAGTTTATACTGAAAGGGGGGAAGGATATTGGCGAAGAACCATCATAATTCCTGGCAGGCTTGGCCAGCTGAAGACTTGAAGGAGTTTGTCTCCTCAATCTGAAGAAGTGTTTATTTAATCCAGTTTGGTTGAATTGCGCAAACTTAGATGTCACATATCCAAGAGATGTTTTTTTTTTAAATGCAAAAATATACCATGTAAAATTAGTGAAGTGTGTTCCCACGTTGCTCATATTGACGTTTGATTATCCCAAAGTGTTGCGTCGACCCCACGGCCATCTTCTCTCGCAGGGATCCAGCTAAGATGCAAGCGCTTTGTAATAGATGAAATTATTCTGATTAATTTTAGGTGCCACAGAGAAAGAAACTTCCCACTACCAATAACCCAATGTTACTTAAACCGGTCACACCTGTGCTTTCCCTTCTGTGAGCGGTCAACAATATCTGTCTGTTCTAAAGGTTCAGAAACACACATGGATATTTTTCCGTACACACATTTTCAAATTGAACCAACCTCTCAATCAAACGGTGCCATCTACTCGTTGTAGCTTAGTTTCAGGAGGACGTGATGAAGAAGCGGACGTCGTACAGTCCGACTGTCACCGACATGAGTGCACTGATGATCACCTGACCGCTCTTTGCTTCCTGTTGTTGGAAAATGCATCGGAGCACAGAGACATGCCAAGAAAAACTCAACTCACGTCTGCTGATCCCGACATTGATAACTCCGCCACTGTAAAAGCAGATGTGTGTTATGCAGACTTTGGTTTGTTTGTTTTTTTTAAAAAACTGTCAAATACTGAATTATCTGAATGGAATGTGATGAAAAGATTATTTATCTGAACGCCGTGTGTGTGACCAACAAAAGAGAAAAATATTTCTGTCAAATAACTTTTGGGGTCTCTTAATAGTTGTATCATACAAATTAATCATTATGATACATATGTGTGTGTTTTTGTGGTCTTGAATACCCAAAGCCTGCTCTGGTTGCAACACGGCTCTGAAGTTCAGATGTTCAAGGTGACAGAGATGATGATGATGATGTTTCCACAGCGGTGTGTTCAGTCGGCGCCGTGGGGATCATTTCTGTTTCGGGTCCAGCATTCGCATCCAACTGTGGATCGAGCTGCTACTGGACAAAAAGACGCTTTTGTTTTGCATACCTGCAGCTTTGTGTTTGGAGGCATTTTGCACTTTATCAGGTGAAGCAGAAAGTTAGAGGAATGTCCAACAACCCTTTTTATATAATCAGTTTGAACAATATAGAAATAGAGAAGTAAGCGTTGCGTCATAGATCTGACATACTATCGATAACATGAGGCTTAAATGCTGTACAGTATATGGAAAATATCTTTCCTAGGATAAAAATATATATTTTAAGGAAGTTCTTTATTCTGATTACAACGTTTCTGTTTTTCGTCTCCATGTTTTGAAATGGTCAAATTCTCAAATTTCAACTTTTGACTGGTTGTCCTGATCCATTGTCCCGCGTCGTGGTCCCGTTAACGTCGACTACCATGTATATTTGCAACTGTGTCAATCGTGCAGGTCGACGCCATTCTGGAGAGCTGGTAATGTGTCGTCTCTCGTTGTGCTTCTCCTCAAGTCCTGAGCGTGAATGATCAGAGAGGAATGCATGTTGACAGTCGAGCTTCTCTGAAATGCATCAATCGGTGTGTCTTCGCAACTTTTTTCGTCTCGGCTCTAAATTTTTGTTCGATTTTAAGTTAACTCGTAACGACTTGAATGTCAGGATTTTTGAATGAACTCTCGAGGATATATATTCTATAGATTGTGTTACGAGGATTCCACACGGCCAAAATCTAGAAAGACTTTTTTTGTTTTTTTGTTTCACTGATGTACATTACAAGTGTCCTCTTCATGCCTTTTTTTTGGTCTTTTCTATTGTTAAATTAAAATGCCAGCACAAACTGTAAATTAATTTTTAATTCTCCATGTTAAATGTGATTTTTGTTATTAAACTATACATTTATTATGCCTTTTCCCAACTGATGACTGCTCGATGTGTTTTGTGTCGCGCCAGGAATTTCCTAAAACTCAAGATTATTTTATTAGAGTTTAATTGAGGTTTATTTTTAAAAGAATTATTAATTCTAAATAGATCAGAATGTATTAATGAGTGAGATAAATGGTTATAATGGTCCTGTAAATATCAGGAGTCAGTAATGGGAGTGTCCACTATGTGGCAGAGACACTGCAGTGTATTATATACACAGATCCCTATACTATTATAATTAAAAACAATGTTATTATGATCATTCCTGCAGCAATAACGAAGGTTCAGATCATGAATAAGTCGTGTTGAATCTGTGTTGTTCTGTTGGCTGCAACAGTAAATAAAGTGTGACATTTGATGCAGGCCTCTCATTAATTATTGTGTTTTTTAACTCCATTTAGACTGTGACAAAGTAATTAGAGGCAGCTGGAGAAGAAACAAGGAAAGCTCTGGGTTGGTTCAACGTCAGGCCGGTGGGGGGTGCACGGCTCATACGTTTAGAAACCTTGTGCCTTCTTCTCATCTTGTTTTGGTGAAACTATTTCTTTTTCATTTTGATAACTGTTCTCAAAACACAACCAGGGGACAGAATCAACGCAGACAATTTTAAAGCATAACTGCTTTTCCAACACTTTAAGAATCAGAGGTTTCCCCCCAAGTTTCCTTTTCATAGAAATACATCCATAAATCAGATTTCAGTGTTGAAAGAGGCCTTGAAACATAATATCTGAACATGTTGAATCTTATCCTGTTTCATTTCCTCCTACATTTTGGCTGCACACACAATGGTGGCACACATCTTTAGTCTGTGCTTCCTCTTATATTTTCCATTCCAGTTGGAGATGCTCGGTCTGTTTACAGAGTCGGCACTTGTTCAGGTTGTTTGTTGTTTACTTTGCGCGTCCTGTTTTTGCCATTGTGTGCGCTATTGGAGTGAGTTGGAGAAAGCCAGTGTGTCTGCTGTGTGTGAGGGTGAGTAGTGCCATCCATCTTCTTCTGTGAGACGAGCAATGTCAACATGCAGGTCTCACCCTCTGATGCTGTGTGAGTGTGTGATATAGAGTATTGGCTTGTTTGGGGGATTTTAACAACACTATATTGTATTTAGGGTGTTTTTTCACTGCATGAATAGACACCTATAACATAGTGTTTGTTTCGCATGTGCAGGTCAGTTCCAGTTCATTTGGCACACCTTAGCTAAAGCTAATACCGTTTAATACAAAAGGCATGTATAGGTCCTCTTATAGTTCATAAAGGTGTAATGTTCAGTTTTTGTTGAACATATTTTAGAGATGGTTTAAATTTTCTGGTGATTCTTGAGGCTTTGTTGTGTTTGAATATTGCATTAAACGGAGAGTTTATTTATTTATTATTAAGCCTACCTTCATTGATATAGATAGGGTAGCCAAATTAATTGAAGCACAAGTCTGTATATCTTATCAAAACCATGACAGACATTTTGAAGAATTCATTTATAATCAAAGGGAAATTAGAAGGGATGATTTATAATATTATAGTTACATTTAATAAACTTAATGATTAATCGTTTAATCCCGATCCAAATTTAAAGATTTCACAATCATTTATATATATATATATATATATATATATATATATATATATATATTTATATATCATGGTTAGTTGATCTTAATTCAATTTACAATTCATCACTGGTCTGTTTTTTAATAGTAATAATTATAGTTTTAACTTTTAAACACTTTATCTAGATTGACTTGTAAAATAAAAAATACATAATTTGACCGTATATATTTCCACAAATGTAAATATGGCTGGGCAGACACCAAGGCATTAAATACATGAAGTCATGAGCAGCCTAAATTAATTTAGCAGTCTAATTATGAACTTGACTTTATTTTCTGAATTAGTGCAGTTCGCTGGACTCGTGTGTTTTTGGTTCATTCAATAATTCTTCTCTATGGGGACTATATGTCGTCCTCAGTGTGCGGCTCTGATTGGTCGGATCTTCCGCTGCCAGGACCCGCTTGAACACAGCGCTCCGTCCGCCATTGGTTAAACTCGTGTCTGGGGCGTTTCACTGCGACTGCCCGGTTGTGTCCGGGTAAGATGGCGTTGGAAGAGCAGTGCTCGGCACCGTCTCGATGGCGGTCCGTATCTCTGACACACATCGAGTTCCCGGAAGGTATGTCAACTTAATATACGTCTCTAACTGTTGGAGATACGAACCGCCTTGTCGTTTTAGAAGACTGCGCGCGCACGCTCGTTACTGAATGGACACGGCCGTTGGTGATGCCGCCAAATAGTGAGACGCTGCAAGAGGTCGAGCACAGCAGGGAATGGAACCTTGGCTGCAACATTGTGAGACGGGAGCCGCATGCGCAGTTGCCGCTAAGGTCCACAATGAAGGCGAGCTAGCCTGTTAGCTGCCTTGATATCGGCGTTGATAGTGTCCTCTTTAGGATTTAGCAAACATGGCGCGTACTGTCGTAACTGTTCAGCAAAAATAAAGCATCACGAGCAGCAACATATTATTCACGACTGTGGTGGGGAAATTATATATTCCACCTGACAGCATTGTAGCCAGGACCACGGCTAACGCAGGAGCTAGCTGCCTCATACTGACTAGTGTAACTAGGTTAGCTTAAACAACATTGCGCGAGCTGTCTGGGATCATAAAATAAAAACATGTGCAACGTTAGTTAGATGATGACTTTGCTACGTCACCGCAGCAGCTTCCTACTTGTATTCAGTTGAACATTTCAACCATCCGGGTTCACCGAGTGCCTCAAAGTGAGACTCTCACCGGTGGGAGACGACTTTGATGTAGTTCTGTCATCTTCATGACGGTGTCTCCATGTTTTCAGGCGATCTGACGGGACAATTTCTGGCCTACTTCAGCCTCCTACCCATTGTGATCCTCGTGGGGTTTGTGACACTCATCGTGTTTAAACGGGAGCTGCACACGGTGAGTTCTGCACATGCGCTTTAAGTTTCAGAGAGTATCACTTTCCAAGTCGATGTGTAGGGTCTGGACATTTCTGTCAGAAAGAGAAGAAGAGGTTTGCAAGTGTTTGTGTTGATATCATTGTTTTAGATATTTATACATTTTTCTTTTAATCCAGATTTCCTTCTTTGGTGGCCTCATCCTGAATGAAGCGGTGAACTGGGTGCTGAAGCACATTCTCAGAGAGCCGCGCCCTTGTGCAGGTGAATGAGTGGACACACTTTACATTATACAATCACATTATTTCTTCCGGTAACAGATTATCACTAGTTCGGTTGTCGAGTTAGTTTATATCACACTGTATTGTGTGGATAATCTCAATCCTCAAAATAGTTGCCGATTGTTTTTCTTGCGAAAATTCCAAATCAAGGTACTTCTAAAATATTATTACTTACTTCTGAATTATTATTACTTACTTCTAAAATATTATTTCTTACTTTTGAATTATTATTACTTACTTCTAAATTATTATTACTTCTAAATTATTATATATTTTTCTGCAGTCAGAAAAAACATACAGTATAAAAACAGACACAAAAGAAATGGTATACAAAACAATTAAAATAGAATAAAATATGCAAATGATCTTCAAATGGATTATATTTAGTTATCACCCAACCTTAGCCAGAGAGTGAGACTATTTTTTTTTTTTAAACGTTGGTGCTTAACCCAAGTGAAATAATCAGTATGTTTATATGGAGATGTACTTATGTCAAATGTATATTTATATTCCGTTATGTTTTCTCTCTGCAGGAGCTCACAACACCCTGCACACAGAGTATGGGATGCCCTCCAGTCACTCCCAGTTTATGTGGTTCTTTGTTGTTTACTGCTTTCTTTTCCTTTATTTAAGGTGAGCTTGTTTTTTTTGGTGTTTGGAAAGGTGTAAGGGTAGAAATATGTATCTGTGTTATTAGTGAGAATTGTGGATGCTATATAAATAGTTAGTTGTATAGTTAGGAATATAGTTTTTGATCATTTCTACAACCCGTAGAATATTTGTGTCTCGCATACATCCATTGTCAACCTCACACTGATGTCAGAACAAGCATGACATTTCTTTTGCTATCTGTTATTTACTTGGTTTGTTCCAATGCATGTATCTCATCATCACGTTTCTGATCACCACTCATTAGAGGCTTTCACGTCACCTCTCCGTGAGGTCGATGTCACCGTGTGAACTCATGCGGATCTGTCTTTTCAGAATGCATCAAACGAACAATGCTCGATGTGGGGACCTGCTGTGGAGACACATACTGTCCATCATCCTGTTGGGCATGGCCTTATTCGTCTCATATAGCAGGTACGGCTGCAATGAGTATTTTCATTCTTATTTTCTATAAAATGTCAGGGAGAGAAATTCCTCATTTTCTTGTTCCATCTGAGCAGGTGGATATTAAGAATATTTTTTGGCGGACCATTCGATTCACAGGGTGACAAAAAGACCAATTTAGTATGCATTTATTTTTTGATACAACCCCAGTTTGACTGAACAAACACTTGATATTGTTTGAAGTGCATGCTGATGACTTGGTTCAGTTTTGGACTCCAGGCACCGCTCGTGTTCTCCTGACCCTTGTTTGGTCTCTCCCTCAGGGTCTACCTGTTGTATCACACCTGCAGCCAGGTGTCCTATGGCGCAGTGGCCGGTTGTACGATTGGCGTCGTCTGGTTCTTTTTCACACAAGAGATGCTGACACCATTATTCCCCAAAATAGCAGCATGGTAAGAAGTGCTCTAATTTCTTCGCCTCCTCCTGGCGTCACAGGGGAAGACGAATCGTCCTCCGCCTGAATAAGTGGATCAAACGAGTCCGTCATGGCCACTTGCATCATTTGTCCTCTTAATGTTTTCTTAATTTATAGGCCAATATCAGAGTACTTCCTGGTGCGAGACACGAGTCTGATTCCCAACATCTTGTGGTTTGAGTATACAGTGACCAGATCAGAAGCAAGGTAAGAGCCTGATGCAGTTTCTAAAAATATTCTTTTTGATTTGAACACTCATAAGAGTGTATAATACTTATATTTAGCTTTTGAGAGGACAGAGCAAACCAGGCCCCTTTTTATTCATTTATTTTTATTTCTCGTGCTGTTGTTATTTGTTTTTCATTTCTGTATATATGTGTTTTATCTGTGGTGAAAAGACAAAAATAAAGTGTTTAAAAAAAAGAGAATACTAAAAGTAAGAACGATGTTCAGGGAGGTCGAGAAGCAACGGCCTCATACAACAAACCTCCCCGTATGTGAAGTATTTCACCACTGACTCCCATCTTCTTTCTACACACCATGTCTCCGTTATACAGCAGTTTATATACGCTGATAGAGCAGGTTGGATAAAAGTGAACATAAGCAACAATAAATTGCACTTTAGGCTAAAGATTTGAGATTTGTGCATTACTGTCGTCCCCTTGCTCAAGAATCCGCTGTACAATTTCTTCTGTTTTTCTCCTAGGAACAGACAACGAAAGCTTGGAACAAAACTTCAGTGAGCTGCACAGTTCTTCTGTGACACAGAGTTCAAGACCACACACACACACACACACACACACATACACACACAAAATAAATGCTCACTCGACAAAAACACACTGGAGAACCATCTTTTGGACTGACGTGGTTGCAAGGAGTAAAGGGCAAACCCCGTTTACAGGCGGCGTGAGAGGGCCCGGAGCCGCCCCGGGGCCCCCGGCCTCAGCAAGTCTGTCCACACGCTCCTCCTCCTCCTCGTGCAGCTTGACCCAAATGCTCTTCAATGCATGCAAGACTGTGCAAGAGGCATGCTATTTAATCATAGATTAATATATGAATTTAGTTCTCCCTGTAAACGCACGCTGACGATAACAACGTACTGTTGAGAGGTTCGAAGAGCCGGAGGAGGCGTAGGTCCAGTTTCTAGCCAATCGGTGGGTGCATGTGTTTAGTGTTTCCTTTTTAAATTTTTCACATATTCGAATTGATAGCTGGTGAACGGGTGGGCCGGGGGGTTGGTCGTGGCACGGTTAGGGTGGGTTGTATGTGGAATTCACCATTTTACATTGTTATAGAACATGAACAATTTCTAAAATTGCTCGTGATGTAATATAAATGACAATTTGCACTTTGCGAAATTTACAAGTAAAAAGGAAAAGAAGATGAACACTAGTTAAATGTTAAGCCCCTCCCCCTCTGGTCCCTCCGCAGTCTTTGCTTCGCGTCTATGACGGTCGGTCCTAATATACACGACTCCAGAGATTAGCCACGGTGTAATTTTTTAATCTGTACTCTTGAGCATCGAGGTTGTGCTTTCTGTTCATATCCACGTTTTAGGATAATGAGACTGAATCAAAGCAGCAGGTTTCACCTTTTTTGTTGTTGAACACACTTTGGACTGAGGTTGTGTTTTCCTCGCGCCTCACACACAGTAGCAGCTTGCAAACCGGATTCTGGGAATCAGTTCTTTTTTTTTTTTCATATTCTTTTTTTTCTTTTTTCTTTCAGTTTCTTATCTTGTTTTCCGCTGTTGGAGAACCGTTTGCTTTCCGAGATAACATGCCGTCATTTTAAGTGAGAAAACAAACATAAAGACTGCTGAAGGCGATGCGTTTTCTTTTTGTATTACTTTTAAAAGAAGGAAAAAAAACCCGCCTCGGGTCAGTCGTAGCATGTAATTCGGCTTAAATTCCTCACCGCCCTCTTAAGCTGGTTTTAAACTGTCATATCATTAGCACCACAAAGGGAAGTAGTTCTCCTAGAATCAGTTTTTTTAATTTCGCCATGTATAACCTATATCAGGCTAAATAAAATGTGTTTATGTACAGGAGATGGTTCACGTGTCGTGTTTTGAAATAACGCAGCATGTGTTTGATGGATTTAGATTTTGCTGTTTGGGCAAATGTGACACCTAATCTGATTTACTGAGTGTCAACGTTTGCTATGATAACATGGCAGGTAGAATATGATATACGAGCTATAGCTGGCAGAACCGCTTAAAATGACAAGCAGATACAATGTTAACGTGTTCACTACTGGAGTTTTGTCATGCATTTTTATTTTATACAAAACCAAGTCCAACTGAAGCTGATGGGCTTGCATCAGTAGTAGTAGTAGGTGTGTGTGGGGTCCGAGATGCAAGCCTTCAGTGGGAGGCTGTTCGGTTGAGAGATGAACGAGCTCCTCGTCTCTGCACGGCGTTCCCCAGAAACACCGCCAGAGAGAGAACACGTCGGGCCTTTCCCAAAGAAACTTCTGCCCTATTTAAGCAACCCACTCCATTTTTGTACTCACTTCTCTGGTCTAATCCCAGGATATCCCCAAACACCCTCCGGGAACGAGCGTAGCCTAGATGCAAAAGGTTGCTGAAGACCTGAAACTATTTCTTAATCTGGAAGCTATTTTCAGACCTGCAACCCTGAGGATGAGCAGCGAGCTCTGCTGCTGATGGAAGTGATGCTTTAGTCGGCTCCTGCAGATGTTTAATTCTTGTGTCTATCTTCTAAGAGGTTACGGTCACACAGACAGTGGACTTGTAGCTATATTACACACTTAAACTTAATCAAGCTATTCCTACTGGTACACTAATACTGACATCCACTGGATGAAGATTGCTATTGCAATATAATGAGTCGTCAAATAAGTGGAAAATATCCAAAATAGAGATATTTTAATATACACTACCGTTCAAAAGTTTGGGGTCACTTAGAAATGTCTTTATTTTTCAAAGAAAATAACTTTTTTCAATAAAGATAACAATCAAAAATACACACTATACATTGTTAATGTGGTAAATGACTATTCTAGGTGGAAGTGTCTGGTTTCTAATGAAATATCTCCAGAGGTGTATAGAGGCCCATTTCCATCAACTATCACTCCAGTGTTCTAATGGTACATTTGTGTTTTCTAATCGCCTTTGAAGACTAATGTCTGATTAGAAAACCCTTGTGCAATTATGTTAGCACAGCTGAAAACAGTTATGCTGGTGATATAAGCTATACAACTGGCCTTCCTTTGAGCTTGAAGTTTGAAGAACAAAATTAATACTTCAAATATTAATCATTATTTCTAACCTTGTCAATGTCTTGACTATATTTTCTATTCAATTTTCAATTCATTTGATAAATAAAAGTGAGTTTTCATGGAAGACACGAAATTGTCTGGATGACTGCAAACTTTTGAACGGTAGTGTATCTATATTTCTTTATATATTTGTATTCATTTAAAAATAGTTTGTATTTATATGAATAAATCTCTCTCTCTCTCTCTCTATATATATATATATATACATAAAAGTCATCTGCTTCATAATTGTATAATGTATGTAAATTATTTTAATTCATTAAAGTATGTTATAAATACAAGAACATTAATGGCTAACTAATGGAAATAAGTGTCACATATCTGAAAATGAAGTTAAAGAATCATCTCTTCACACATTTAAACAGGAACACCATGCAATCATTCAGGGGAAGTAATGGCGCATCAAGTACTACACTGAAGTACTTTTTCTTTCCTGATGCATCCACACTTAAAAAGGAAATATTGTACATTCCACTCCTCCGGTTAGCTCGTACTGCAGAATGACTAGTAATAGTTTAAATGACCACCTTGCTGCTTGTGGGCCAGCTGCCACATGAACATGCTTCTTATACAAATTAGTGCACCATTACCTTAAGCGCCTTGCAAACACATTTCCTCAATAAACGTCTTACTAACGGCAGAATTATACGTAATCGCATCGTTTTCCTGCCAAAGTGAGATTAGTTTGATGATTTTAAGATGAGAGACTTGTTTGAGGAGACGCCTACTGGAGCAGCAAGTACCACCGAGGTGATTTTGAGTGCTTTGCCAGATGTCTAGATTTCTGTCTGTGGACAGATCTTGTGACCACGATATTTTTATTTTTTATTTATTTATTTATTTATTTGCACAATAAAAGAAAAATGGTACAAATGTAACATTATTAAAAGACACAGAAATAGGTGCAAGTGAGAAATGAAACCCAAAGGGCTTAAACAAGGTTCTCACCTCAAGTAATAAACAAGAATAAATTGAAATTGGGTAAATATATAGGCAGCATCATAAATATGTCACATGTTGACATACAAATGAAGATTTTTCTCATCTCAGTTGATAAAAAGGCGATGTCATGTTTTTTTCTGGAACATTTAAATCTGATGACAGAGGTGGCGGTTGGCAGACAGAAACAATCTCAAACATGGCACCACCCGGTATTATAATTCAGAATAGGACTGGGACATCAGATCCATCAATACAGAATAAAAGCAGCCGTATTCCTGAAGTTCACAAATACATTTTTCCATCAAGATGAACAGTGTTCATGTTTTTTTCCCAAATCAAACATCGGGCCCGGTTTAATGAACAAGCTGCTCTCTCTCTGGAGCTCTTCCATGGGGGACTTGTTTATTTGCATCCTGAAACTTGTTTATTGCTTCATCGTTGGCGAAGATATATAAATGTTACCAAACTACTGGCATCTATTTCTGGAAGCTGTGCGTTAAGAGCATTTATCACGTTTTTAATGCCAGAGAAAGACAGTCGAGTGTTTAGGTCAACCATACATTTGAGATGTAATTACAAGAACATGAAGAAAAAATATATCATTATTAATTGGTTTATTTGATAAGGGACGGTGCACATTAATAAAAACATATCTGTCAATGTGCCAGAGTTAAAGCCAAAAGTATAATCCCGAGAGGCAGATGTCATAAAACAAACCTAAAAACATAAAATTACAAATACAATGTCTGTACAATATTTCCGCTTTCCAATGGGTGCACAAACAATTAATAGTGAGAAATGGTGAATATACTCTTAGACGTTAAAGACATGCAACAAGAAGACTTGCACATTCAAAATGGACAAAGCAAATAAAATAAGGGAGAACTCTGTTAAAATGTACAGAATAAAAACATCCATGTCAGAGACACAGAACATAAAAGCATGCAGAGTAAATGAAATATATAACGGTTTAACGGGCATTTTGGATGAAAAGTACATCCATCAAGCAAAAGATCTTGAGGGGATTTATTTTAATTAGTAACACACTTGTAATGTGTATCTGTTGGGTCTCCTGGTTCGGTTCGGCCATCCTGCCAAACCAGCTCAAATCCTGGATTCCAGTTCTCAAAAAGCAATATTTGAGGACATTTATTCCAAGCAACACTGAAGTGGTGTGTCTGCTTTGGATTTGATTGGATGACTGACAGAGGCCCATTGCTGCCAGCACACTCTGCCAAGTATTTGGGAGTGTAATCTCACAGGAGCGATCGGCAGCAGCTCCGAGTGTGTGTTCACGCTCACAAATGGAAGCTGCACAACTTCTCTGCTCAAAGCGAATGTCAGGAGGCGTGTTGTGTGAGGCTTGAAGGACGCTGGTTTGCTGCACACTGTTCGTAAAGTACATATATAAGACAATTAATAAGTGGCTATATAGATGCACAGGTCGTTTGACTCTTCGGACTCTTCCTTATAACTGTGTTATATATATATATATATATATATATATATATATATATATATATATATATATATATATATCTGTCTCAGAAAAATTAAATATTTGATGAGAAGTTTTTTTTTTTTTAATGCAATTAAAAAAAAAAAAAAAAATGCATGATTCATTCTATTACAATCAACTGAAATATTGCAAAGCCTTTATTTATTTTTATTTTTGATTATGGCTTACAGCTTAAGAAAACTCAAATACGATGGACGTTGACTCAAATGAAGCTCAAGTCTTTTCTCTCTAAAGTCAAGTCAAACTTTTTACTGGTTGTTCTTTTTCACACTGAGTGTCTCTACTTTGAGCCACTAGATGGCGCTCATCGTACATCTAGTGAGGCATCACACGTTGGTTGAGTTCCTCGGATGAATAGCTGCAGGCTAACTGTCGTTGATAACACCAAACACAACATGGAACATGGGTCTTAGCATGTGGCGTGTGGACGGGGAGCTTTAGGCCATCGCGTTATGTTTAGATGTTATACTGAACAGACGTATGTTGAGTAATACATTGAAAGAAGTATTCTGCGATGGATGGATGGATGAATGGATAGATGGATGGATAGATGGATGTATAGATGGATGGATAGATGGATGTATAGATGAATGGATGGACGGACAGACAGACGGATGGATGGATGGACTGATGGATAGATGGATTGTTGGACTGATGGATAGATGGATGGATGGGTGGATAGATGGACAAATGGATCGATGGACGGACGAACAAACAGACGGATGGAGGGATGGATGGTAGACGGATGGATAGATGGATGGGCGGACAGATGGATGGATGTTTGGACAAATGGATGGATGTACGGACGGACGGATGGTGGACGAATGGATGTAGGCTGGATATATACGGCTGGACGGGTGGATGGATGGACAGACAGACATATGGATGGATAGTAGACAGATGGATGGACAGACAGATGGATGGCTGGATGGACGGACAGATGGATGGATGGACAGACAGATGGATGGAAAGTACTGTCAGAAAAGTGAACTGGCTACAAGACCGTATTTTTTAGAAGCAATATTGTTGTTGATATTTTAAGATCATTAAAAATAATAAATATTAAAATACTCTCTCCAGTTCAACCTTATATGCCTCCGTAAATCATGCGGTGAAAGTCTTCAAAAGTGATGTAAGCGTGTATCAACATGTCAGAATGAGGAGCTGCATGTTTATTGTTGGGTCATCGACCCACAAGCAGCTCAGCAGCTCCTGAAGACTGACTTCAGTTTTCTAAAAGTTTCAAAGACGACATTTACAGCGGACAATATGAGTTCAAGAATAAACATTACATGAATCAAAAGGTACAATAAATAGATCCACCCATTAAGATACAAGTCAATGATGAATCAGGTAAACAGGGTTAAAAGAATCAGTGTTTTGAATTTTCCAACTTATCTTCAAAGCGTTGAATAGTTTGTGATAATTATTGGCTGAGAGAGCCATATAGATAAATAACTCCATGAGCGTTCATACTGCCACCCTCATATTTCTTTTTTTGTCTCTTGGATAGAACATAGAACACCACAAACAATCGGCCGGATCTTACATGCGACTCCAACCGTGTTTTATTAACAATGGCAGCTCGTTTATTAGTTGTTGGCTTCATGGACACATTTCTAATCTTCTGGGAGTAAAATGAGTGTTTGTGAGCCAAATGATTGTCTTGATCCAAAATCCTAAAGCGGCTCCCAGCGCCTGTTGCTTTCACTGATTATTCTTATGAGTTAATGTGAGGGAAAAAAAAGATTCCTCTATTTCACTTTTATTTATTCCACCCCAACATTTATCTTATTGGCATATCTGTGGCTCAGAAGACACACAGTCGTCCCGGAGATATCGTTGTTTGTCACTCAGATGTCTGCACGTTGTACATTTTGAAGAAACATCTTCTGCATGTGATTATGTTCCTGCTGAACTCGACACATTGAGAAGCCGCAGGCAGCAGCAGCAACACGAGCCGATGGACGGGAAGAAACACACGCATACATTCTGAATAATCATTTTAAACTTGAACATTTCTTTATTTTTTATAAGCCATGCCAGCGGGGGTGTAGTCCAGGCAAACTAACTTTTTCAATGGAAAAAATTGCAACAGAATTTATTTTTGCACAAAGGTCTTCTATGAAGTGTCCTGAATAACATACTAAAAGTCCTAAGAAATTAATGTTGCGGAAATAGGTTAAATATGCAAAAATCCAAGATGGCCGCCATAAATCTATAATGTCTCATATCTTCGCTATCACAAGAGATATTTTAATTATTTAAAATACTATTATACAGTTTTTGGACATAAGGAATCATTTAGAATAGGTTACGAGTTGATTGGAGGCAATCGTCATGGAAAAAAATCTGATATGACCACCAATTGGTCAGTGGCGTGCTGCAACGCAACACCAACGAAGAACAGAAGCATATTCCTAAAGCAAATGTGACCGCTGCAGACATTGCTGCTGTTGGTCGCATCAACATTCGATACTTCAAGATCACTCCAGCACTACCATCTCTTACATATCTACTAGAGATGCACCGATCACTGAAATCAGTACCTGCCGATCACCGATAAAACCGATCACCGAAATCAGTATCTGCCGATCCGATAATACCGATCACGGTGTCGATTGAAGCGTTCTATTTATTGTGTAGCATTATTGCCTCGGACTATGAGGAAATACATATATAAAGCAACTAAAACATTAAAGAAATTACACATTTCTTTAAACATTTAGGACTTTTACTTTGAAAAATGTCCTAATTGATACATTAAAATTGTTTGATTGCTATTATAGGGGATTTCAGATATGTATGGAACACATCTGCATCATTCATTTCCTGGAACTCTTGGGGAAATCTATTTCCAGGACTTTTTTTAAAATACAAAAGTCTGACTTATTTTTATAAACTCTTCCTTGGTCCAGTAACATGTTTTAATGTTAGCATAATTTAAGCTAAATCTCAGAAACGATCTATAAAGATACAAAAACAGTTCATCGTTTACTTTTATATGCTAGTGTATGATTTGTCGACATCTTATTTTGAAAAACGGATGTTGTTTCACGTGGTTCTTTCCGCTAACTTTGCAAACCCGGATGTTGTCACATAAATCCTTCCGCTAACGTTATCAAAACCCTCTTAGCTCCCGATCGAATGCGTTTACCGTCAACATCAGTCTATAGGGGCTCAGACATGTGAGAGTCGGCTGAGTCGACCCAGAGATTCAACTCGGGGGACGGGGACGCCGCTCGGTGGTGAGGATCCCCTCTGACCTCTCACTCTGCGGCCCTCGCCGGGCGCATCGTCTCCATTGCGATGCACCGCGATTGAAACGTCTGATAGTTCTCGCAGATGTTACGTCATCTGATCGGCCGTTTTGAGAACGCCGTTCAAAACCGATAATGGGAATATCGGCCGATATGGATCGGCGCCGATCAGATCGGTGCATCCCTAATATCTACCCCTTGTATTGTTTGAGGCAGAAGATCCAACAGCACAGCTAGATGTCTTATGGAAGAGCTCACTATTCCTTCATTCTCCAAGACAAGCATGGGCTGGTATGATGCAGATGTTGCATCATTGTCAACACCCAGGAAAGGCCACAACGATGTTCTTGCCAATGATTTCAATTCAGTATATTTTAAATAGCCCAACATCACAAATTTGCCCCAGAGAACTTTACAATCTGTACACATAGACATTTCTGAGGAGCGTAAAGACGCACGGAGGCCTGACACGAGGAAAAAGCATGACCGAAACTCAACACCTACTGTGGGTCATGTCCATACCAGCAGTCAACATCGCCAATGGCATGACGGCCCAAAAAGGAGTCAACGTTGACCGATCAAGAGAAATTGGGGAAGATATTCTAGACTCCTTGGTCGCGGTATCTGTAGAAAATTATGTCTTCAGGAAAGCTGACCAGGCCACGACACCTGGATCAAGATCAACAGTGGAGGTCAAATGACAACCTGTAACGGTGGATCCACAGTTGATAATTCAGAGGTTAATAACTATCGGACAGAAGATGTTTTATCCTTATTCAAGTATGAGCTCTGCACTGTTTGAATTAGCTGCACTCCCCCTGCAGGCAAATAAGGCAACACTGGCCGATGTGCTCAGCAGTTTATGAAGGGAGAGCAACGAGAACCCAATGCAAATGTCCAGTATGTACTAGATGGTGGTGTTCTACTTCATTGCATGCCATGACCAAGCTGATCTACATCTGACAGTGTGTGTCAAATGTACGTTGCGTACGTCACACACACACGTATGGAGCTGCTGTCGTTGTCTTTTATGGGTACAAAGATGAGTCCGCAACTAAAGATGCTACACAACTGAGAAGAACAGGGGCTTGTGCTGGTGTGACAAGACACTTCGGTGGTGACATGATTCAATCAAAGAAAGAAGATTTCCTGAACACCAAAGCAAACAAGCAGCGATGCATCCATAAGCGACAAGCTGGATGGAACTGGCTGTAGCATAGACCAGGCAACGCACGACGGCGTTGCGTTAATTGTTCAAACAGCAGTTGCTTCTGCCCAAACAAAAGACACTGAACTGATCAGGGAGGACACAGACTTGCTGATTCTCCTACTGCACCATGTCAAAATGGACGCACACATGTTGTTCGTGGCACCGGAGCCGAAACAATCCACCAAGTAGAAGAGAGTTTGTTGCATAAAACAATCCAGGGAGTTGCTCGGTCGTAAACTTTGTGATCACCCGCTCTTTGTCCACGCAATTTCAGGCTGTAATACTACCTGTCGTCTGTTTGGTCTCGGGAAGGGCGTGGCACTCAAGATGATCGAGAATGACCTTGTCTTTTACAATCAGGCCAAAGTGTTCAGTCAATCTCATTCAGCAATGGAGGCGATCATTGCAGCAGGAGAGAAGGCATTGGTGTCAATGTATGGTGGTGCCGAAGATGAAGGAATAGACGGCTTCTTATACCGGCGGTTCTGTGACAAGGTTTTAAAAGTCACCGCCGCCATGGAATCCCAAAGTCTACCACCAACCTCTGGCTCCTCTTAGTATCACAGCCTTTGTGTATACTATTAGGTTATGGAATGGGAAGATGCCTGCATCGATATGAGCCCAGAGGACTATGGATGGAACGTTGTTGATGGGCGATACCAGCCAGCCGCTTCATCAGAACTGCTGGCCGTCAACTGTCATAGCTGTAAAAAGGACTGAACCATCCGAAAGGTGCACATGCCGAAAATATGGCCTGCCTTGCACAAATGTGTGCAGAGAATGCCGTGGTGTAAGCTGTACCAACTCAGTTACCAGATTTGTCAAATGCATATGATGACGACGGTTGAGTTGGACCCATTCCAACAGTGTAACATCTACAATGCTCAATCACTGTATTGACAATAGTAGCATGTTGTGTCACCTTTCTGCTATACTCTTCATGTGATGTGTAGAATTTATGTTGATAAGTATGTTACTAAAGTTCAATGTAGTTAATAAACTACAAAATACTTACCTGCCTTGATTATATTAGTATACAATTTAATTAAATGTCATATCAGTGCACATATATATATAATAAGAAATGGATTTTGGTGGCCATATTGGATTTTCTTCCATGACCATTACATCCGATCAAGTCAAAACATACTTTAAATGATTTCTCATGTCCAAAAAATGTGTAATCGTATTTTAAATTATTCAAATGTCTCTTATAAAAGTGGAGATATGAAACATTATGTAATTATGGCGGCCATCTTGGATTTTTGCATATTTAACCTTTTTCCGCAACAGTAATTTCTTAGGACTTTTAGTATGTTATGCAGGACACTTCATAGAAGACCTCTGTGCAAAAATAAATTCTGTTGCATTTATTTCCATTTTTAATGGTAAAATTGGCTAGTTTGCCTGGACTAGTGGGGGACGGAAGTATCTCAACAACTATTGGATGGATGCCATGAAAGTTTGCAATTAAAATTCATAATAATAGATAATAGATTTTGACTGAATATAATCATTTTACTGCACTGGTGGATGGAAAGTATTAAGAAAATGCAATTTTAGAGCCATCACAGACAAAGAGGAAATGTTTTACATTAAAAAAATGCCTGTTAGGCCTCCTATTGTTTTGTATGAAAACTCTTTTTTGTGTAAAAACAACTAACTCAGAACACAATTTCCTTCTCAAATGATGTAGAAAAAAAGTTAAAATGTAAATATAATCGAAAAAATAGTGTAAATTACAACTATAAATATTCAGTGAGTACCTGAGTAAATGCACCCAGTTACTTTCCACGACTACAAGGTGCCACCACACGTTTGATATGATTTGAAGATTAATTACATTATTTTCAGGCAAACGTCGAACCTTTACTGGCTGTACATCCACAGTCTCTCCACTGGGGGGCAACATCCACTGACCTGAAGTCAGCTTTATAGAAGGTAAAGTTCCCTTGTGGCACGGGGGGGGGGGGGTTCAAGGACAAAACTGATATTTAGAGGACGAACCATTTAAGTCTTTCTGATTCTGTTTCTCGTCCTCTTATCCGACATGTTTAAGGGATGATTTAAGTTAATAAGAACATATCCTCATTGGTACCTCCAATACATTTGGTTACAGTCTATAAATAGCCTTCATCAGGTAAATGGCTGCTAGACTCTGCCTCCTACTGCAAGATGTTTTAAACACTTTGTTCCCTGTGATTTTCGTTTTGCTCTGGCGTCTCACCTCCAGTATTTCAGTCTTTTTTTAGACCCTGATAGAAGCGAGAGGGAAACAATAGACAGAGTCTCCGTTATAGGTCCCGATCCTTGGCCAGCTGGTGAACGCGTGGTTCTATTTTTACACAATAGGGAGCTCATGTTGCACTGATTTTTATTGCAGATGATAAAACAAACAACACGCATCACCAGCTCTGAAGCTGTGGCCGCGGCACTATTTATATCAAATATTGTGCTCATCAACCACAACACTGGCTTCATTTCCCATGCTCGTGTGGAACCCCTCGCTGTCTCTAATTGCAAAGTTGTACTCTAATTTATGAATCGCTGTCCAAAGACCAGCCGGCCTCTTGAGCTGCAGTTGGGAGGGAAACGTGCACTGATGGAAGCAATAAACGGTTTATAAGACACTGTGACGTAGACGCAAGCAGCAGACACACATGTTTATTAATGTATTGGCCAACAACTGTAACCTCTTGTGGCTTTACAACCGGATAATCTACAATAATATAGTTAAACACAGTTGTGGTAATATAAAATATGTCTTCTTATATGCACTTAAAGTGTCTCCATAGCTGCGTAATACAAGTTTTACGAGTTATTGTACAGGACTTGTCATACGAATGCTAAATAGCTTTAAAATATTCATAACCAGGCAGTTTGAGTTGCCTTTCATTTCAAAATTCCAAATCCAGCAGGCGGGCGATCTTGAAGTGTCTGAAGTTTTTATTATTATCTGGTAAATGCACAGAATGGCTATTAAAAACATGCATTAAAAAGCATATATCATAGAAAGTGCAGCCCGTGGAGGATATCCAAAACAGACGTTGGGTTCATGAAAATCGTGTGACATAAATGTCAGAGAGGTCGCTTTGGGAAAATGTCACGGCGAACAATGATTTACATTTAATCTGCGAATAATTCTACTCTGAAATCTGAGCCCATCTCTCCGTCTCATGTACCTTTTCATATTGTTTCCCCCTCTTGTCCTCTCTCCGTCCTCTCTTCCACACACACTCTTCTACCACCGGTTTCTCCAACACACAGTTATTTACTTCCCGGCAGCCCCGGGGCCGTCGCTTTCCTCTCCCACTTATTTCCTTAGTGTCTCTCGGCTTCCTCTCTCCATTGATGCTTTTCCATATCACAAGGTCGTGACCGGTTTCTGGTAAAGAAACTCTTACCGGCGCCGCGGGGCAGAGATAAGGTGTAACGATAACTGTTTTATTACCTTCCATAAAGAACAGAGTAGCAGAGTGAGCACCTTAAATACTGCCATATGAGACATAAATGATTCAATACATGCTTGATGGAAGGAGACCGAAGACATTGTGAGATGTGTAGCGACATGTGAACAGGACAATGAAAGAAGGGCCTTGAGACGGTGCCCCGAGTGACCGTTTCTCTGCCTCTGAGTCCTCAGCTGTGCTTCTGTGTCCTCTGATCATATTTCGTACGTGAAAAAGATATTAACGCCCACATTCTCATTTCCCGCACTTGCCATCCTTCTTCAATTTTCCATCGGGTCGAGGATCACGTTTGTCGAATTATTCCATCCACGGCTGCAAAATACCGTGAATCCCTTTAAATAAATATAACGACAGACATCGGACTTTTAGTCGTGAACAAAGATGAGTGAACGTGTTTGTAGCTAGCGTGGTGGGCGTGGCCGTCGGCATGGAGACGTCGGTCCATTCGTGGTCCCAGAGGATGAAGCGCAATCACGTCGGTGATCTTCCTCCGTCGCCTCTGGCACGTTGACATTTCTGCCTTTTTAATGAAATGTCTCAACAACAATTGGATGCATTTGCCATTTAATTCAGTATAGAAATGGCCCCGATATGAATTAATAAAATAACTTTGGTTATCCCTTAAAATAACTTATCATCTAGCATCATCCTCAACTTCTTCTCTCTTTCACTCTTCAAAATGTTCTTCTTCCTCTTCATTCTGCAGCGGCCGTATGCCTTTAACCTGCATTTAGCTGTTTTTCTTCCCATGTTGTATAGATTAGATTAGATTAGAAAACTTTATTAATACCCAGTGGGGAAACTCATTTGCCGCCAACAAGTCATACGGACAAAAAAATAGGCCCAATAGACAAGAAACACATGACAAGGAACAAAAACCGAGTCGCTCAGCGAGAACACCGAGGCATTCCGAGTCGCTAAGTGGAACTCCGAGGCATTCCGAGTCGCTCTGTGGAACACAGAGGCATTCCGAGTCGCTCGGTGGAACACCGAGTGGATCACCGAAACAGCCTTTTGATCGTTTTATTTATCCTGTATACTTTCCTTGTTTTACTCACTAAACTCAACTCAGTTCCAGGAGCCGCAGGTGCTGAGGGACTCCCTTATCTTTATAATCCTTCGCCGTCTGAAGGAAAAGCTTGTGATCCTCCCTTATGTTCGTGTGCGATATTCGTCTGTTTATGCTTCCGCCCGGGATGTTGATGTCTCCCCTCATATCGCTTCTTATTGTCGTCCTGGTTTCGTAAGGACTGCACAGGATGCTGCTGTCGCTGCGATGCTCCACTTTCGGGAGTGATGCTGATTCCTGTTTGACACCAAACATATCGGTTTGCATCGTCTTCAGCGATAATGTTTTTCAGTCTTTTTTGCGTCATGCACTTCGAATCTTTCACTGCTTTTTGCAAACTCCATGGCTGCTGTCTTCTACCATCTGGCCACTCTCCCACACAGTCCAGATTTGTGAAGTGCTGCACTGACAGTTGTCTTTCCAGAGAAAATGTATTTCTCTTGTAGCAGCCAAGGAATGCTGTAGTTCAATTACATTCAATTAAATTCAGTTTATTTTATATAGCCCAATATCACAAATTACAAATTTCTCTCAGAGGGCTTTACAACATTACGACATCCCTGACCTTTGACCTCACATCGGATCAGGAAAAACTCCCAGAAATAGAAAAAACCTTTTCACAGGGAAAAAAGGGAAGAAACCTTCAGGAGAGCAACAGAGGAGCATCCCTCTCCAGGATGGACAGAAGCAACAGATGTCATGTACAGAAGGAAGCATTACAGAGTTACATAAACACATTCAATTAATATGAGTGTATGAATAGTTTGTAGTACGCATGGACCACGATCCAGAAGGGGGGGGGGGGCATCAGCATGGCCATGACAAGAAGGCAGGAGGCATCAGATAAGACTCTATGAGACGTGAGTTTAGTGAGACGGCTCCTTGCATCTCGGTCACCTTGGCAACCGGGGTCCGTTGTTGCCTGCTGCTTGATCTAAGGTGGGACGTCCCATCCCTTGGAAGGAAGCTTTACTCCGAAGCATCATGGGAAAACACTTTCAATCCCATAAAGTCAAAGGAATAAAGTGCAGGTAATGCACAATGCAGACATAGTCCATGTTGTTAAAGAGGATGTGACCCCCGCGGGACACAGTGTTCTCTCATTGCTGCTCTTCCGAGTTAAACCGCAAGTTATCCACGTGGAGCTCCCTGTCATGCTCCGTGTTTAACTGATGGAACATGTCATGGAGTGAGCGCTGATGGACAGCGGGGATCACTTGGAGAGCGGCGGGGAGCTAAGTCCACATGCTTTTCTGATTTCCTGAGCATTCTGACAGCGCCATGAATATTCCCACATGCTGACATCCTGCAGTGCGTCGGCATTTTTATTTATTTATTTCATTTTGAGTGTATCCTAAGTGTCAATAAATTGAGCTTTTAAGCAAGCTATTGGACGAACAGTAGGCTGCGGCACTTCATCTTTTCCAATAATAAGCAAAGCAGCATTTTACCCTGATGATCTCATCTCTGTTCAACATCGCTTGCATCAAAACTCATTTATTGAATTCCCCTCGTTTGAGGATAATCACAAGGCTCCATAGATTTACTCAGAAAAGATTTTCTGAAGCACCACGAAAAACATGAATATGACATTTCTTTTGAGGTACAGTTCAGATGAAATTGCGCATATTTAAAAAAAACCTTGATAACAGATGGAAACCATATTTAAGGTAATAATAAACCTTTTGCAGAGCAGCAGGAAAAGCACATGTCAAGCCAACATTAAGGCTGGCTGCGCTCCATGTCGGAGGACCTGGCACAGCGAAATGAAACGATTGTGATTAGTTTCAACGTGAGAAAAGGTTTAATATAACCTTCATTTTGTACTTTTATCGTTTTGTCGCGCTTTTATCTATTGATCTATTTAATCTATTTATCAAAACCACCACCCATTGGTGGAAAAAAGTCCCTTTGACTCTCTTTTTGAACACCGCATTGCAGGTCTAATCCCATTGGCAGAGCTCTTAGCTCTCCTGTCCTCTGGGAACCTCCTGGCACGGCCTCGTCAATACCACGGCCTGGTGGAGGACTCAACGACAACAACAACAGCAACAAATGAGATGTGTTCAGTAAGTGGTGCACATCATTGATCTTTGTAAATTCACAATACTGTTTTTTTTTACCATCCTCTCTCACTCTCAAGGTCAAAGGTTCAGCCTCAGTGTCATGACAGTACAATACAGCATTGCATAACATGGGCGAATCCTTTTTTACCTTTGTCAGCATTAAGAAGAAGAAGATGCAAACGCTCCTCTGTGAGCCCCCCTGCACATGCAGGCACTTTTATTAATCATTCATCATAAAAGCATACTCCATGCTTAACGTCCTCGCCAATATTCATAACAAATTGCATTACGCACGGAAGAAAATACACAAATTATCTGCAGATTATCACCCGACAAGATGCCTCGCAGCAGATAATATCAAAAGGAATATTCCTTTTCAATTTGGGAAACACTCTTGTCTGCTGTCTTAAACAGATTTACAAGAGAGGATCAATAACGATTTCATCTCCGCACAACCAGAGATGTGTTTGTGTGTTAGTGCTGTGCGTGGGACAAAAGCTGTTAGCAGGCGGGATATGTTAGCTTCTTCTCTGTCAGAATGTGTCGTATTTGTGGCAAATAACACGTTTTTTCTTCTTCATAATTATGAATTCATGATGATGTCAAGACAAACAAAACAAGGACCTCGCTTCCTGTTGGCTGCTCTCGGCGTTGCTCCCCCTGCAGCGGAGGCAGAAGACCTGTGCTTCCACGCGGCCTCACCACCAGTGGCGGTGGGACGGGGTGTGATGGCAGAGCCGGTCACAGATGGTCCACTTATAGGCGCCCCGGAGGCCGCCTGCTGACAGGACACACACACACACACACACACTACATCAGAAATACAGTTATCCTCTGCTTCCGCTTCTGCACAAATATGACCGATACACACTTTAGGTCTCCGGCACACTAACTCATAGACCCGGATAGTCTTCTTTGTTGTCTTTTGTACGAAAAAAAGGGAGTATTATCCTGGATTTTAAAAAAATTGGGTATCGGATGAATGTTTCTCGAAGTTTGAAAGGATTTTTTTTACCAAAGGAAAACTTTTTTTTTGACAGTGCCCATTTTCTGAGGTTCTGTATGAATACATTAGATTTGAAATTATTATAATAGTAACTTTATTTATATATCACCTTTAAAAACAGGGTTTACAAAGGCAAAATAATTGAATAGAAAAACACAAACACAAAATAAAGAACGACAGACAAACTGAATCGGGGGAACCGAAGAACTGCATACAAGGACGACATCACTTAAAAGCGGTGAGATAAAAATGGGTTTTAAGCGGTGATTTAAAAGAAGTTACTGAATCTGCGAATGTGTGCAAAATGCAAAGATGCCCATAAACCTTCAGAGCAACAGATAATAACATCTGAGCTTCTGTTCCTGGGCCTGCAGGGAGATTCTGAACAGGCTCACTTTCTAGCTCTTTCTAAATTGACCTTATTGACTCCATCTCCAACTCTTTCTTGTGATAAAGTGCTTTTGGCCGATCTCATTAAGCCTGGAGGATACATCGAAAGAGGCTCGCGGCGGATCTCCCCGAGGCTTCGCATCTCTTTAGCAACATGGAAAAGTTCTTGAATCAATCAGAAATGTGAAAGCGCCCGCTGGCTGGGCCGTGCCCTGCCCGTCTTTAGACATCTTTAGTGTAATGATCATATATGATCATACTGTAGGAGCGTGGGAATAAACTGCGGACAAAGTTAGTTTCTTTGGCTGCACACCTCTGTGGCCGTTTATTCACTCACACAAACAAAATCACCCGTGACACTGACAACTCGTGACCTTTAACCCCTCAACGCCGCCTCGTTGCCCTGGTTACACTCCCAGCTCTTAAAGGGACCCGGTCACGTATCTTGCACGCCACCCTACTAGTCCTGTGAATTATGTGATCCAAACAGAGTCCCCTACAATACAAGACAAAATATAAAAAAGCAAAAGTAAAACTCACAAGTAGATTGCACTAATTAAAAGAATGACACAGCTTGTTTATTGTACTTAGAATAGGGGCGTGGCTATATAGATGACAGTGTTTTTGGTTCAGACTGAAGTATCTTAATAAATATTTTTAAAATGGTTGTGACATTCGTGGTGCTAGAGGGTGGATCTAACTGATTTGGGGATGGTACTTACCCTCGACTCATAGTCCTGTTTCCTTATCCATCACATTTTCCTGCTCATGTCTTTAGACTCTAACGCTGCCTTTGAGAGGAGCTGATGACGTTAATGTCTCATTTGAATCGTCGATGGTATCACTGCACAGTTGTGATAGTTCTGAAAACTGACAGGGACAGTACTCTACTTCAGAACATTGCCCCCCCCCCCTCTCCATCAGTATCTAGTAAATACATAACTGATGCCTGCCTTCACTTGTACGGTGAGACGTGTGACAGCAGCCGACACAACAGTCTGCCATTCGTGACGGAAATGCAGGAGCAGAAAAGCTGTGAGAGAGACAAAGGCCGGAAGAAAGGTGGAAAGACACTTCACGCTACATGACAGAGGGAAAAGAGAGCAACCCGGGAGGCTTTTTGAAAACCAAAAAATACAGACACTCCCCAGAATTTTCAAGATATGGCAAAGAAAGAGAAATTGTGCAAGAGACGCAAAATATAAAACCACCTGCAATGAGAAAAGAAATTGAGTGACAGGAGCAAAACCCGAGAGGAGACAGAGAAGTCGATCACGATTTCTCTTCATCGTCTTATTTACAGCAAGGTTGCTGAAGAATACTCTACCCACAAAATGATCGTATTTATATGAATGACCCTTTGTTACCTTGAATTCTTGTTGCACGCCCATCCAGCCGGAGTTGTGTGATAGTTATGAAACATATTTTTTGTTTGTTAAAAGTGGCCCCCATTTTATACAATCCTACAGGACTGTTTAAAAAAAAACACGTTGATTTAGCATTTGAACGTTTTCTTCAAGAATTCGAGATAATTGATATGCAAACGGTCATTTTGTGGGTGAAATATTCCTTTTAAATCGTAATAATGTAACCATACACTGTTTATAATAAGCATGCGACTTCCTTCTATTGCCTTTTTGTATCCATTCCTCAAATAGAAGACTGTTTCTGAGTTTGAGTCATTTTTTTAATAAAGATGTGTTAACCCTGAGGAAAACTCTTCGTCTTCAGTACCTTAAACTCCAGGTATCTCACCGCTGCAGACGGTGTTTACTCTGCAGTTAAATGTTCGTGCTCCTTTGTGGATGAACTCAGCTTCGTTTCCCTTGTGTCACTTGCGTTGCAGAGTGTTTCTTTTGTGTCTGTTTTTTTCCTTCTTTTTTTAATAGACTATCTCCCTTGCTCCAATTTCTCTTGACCTCCATACCGCTGATGCTGAGTGTTGTGTTTCTCTCAGATCTCGTTTTTTAATCAGCTTTGTTGCGCGGGCTGAAATACGAGAAGTCGGCTGCTGGAATTGAATAACTGTCACTGTGTTTACCCAAAGTCCTCTCATCGTGGTGCCATGTATTTAGGACAATTTCATACGAATATTCTCCGCTAAAGTGGTCCTCTAAAAATAAAAAATCTTCATCTGCTTTGAGTGTTGTCGTGGTGACAGGTTCTACTTTCCACCCAAATGAGGTTTCAGACAAAGCCATCTGGAGGAACGTGGACTCTGCTGTTTCCTGTGACTGTGAGCAATGACGGTCAGCTCCCCGGTGTCCTCGTGGCTAAAGTTTTCTATGAAGCTCTCCCACCTGCAGATTAATGCACCGGTCTCACCTGTGGTTTTGGCATATCATTGCCAAAAAACACACCAGGTGTATTCAAAAACGAGCGTGCAAGAATATGCAACTGTCTTTCCACACGAGGACCGATATTTATACATGAAATGTGCAGGCTTTATCTTATTACCCACTACTTTTTATTTTGGTATACATACATGTGTTGATATTTACATTGATTCATAAATTTGACCCGGTTTATAATAAATGTCCTATACGGTAAGGCAGCTTTACTGTGATTGCCAATGCGTTAATATTACAGATTAAACATATATATTTCTTTTTGGGGGGGGGGATTCTGTGTTTTACGTTTGTTTGTTATGTAAATATGCAACATAATGTTGCATATCTACATTTATTTTGTTTACCAAAACAATGACAATATGGTATTAATATTAAATGATGTAAAAAGTTCATAATGCGGTCGCAAAAGTGATTTCTAAACCGTGTTTCATTAAATGCTTTTCATCAAAAAGATCATAAGAGGAATGTAATATATGGGACGTGCTAACGAGAGGTGAACTGTTTGAAGCAGGAGTCCTTGGGGCTGATGTGTGATGTCCTTTAGTTTCCAGGGAAGGCCAGTTCCCCTTTGGCCACCGGTCCCCTTGAGGCCGGTAAGCTGGTCAAACTTTTTGGAAACACACATGTCATAAACTAGACCCACAAAGTGTATTTAACATTGGGACATTTTATGTGCGCTTGTTTCGTTGACCTGGTTCTTTAATGAGTTACTTCAAGTGATCAACACAGCATCTCCCCGGGTTCCACCGCTGGTTAACTTCTCCCAGTCCGTGTGGTGGAAAGGGGGTATTACACCCGTAAAGAGGCAGCGTCGTAGAGCCCAGAATGCACAGAACGTTTTTATTGATTATCAAGGTTGGAAAGAAGTTCTATTTAAAAAAATGACCGTATACATCCGTCTTGGTGGCTGAGCCACGTGTCAAGAGGTCACGTGATACGTAACCGCACAATGAAACTAACAATCTAGTGACTGACGGTGGCCGTAAAAGTCCGTTTCAAACAACAACTCTGCCGGTGTTCTGGTTTAAAATCAAGGCAGAATGTCCTGAAATCGCCAAAACAGCTCTGAAACCTCTCTTCCTTTCCAACATTCTGTGTTTGTGAAGCAGGTTTTCTGCAGTGACGGCAACCAACACTCATTTATGGAGTTATGGACATAAAGAACACACGTCGGGTGTCATTGTCTCCCATCACCCCGAGATGACACCGGCTCGTTGCAGAGAAACAAGCTCAGGGCTCCCACTAACTCGGCGTAATGACGAGTTGTATTTTTGTGCACTTTATATTTGTTTTTATGCCGGTCGTATCATTTTATTCAGTCATATTTATAACGTCATATCTATAACGTCATATTTATAACGTCATATTCATAACATCATATTTATAACTTCATATTTATAACGTCATATTCATAACGTCATATTCATAACATCATATTTATAATGTCATATTCATAACGTCATATTCATAACGTCATATTCATTTAGTCATATTCATTTAGTCATATTAGTTACGTCATATTCATACGTTATATTCATACGTCATATTCATTACGTCATATTTATACGTCATATTCATACGTCATATTTATACGTCATATTCATACGTCATATTATAACTTCATATTTATAACTTCATATTCATTACGTTGTATTCATTACGTCATATGTGTTACATCATATTTGTAAAGGCGAAGTCAGGACAGCGTGCAGGTGTCAAACTTTGGGGAAACTCTGAAATCAGCGGTGAAGTCAACAGTTCTCGAGCCTTTTAATTTAAAAATAAATCCCCAAAAATGTAAATGAGTTTGTTCACTGTTGCTAACCGCGCTTCTTTCGTAATAATAGCTAACGTAAACGTAAGCTGGCAGCAACAGGTGCAGCGGGACGTCGCTCAGCGTGGACATGGACCAGTTCCCCTCCGTTGAAGACAGAAATGCACACGAAGGAAAGTGAGTCGGAAACTTCCCGTCGGGGTTCGTCCTCTCGCCCCGCTCTCCTGGTGGTTCACGTCCGTGTCGCGTCACGGCCGAGTGTGTTTGACAGCGGGCTGTCTGGTCGGTTCTCGAAGTCAAACTGTGCCTCACGTGTTTGGACACTGAAGCCGAGGCTCAATATTCCATTTGGAACATCTCCCTCTGTCTGGTGCTCGTCTGTGATTGGCTGTCATTAGGGATGGTTTGTGCTCTGGATTTGGATGTCATCTGTGCTGCATGAGTAAATAGTCAGAATACACTGCAGGCGCTTCAGCATGCTGAAGACACACTGTAGAGACCAGTGTGTACGTCATGTTGCATTGCAACATGTAGGTTTTCATGTGTACAATGTGTTGTAATTTCTAGTAATCTATACTGATCTGTACTTACATCAGCAAATACCATCTGGAGGATATTTGCCAGGAAAATGAGGATAACATCATCTTTGTGGGAGACTTACACTTCCGTTCAAAAGTTTGGGGTCACTTAGAAATGTCTTTATTTTTCAAAGAAAAGCACTGTTTTTTCAATAAAGATAACATTAATCAAAAATACACACTATACATTGTTAATGTGGTAAATGACTATTCTAGGTGGAAGTGTCTGGTTTCTAATGAAATATCTCCAGAGGTGTATAGAGGCCCATTTCCATCAACTATCACTCCAGTGTTCTAATGGTACATTGTGTTTGCTAATCGCCTTAGAAGACTAATATCTGATTAGAAAACCCTTGTGCAATTATGTTAGCACAGCTGAAAACAGTTATGCTGGTGATATAAGCTATACAACTGGCCTTCCTTTGAGCTTGAAGTTTGAAGAACAAAATTAATACTTCAAATATTAATCATTATTTCTAACCTTGTCAATGTCTTGACTATATGTTCTATTCAATTTTCAATTCATTTGATGAATAAAAGTGAGTTTTCATGGAAGACACGAAATTGTCTGGATGACCCCAAACTTTTGAAACAGTTGCCTCCTGATATAACTCATGGATCTGTTCCTTCAACTGGACGTCGTAGATTGTATGTCATGACTAACCCAAACCCTCTTCCATGGTTTTAACACGGGGACGCTCGGTAAGGAACGAGCACATGAGAAGTTCAAGTTTTCTTCATTTTTGTATCTAAAACCGATCTAGAGTATGGACACCGATTTGAGCACTTTCATAATACTTGAGGAGACTTTTTTTTGTACAGATCTCAAGATCTTTGACGTCATTCCGATGTCAATAAATGTGCATCGCTGTCCATCTGGTGTCAAAGTGTGCTCCGATTCTGTCTAAAGACAAACAAAAAAACACCTGCCATCACGGAGGGGAATGAGATGTGATGAATCCTATAAATGTGAAAAATGGCGCGGCGGGGGAGTTCACGGCATTGCACATACACATTACAAGAAGCAGGTAGTCGTGTGAAGTGGAAAAGAAAGAGCCCGAGAGAGGATTTCACACCTGTCCAATCACTGCGGGAAGTTGACGTTGAATGCTGGGTTTTTCCGATTTTGGGGGAAAAGCTGCAAAATAGTGAGACACATGCCAACGTAAAAAAAAGCGCAGGGGGACGGGTTCAGATGTGGAGCACACTGATACCTGTAGAGTGATACGTATCCAATACTCACTGTAAGAGCCATTTTAATTGGGTTTTCTTACTTTGGACCTCCCACCACTAGGTGGCGCAATGCCGACTTAATTTGATGTTTAGGCCTACTTAACGAAGAGAGGAGTAGAGGTGCCAAAAATGATACGAGTTTACAGTTGGTTTATTGTGAAATAAATGAATGATGGGATGATTATCGTCCGGAACGAGAACGAGAAGGGTAGAAGGGTCGTGAAGAGCGGGTTGCTCCTGTAGGAGAGAAAAATGGGAAGACAAGAAAGAGGTCGGGAGGGAGGGATGTCGGAGCTGAGAGGAAGAGGGAGTGTATAGGTTCGACGTGTTTAAGTACAGAGGGCTCGGATGATTGAGTAAGGGGCGTGGCCTTCCTTCCCGAACTATGTTTCTAAAACACCATTTATGATTTAATTTGGGATAAATACAAACTGGACCCTGAAATTCAATGAAACGCGTCGAAACTCCAGCAGATGAGCAGCCGAGGAGAGCCTGGGTGTTGGAAGGCAACGGGGGCACTACACAAAATCCAAATGATTTGATTGTAGTTTCATGTGAGTCCTGTCAGGTGACCGTGACAGAACGTGCTGCTGTGAAAAAGCCATTTGAAGCTGCGTGTCCTCTGCTCCGGAATACAATGGAACGGTGTCTGACACGCGGTGGAGTCGCCGCCTTCGTGTTTGCTATTCATACCTGCGAAGCTTTGTCGGCTGAAAACTTCAGACGCATTAGATAGCAGAAATACGACTTGGAGAAACAAACACAATGTGCCTCCTGAAGAGAGAAAAACCATCCATCCTCAAACTCCATCTGGGATAGCAGTCTTTAAAAAAATGCAAAGAAATCTAAAGAGACGCTATAAAAGCGGAAATCATTGCCGAAGTTTCTACCAACAAGTGTTTAACCCTTGTGTTGCCTTAGGGTCATTTTGACCCGATTCAATGTTTCACCCTCCTGTTACCTTTATATTTACTAACATATTTTACCCTTTGGGTTCAATTTGACGCCAGCAATTAAAACCTCCAGAAAATTATTAGAATTAATATTGTTTTCCAAGTTTAAGTGTGAGGCACTTTATGTTTGTTTGTTGACTACCGAAAGAACACCTACATTAAACATTGAATGGGGTCAAATTAATCCTAAGGCGACACGAGGGTGTAATATTGATTCGGGTCAAAATGACCCTAAGGCAACACAAGGGTTAAACGACGCTACTCGTCGGGCTCACGCGCTCCCAGAGATAGATTCTGATCTCCTCTGTATGTCTGCAGGACATCCCAGCACCGAGTAGAGACTTGACAAACATTTAAATCCCCTTTGCCTGAAGCAGACGCTTTCTGAGGGTCACGTACTGCACGGCGGCCATCTTGAATCCGACGTGTTTGAGATGACACATCAGAAGAGCCCGTGTTGGAAGAGGAAACAAGCCAATGCAGCAGCACGACGCGCCATCTGTTAACAGGCGGAAACATCATAATGATGATCAATGTGAAGTTGTAGAAGCTAATTATATATATCGTATATATATTTCAAATTCCTATTTTTCATCCCCTGAATCAACAGTAAAACATTCTTTTGGCCAGCTGGGCGATAAGTAGACGGGAGATGCAGATTTTTTTTCGCAATAAATGTAATATCCGTGAACAAATTAATCATTCAGATTACGGGTCAGACAAAAAGAAAAGAAGGAGGGGGAGAAAGCACGTGGAAGGAGCGTACGTTCATATGGACTAGAGATGCACCGATACTGATATTGGATATCCGATACTTACTCAAATTGCTGGATCGAGATTAGGAGACAAGGACCAATCCGGTATCGTATACCATTATTCTAATAATATTCTAATACATAAAAATTGAGTAAATGTATGGATTTATTTCTCATTTCTTTCTTTTGCATGTCAAGTCAAGCCTGGTGTTGCCTTACATACAAACGAATGCTCCCAGCCTCGCATGCAGCTGATGGATCAAACAAAAAAAGCCCGGCCTCCGTCTGCCTCCTTGCACTATGTTTGAGTTTTTATATTTTAAATTCTTACTTTCTTTTCGGTTATTTGGAATGCTGAATGAACTCCGCAGGTTGATCTTAACGTGGTCTGGTCTTCACTGTAGTTATGTTGGTTCTGAGTCTTTTCTATCGTTCGATGAAGTTTTCACCATCTGCTGTTATTGGTATTCATGACGAAGATGCCGCCCTACCCACACTTTTTCTTCTTTATGGAAGCGTGTGCCGGTGGCTTGGGCCCCCGTGCCTTTAAAAAAAAAAAAAAAAGAAGAAGTCTGGCAACGTCTCAGGGTGTCTTTACAGATTTCCTCGGCTCAGCCTCCGGGCTAGACGTCTCAAACAGACACCTCATCACGATGAATGACGGGAACTTGACCAGCTAACGGGGACCAGAGTGGGACTCGAATCTGCTGACTTGAGGCATGAAGTTGCATAATGCATATTGAATTCAATCATAACACGAGTTTCAATTTCCATTTGTAAATAACAAATGTGTTATTGTAAGTCCTTGGGAGGAGCACCTCTATGTGTGTGTGTGTGCGTGCAAAAAGTCGAAGTCAAACCTTTAAGGCCAACTGTTGCGTTCGCATACGAGGCGATGGCATGGTGATACATGAATTATTCATGCGTATTAATGTGGTTTTATTCAGTGATTTTTCACGGGTACAACAACGCTTGAACATTGTATATGTAAACACAGTTTCAGTTCCTCCAGTCGGGCTCACTTCCCCTTCCATCGCTCTGCACCCAGAACATTTCCTCGCGGGTACCGACAAACAAGTGGGATGCTGGGGGTGAATCTATTTCAGGGGTTTCATTGTCATAGTTCTTGTCGTCTCCTGTTCAGAAATGGAGAAGAGTACATGGGTAAAGTAAATAATTTGGACTGCACTTAAAACCCTCCTGTTACCCTTTGGGTCAATTTGACCCCATTAAATGTTTAATGTCGGTGTTCTTTGGGGTCAATTTGACCCCAGGCTGTTTTTCACTGTGTCAAACATATAAGAAATATCAACTTTTTAATATATTTAAAGGGCTATTTAGGTAGTCAACAAACAAACATAAAGTACCTCACACTTAAACTTGGGAAACAATATTAATTCTAATAATTTTCTGGAGGTTTTAATTGCTGGGGTCAAATTGACCCCGAGGGTAAAATATGTTAGTAAATGTAAAGGTAACAGGAGGGTTAAAGGATTTTCTCCAGAGTGACAGCGGACAGTGTAAGGTCATATGTCCCTCAGAAGGGTCTATTTTCAGGGAGATTAAAATATAGCTCCTCCATTTCATCAGTTTTGATAAACTTGTCTCGATTTGCATGATCAGTGAGCCAGACTGCTTTTTATTAGAATATTAGAGTTTTGGAGAAACTTAAACTGTATTGTATTTTTGTCCAGAACACAGGTGTTTTACCCTTTTCGTCTCCTCTTTTTTAATCTTTACCGACGTATTCAAAGCTGAACCAGCCGTTTCCCTGAGTTTAGCTATCGCAGCTGGTATTTGGAAGAGGAGAAGTTGGATCGCCGAAGCAGAAAGGCCGAGTCCGATCTGAGAGTTCTAGAGGCAAAGTATATGCGGCGATGTCGGTGTACACACGGGCAGAGACTTCCGTTAAGAAACACACAAGGCATCCATGTTACCTCACAAACACATGACCCCAGAACAGAAATGAGGTCATGTTCAAGTAAATGGTCGGGCTGGTGGGCACAGCGGGCTGGTGGTGGTGGTGGTGGTGGTGGGGTGACTGGCATGTGTATCCTCAAAAGAAGAGGAGTTGTTAAGGCAGTCGAGACGTGGAAGCCTCAAGGACCCGAGTGGAACCCACAGCCTAAAATACTCCAAACACCAGGCAGTGGTCCAGCTGGGAAAACAGTACAGAGATGACGGAGACAAATAGAGACGCTTTCACCAAACTCTGAATCAGTCAGGAGACCAGAGACAAACGTAGTCATCACACACACACACACACACACACACACACACACACACACACACACACACACACACACACACACACACACACACACACACACACACACACACACACACACACACACACACATCCACGTTGGTGCTGCAGTGTATAGATCAGATAAGTGTTATGTTCATGGTACTTGTTTCTGTATCAGCAGTACTGCCGAGCTCTGTATGTTCATAAACACATTGAAATAGATATTTTACTCTCATTATTTCAGCTCTTCAGAGGTGAAATAAAAAAGAGCAGCTTTCTGTTGGTCACAGAGTTTACTCTCATTAATTCTTTATATGTCTCCGGGTTCATCTCAAAGCAGCAAAGAAGAGGCGTTGCTCCATTTAAAACTAATTAGGTAGGTAGGTTCATCTGAATATTCATTTATTACCCTAATAAAACTCTAATGATGAAATTATTCACAGTTTTGTCCTGAACAGCGGCATCATTTGGCTCCTCCAATCTCATTTGTCAGATTAAAAGAAAAAAGATAACTGCAGTTCTATCTTAATTAATGTGTGAATTAAATATTCCTCTTTTGTTAAACGTGGGGGGGGGGTCAAAAACTCCAAAGATCCTTAATCACCCCGTCTGTTATATCCAGGAAAGTGTTGTACCTGTTACACGTGTAGCTGTAGTTACTAGTTACTTTGCAGATTCAGATTAGCAATAAAAAATGTAAAATACCAACCTATATACACTACCGTTCAAAAGTTTGGGATCACTTAGAAATGACTTTATTTTTCAAAGAAAAGCACTGTTTTTTCAATAAAGATAACATTAAATTAATCAGAAATACACACTCTACATTGTTAATGTGGTAAATGACTATTCTAGGTGGAAGTGTCTGGTTTCTAATGAAATATCTCCATAGGTGTATAGAGGCCCATTTCCATCAACTATCACTCCAGTGTTCTAATGGTACATTGTGTTTGATAATCGCCTTAGAAGACTAATGTCTGATTAGAAAACCCGTGCAATTATGTTAGCACAGCTGAAAACAGTTATGCTGGTGATATAAGCTATACAACTGGCCTTCCTTTGAGCTTGAAGTTTGTAGAACAAAATTAATATTTCAAATATTAATCATTATTTCTAACCTTGTCAATGTCTTGACTATATTTTATATTCATTTGATAAATAAAAGTGTGATTTTTCATGGAAGGCACGAAATTGTCTGGGTGATCCCAAACTTTTGAACGGTAGTGTACGTATTACTCCAATTCAAGCTCGCTGGCAGTAAAGCATAACTAACGGATTATGGGGACAAATGCTTGAATTTCAGTTTGTTTTGTTTTGTTTTTGTTTGTTGTTTAAAAAAAATAGATATATAAGGCTCTTTGGAAAACAAGTTTTCAAGCAATCATATGTTAGGGCACTTATAAGCTAGATAGCTTCAGCCTTACTTTCGGTCAGCCACGTGTATCTTTCTTCTTCTTTTTTTTAAACTTCCAGGTGGTTGTATATTTTGCTGATTGAATTAAATGAACTCATTCATTCATTCAGTATCTAAATGTGTTTAACCAAGCACCTTCACACGCCGCAACATTAAAGCGGTGCTAATAAGCCTAATAATACATAATTGATTTTTTTTTCTGATGCAGGAAATGTTGTCTTTTATTTTTGGTACTTTGAAGCGTCATGGATGACTAATGGTTTATATTTTAATCTATTTCCACGCTGTTGTATTTTAAAGTTACTGTGAGGAACTTTATACGGTTTATTAATTAAACACCGCTATCTCTCCGTGACATTCACAAAGAAAACAAAAGCATTAGCGAGAAGATGAAGTTCATCTCGGTTCATCTCGGGCAGCTTCCCCAGGAAGTCCCTCAGACTCCGGCAGCGACCGGCTCGCCGCAGAGAGCCTCCGATCCGTCTGCGTGTGCCGTATCTAAACCTCCTGATGCATTAACGCACACGGCATCCGGCGATATTCTTATTTTCTGGCATCGAGCGCTCCCTGCTCTTTGATCCACGATGCAATGTGTTCCTTTACACTTCTCAATGTTCTACATTCATAAACTATTCCCTCCCAAGCCTTCGCCAGTCAGACTCGAAGGGGGGTGAGCCCTACACACAGAATAGCTAATACAGGAACCAGCGGCTCAGAAAATAAGTAATACAAGAATCCCCGTCTTGTCATTTCTCACAGGCTCAGTCTCACTTGTATCTTTGGTTTACACTGTATCCTGGTGTTATGCAGCATCCACATCTCTTTATCCACGGTATACCTGGGCTGACTCGGCAATTGAACACTCCTCATGTGAAATGATGTTATAGTAAAGGAAAAAAAGAAGAAGAAAAAATGGCCCGGCAAGAGGAGAGTTAAAGATGCGAACACCCCTCCTCGGAGTCAGTCGTTCATTTGTACAATGACAAATATGTTTAATTAGCACATCACTTGTATCTGCGAGGGACATTTTCAGATATAAAAAGCTCTTAGCAACTTTTATCAGAATAAAATGATTCATATTCTCTGGACATGAAGCAGTTCTTTGTGATTGTCAGACAGACTGCTGGGGTAGCCTGTAAATGAGAGCATTCAATACCATGTCAAACGTGAGTGAAAGGGTTACAATTGATAACTCTTTCTATCATTGTTTTCACCCCACAAAGATGTGAACAGCATGTGATCTCAGACACTTGATTGAATGACAAGAGTACAAGCAAGAAGGCAAATAACAGTCATATTTACTGCAAGGTTTACACTCAGTGTAATAAAATGCTCATTTGGAATAGTTGTAAATGTAATTTTTTATGATTTATTGTAACTCCAAACAAAAATAATTTCTACAAAAAAATATTCAAATAATGTCATATAATATTGATACGTGGTCGATATCTTTTCTCTCTTTCTCTCTTTTAGACATCTGAGAAATTAAATTCTGTTAAATTCTGCTTCCTGAATACTTTGTGAAGATTAAATCTCGCTAAGTGTGGCAACAATCACTCATTCCTATAACAACCATAATAGTGACTACATTTTTTTATTATTCGTAACCCCCTGGACATTATATAATATGTATAATCTCAGCGACTGTCAGTGGGCACATTAGATACAATGACTGAGATATAATTTTAAAATAAAAATGCAGCGGAAATAGAATAAATGTAAAATCAAGTATCATCTTTTGAGAAGAAAATGAAACCTGGTTAATATACGACGTCGGCCTCAGCAGGAGGATCCAACGCACATCTGGCCTCCTCTGACTCGTCCGTCGTGTCGCGTACTCTCACCGAGTCTGACCACACACACACACAAACACACAAACACGCACGCACGTTGGCCGCCAGTCAAACGGAGGTGAGATCCTTAACTCAACCAATAATAAGGGAACAAAATGAAAAAGGGTCCTTGTGGGTACGACAGCCATTCCCTTTGAAGTGGTGACTTAAGTGTTTTGTTTATGCTTTTTGGTTTGATGCACATTGCTCCAGCTCAGGAATAAAGGGAACAGTGGTTGGTATGATTTTTTTCTTCTTCTTCACCCCCCCTTCATCTGCATCTTTTTTTCCTCTAAGGTCACTCCCCTTTCTTCTC
Source organism: Pseudoliparis swirei (assembly GCF_029220125.1). Classification (NCBI taxonomy): domain Eukaryota; kingdom Metazoa; phylum Chordata; class Actinopteri; order Perciformes; family Liparidae; genus Pseudoliparis; species Pseudoliparis swirei. Next base: position 18,107,143 of record NC_079402.1, on the reverse strand, counting down.
TGTTAGTCCTTCTCACACCTGAGCACACACCCAGTATCATAACAGTCCTGTGAGGTGTATATATATGTGTGTGTGTGTGTGTGTTTGTAAGGAGACTGGGGCTAGTTAGTGTTGTGTGAGTGTGTGCGTGTGTGCGTGTGTCCTTTTGACGAGTGTTGGGGGTGTGTGGGTCCACGACTGGGGCGGCCCTCGCCTCGCGTACACACGCACATACACACACACACGCACACACACTCTCCTTAGTCTGAGGTTTTGTTTTCTTCCCGTGGCTCAGTGTGTATTTAAGGTGGCCAGCAGGTGGGCTAGCAGAGTGCAGAGCAGCAGGGTGGCCGTGGCGAGGTGCAGGGAAGAGGCGGCGTTGCAATCCTTGCCCGCCTCGCATCGGGGTTGTTGGCACAACGCCCCTTTGAACTCCGGAGGGCAGATGCACTTCTGGCCCTGGTTGCAGGTTCCTCCGTTCTGGCACAGGAGCATCTCCTCGTCGCAAACGTTAGCTGTGAGCAGAGACCAAGGCAAGGGAGAAAGAGGGAGAAGAGGAAGAAAAGAGGGGGATGGAGATGGGAAGGAATCGCAGAGGAGAGAGAGAGGGGGGAGGAGTTTGGAATAAAGAGGGCGAGGCAAAGAGACGGATTGAGAGGCAGTAAAAAGTTTTGAGGGCGGAGTAAAAGAAGCATAGAGAAGAAAGAAAGATGTACGGCACAGAGAAAGACAAGTGAGGGAAGATAAGGAGGGGCAATGTTAGAGAAAGGCATGATGGGGAAGAGAGACACAGGGGTAGGAGAAGAATTCAGGGCAGAAGGAAGAAAGTAGAAGAGAAAGCAGAAAGAAGGGAAAGATAAATTCTCCCGTCTTTGCCTCGGGGACGACAACAGGCAACACCTGCCTTTTTGTTTTGCATCTTTTTTTTTTGCAGTTCTTTTTCTTTTCTTTTCCTCTCTCTCTCTCTGTCTCTCTCTCTCTAGCCTGCACTTCCTCTCGGTCAAGTAAAAAAAAAACGACGGGAAACCCGCCGCGTCCGTGCTATTTGTTAAGTAATGATTTGGAGGAACAAATGGCGTCGTTAAAACACCATAAAAGGCATTTGCAAAACCACAGAGGTAGTTGTACTGCAAAAGACAGTTGGCCCACAAACGCACGGAGAGGAAATGGAGGGGAGGATCAGCCTTCCATGACAGGAAATAATTACATGAGCGAGCGTGTTTTATTACACCGACGATAATTGGCTCGGTGGCATCGGAGTATTTGGAGTAAGATGCCAACTCCAAAGTGGAGTAATGTGTCCCACATTGTAGTGAATAAGCTCACAGTCAAAAAAACAGGTATGCCTGTGGCGGTGTAGTGTGTGTGTGTGTGTGTGTGGGGGGGGGGGGGGGCGGGGCTATGTGAGACTATGGTAGCTGGTACAGGAAGACGATTCCCAGTAATGGGGTTAAGGAGTGACTGATGCTGTTTATGAGCGACATGATCTATTCCCCCCGGAGTAAAGAGCACGTCGGGTGATGCACAGGCTCCATACAGGCAGTGCACAGGGCACCCCGCAGAGGTCCTGGAAAAACCTACACTATGTGTTCGTGGCTGTATTTATCACGGGAGGAACAATCTGCCTCCTTATACTCACAGTAGCAGCCTTGTTTCCAGTAGTACCCGGGCAGACAGTCGTCGCACTTGGCCTCCGCGGCACCGTCTTTACACTGGCAGTAGCCGGTGCTGTTACAGCGGTCGTGAACCGAGCCCATCTGGTTGCAGTTACACTCTGGAGAGGAGGGAAAAAACGATGTGGAGGCATTTAGAATAAGGATTAGGAAAAGGGAAGAGCTGAAAGAAGTTCTGCCAGAGATGTGCGCGTTATGAATCAATATATATATATATATATATATATATATCAATATATATCAATATATCTGATATGTTTTACTGTATGTCTCTATTTAAAATGTCCCTAGTGGAGTACCTTATCTTCACTTAAAAAAAAGAAGGAACAAAAAAGAAGTAGCTTTTCTATTTTTAAACAATAACTCTCGCACATACACACACACACACCTACAGACACACACACTCACACACACATACACACACACTTACACACTCACACAAACATGCACACACGCACAGTCACACACACACACATACAAACACGCACACACAGACCCCTACACACGCACACACAGAGTCACACACTCACACACATACACACACTCACACAAACAGTCACACGCTCACACATACACACACACACATACAAACACACACACACACACACACACACATACACACACACACACACACACACTCACACACATACACACACACACACACACACACATACACACACTCACACACACACACACACTCACACACACACACACACACATACACGCACACACACCTACACACACACTCACACACATACACACACACAGTCCCACACTCAAGAGTTGAGGGAAGTTCTGCCAGAGATGTGCGCGTTCTGTATTCAGACCACAGATTTTTGCTTTTGGTGTTGATGCTTTTCGGAGCTGCAGTTCGGTGTGAAGTGGAGTTTGATCCCGAGATGCTGCAGAGATTCAGACCTTAAAACGTAGCCCCCTTTTTTCAGCCATAATTATTCTCTTTTTTTCCCCCACCATGCTCCACTCGGTGAAAAAAAGAAGATGCAAAGTGATTTTTGTCTATAAAACTCAAAGATAATGTGATACATGTAATGGTGTCTTGACTAAAAACTACTGTGATGTAATAAAACACGCCTGTAAACAAACAGATTCTATTCTAAGATGTAACAATTGGTTTAAAAGCAGCAGCTATCACACAGCCTGCCACACCGGGAAGACAGATCGTATCAGATGTTGTTTGGGAAACTAATATTATCTAAATAGAACTGCAAGTTCTTTTTTTTTGATCACAGAATATCTCCTTTCAAATAATTGTACTTTGTGGTGAGGGAGAAGCAGATAGTAATAAAAAACAAAAACTAATTAAAGTTTCTTCAGTCGACATTCATATGATTCAAATGGCCAATAAAATGACAACAAACTCATATTTAGTTTAAGAAACACGATGAGCTCTCCTCCCGACCAATCACAGCAACTTGTACAACAATGCAAACTACTCGCTGAGATTTACGTCAAATACGTTTGATTGACATCTTTAAAGTTAGGGTTAGTAATAATGACAAAACTAGGAATAGAACGCGATATTTAAATGAATAATTAAATGGAAAAGACCAGTTTAGTAGTGAGTAGCTGGCAGCACGAGCTCCAAAAGTTTCAGAAAAATAGAGCAAGAAAGTCGCCACGCCTCCCTGCAAATAAACAATTCATAATAAACATACACATTATTTACTTTAGACTAAAAGGATTTGATGGTCTCCCTACACTCCCGTAATTAATTTTGATTTTTTGATTGTTGTCGGGATGTTCAGAGTATTTCAGCACATATTTAAAAAAAGTTGTTTTGAAGAAGATTACCAACCACCGCGTTTACACGAGATGGCATCAGAGTTGTCCTTTTTTTCCCCATCCCTCACATCAATTCCATAATAAGTGGTGATCATAAAAAATGCATATATTTATAGAAGCTGACTGACATCCAGATCAGTGGTTGCAGATCAAAGACGGTACAAAAAACAACAGCAACTGCACAGCTGCGTATTTGCTTTGCAGCCGTCAGTCGGTTGGCCAGAGTCTCTCTCGTGATCTGACGTAAGCCGGCAGCTTAGGCTAAACCCACGATCAAATTAACTCATTGATAACAAATTATAAAATATTCATAGAAATGAAACACATTACACAACCCAACGCGACGCGGTTGGAGGCCGCGTGTTTGTGCGTCATGTGCAATAATGTTGCAATCGCATGTGAGCCGCTGAGGGAACGCGTTAAAGCTGGAAGGGGGCGGGGCTTCTCGCTCCGGAGATGCGTGGTGTGAACTGGTTTCTGTTGCCGTGCCCGTGTGCCAGTGTGCTGGCAGATGAGCTGGTAGCGCCTGATTTGTGCCGACTCCAAGGGCCCGATGTCTGCGCCACAAGTGTAGCGCCACCTGCAGACGGATTACACCTGCGCCATCAACTAGGACGTGCCCTTATTCATAAGAGTGAGTTCAGGAGATGTATTTGTTTACAGAACAGTGAGATACGTTTTATTGTTGGTTCTTGAGCTCGTTGGAATCAAAATGAGGTTTTAAATGTTGACTTTCCCCTTGGAAGGTGCTAGAGGGCGTTTACATCGGTATTAGAGGAACAATGTTGGACTTCTGAATCTTTTTTTAAATAAGTGATGAAGGACATGATGCAAGGAGGTGAGCTTTAACACTCTAAATCACAGGTGTCAAACACAAGGCCCGCGGGCCGAATTCGGCCCGGCACGTTATTTTATGTGGCCCCTGACGGCTTGAAAGACACATGATCACCTTTTCTTAAAAAATTAAGAAAAAGATCCTGTGCTTTTATTTTGAAGGTTTCAAATTAATTGGATTTCTGATATAATATTAGAGAAATGTTGTTGTGTACAATATTTCTACTCAAATAAACAACAATCTAATGCAAAAAGAGTTATTTCACAATACGTTCGAGTAGTTTATATGTTTATATGTTTCCGTGACAACCCTTTGAGGGCCGCCATGCTGCTGATGTGGCCCACGGTGAACATGAGTTCGACACCTCCGCTCTAAATGCTGCTCTCTAAGGGTCCACAGACTGGCAGGGCAATTCACTATAAACACGACAATGAACTATTATCACATTCAAAAGTTGCTATTTGTGAATGTTTTAGCAAACATTAGAGAATCATGT